>NC_046369.1:18335588-18676677 GCF_011125445.2 Fundulus heteroclitus
AGGTGAGGAAACTAAAAGCTAAAATTGGGGTTTATTTAGAAACAGATCATGTTTCTCTTTTCAGTTAAAAATTGACTACTTGGTGTTACTTTCATGTCTGTGCTGGCGAAATGTCATGCATGCGTGTTTCTTTTAAGCATATTCATTTACTGGACTCTGTTAATCATGGAGATAAATCTACACAGAAAGGTTTCATCAAACATCAAAGTTTTTGTAGTGTCGAACGCACGGGTTGAGTGAACAGCGTTAGCCGCCCGTAGAATTTAGAGGGCCATACTTGGGATCTTCGTTCATCTTTGTTGGCCCCTGAATAGAAGAAAGTCACTGGAGTTATTCTCTTCGTTGTGAGGACTCACTTTTACTCTTCTGTGCCTGACGTCAAAGCTGAACTTCCAGCAGTCGTTTCAGTTTTCTGCTCCATCTGCAAAAGAAAAATAACCTCTAGCGCTGCTTTCTCTGAATGTTTTTAAAGTTGTTTTTAAAGATCCTGGGAGGGATTTTTATCCATAATGTTTTAATTGAGGGATGGTTCATTATTCTATTGTAAAAGTGTTGATTGTGTTGTTGTGTTGTTGTTGTTACAATTACACCTTTGTTCTTTTATTCGTTTTTTTTCTGCTGCCAGTCCTGACCAGGATTCCCTTATAAACAGATTTTTATTCTCAGTGGGATTCTCCCAGTGAAATAAAGGTTTAATAAAATAAAGTTATTTTCTTATTTAACCAGAGGGAGCCAAATGACCACAATACATAGTTCAGTGAGCAATTAATGCTTAGCTCATGTAGCGCCCTCCTGCCACACAACAGAGAAAGGCTTCTTTGTGAGGAGTCAGCTCTTTGTGCTGCTCCTCTGCACACAACCCTTTCTGTTTTTCTGGCTTTAAAAATGAAACAAATGCTGATCTGTCTGCAAGAAAACTGCATTACAGTTTTCACGCAATTATTTACTGCCAATAGTTACAATTTATTGCTCTCCTCTCTATATTTTACAGATAGTTCTCGCCCTAATTCAACATCACAAACATTAACTGAAGCAAATAAATTGTGAAACATACACATATGGGTGTTTTGAATTAGGGGGAACAGCAAATCATTTCCACTGAAATTCATTTTATACCAAAAACATATCCACAATGGTTGTGTGGACAGTTGTGTAACGAAAAAAACCTATATCCATCAAGCAAAAACTTGGAAGGAGATGCTCTTTCTGCATGATAGCTTGTGTTACACCTATTACACACGTCGTTTAGACAAAAGCGGCCCCTCCCTGGGGGCCCTGTTTTATCTCCTGGCTGTGTTCCATCTTGAAAGCAGTCACTAAAATCGAAAGGCTAGGAGACACATTGCACTGCCTTGTGTTCGCGCTCAATGGGGCTCCTCTCTGTCCCCACTATACATACATATATATATATATATATATATATATATATATATATTATATATATATATATATATATATATATCTATATATATTATATATATATGTAGTATATATATATATATACTATATCTCGATATAGATATAGCTATATCTATAATCTACTATATATATATCTATCTCTAGATATCGATAGATAGATAGATATCGATATATAGATACAGATAATCGTCTATATAGCAGAAGTAGAATAAACCCCATTGGATAAAGATTTTATGTTGAATTGTCATGATGAACCATGTATAAGTAAAGAAATGTCTATAAATAAATAATGTAGAGTAGTAGAAACCAGAGTTATTGGTAGTGCTTAGTAGACCTAAAAATTTGCCTGTAAACAGAAGAAAGTCTGCAGTAAGCATTTCTTGTGTCTCCTTAAACAGCAACAGGAGGAACAAGGTGGGATGCTACACCCACAGTGTTACTGAAATACACTATCACCCCGCTCACTGATTTTTTCTTCTTCAGAAGTATATGCTTTAAACTTTCAGAGCTGTAAAAAATAGAACATTCAACCACTTTCTGAAAATTAAAATTAGCTTTTATATTAGCCACAGTGTTAATTGGAATAAAACAGAAACAGGCAATATCAAATTACAACATTGTGCAATATCTCTGCACAGCTATGTTTACAGCTCATGCAGTGAGGGTTGCAGCAGGACACCCCTGGGAAAGCTGATACACAATAAATGCTAGAAAACAGTGAGGGGTTTTTTGTTGTTGTTGTTTTTCTAATTGCATCACTGTGTAAGTTATTGAGACATTTCAACAGGGAGTTATTTGCCAAGACCATGAAGGGTAATTTCCTTTACCATTAGAATGTGGTATAAAAACCTGTAGTATCTTGTAATAAAGTTAGATTTTTTTTTTGTTTGTTTTTTACAATATCAGGATGAATAATGATTATTTATTGTCACAATGATGACAATAAATGTTGATAATCTAGCAAAGAAAAAAAAATATTAATGGTAGCTAGTAAAATACTGATGGAAGTGATGACTAGCAAAGAGTAGGTAAGCGTGAACACAGGACAGGAACAAGAAAACTGAAGTCAGGATAAAACAAAAAGGTTTTGAAAAAGTTGATAATAGGGGAAGCGCCTGAGGACTAAAGTTGTCTTTGGCTGTATAGAACACAGAATAAACCAACTGTGTCAGGAAACTGACCCGTCAACTGGCTGAAAATGGGCTACTATACATTTCTATCACTTAGAATAATAAGAAATCTATGACATTTTTTAATTTGTGAAAAACACTGACTGTCGAGATAAGATAAGAAATTTCTTCATTGTCCCTCAATGGGGAAATTCGGGAGAATCACAGGGGTAACACCCATCACTCAATTTAAGGTAACAGTTTTGCTTGAAAAGCAACTGTGCAAGCTACAAGCAGCCTTTGTGTGACGCAAAAAGCCTAACAAATATCAGCTTGTTACACTTGTGCAACTCTATAAAGAGCAAACCATCAAACTGGTCTAATATATAAACAAAAGAAAGCTATCGCGGAATTAAGTGAGTAGTTACTGTGCACCTTTGCTCAGTTCTAATGAGAACTAATAAATATTGTGGGGGGGGGGGGGGGGGGTATATACTGCACAATATTTTGAACAGCAGTGTCCAATATCACGAACGCAATCGCAATGAACTGCTCGGGAGCAATATATCGTAGGATACAGAATTTCAAGTGCCATACATTAAACTCAGCTTTCATAATTATAACTTTGACCAACTAGAAAAAACTGTTACTGTCTGTTCCCACAGCTAATAAAGCTCTTCTTGGCCACGATCAGAAAGCTTAGGGAGAGTGTTGGGGGGAGAAAAATGTGGATGAACCTTAATCGACATTGTCTTCTCAATGTTCAATAACAATATCTCATTGTTATGTTTCTTAAAATTCTGCATGACCTTTAATAAATGATTATAACACGCCGTCGGTAATCCTTAACTGCATCAAATCTTCCAACACCTCATCGCTCATGTAATTATCCAGTGCTCTGGGCGCTTATTGTTCTGCTGAACGTAAGCAATAAGCTTATGAGTTAAAGACAGATTTATTAAGTGGGCTTGTAAAGCCAGCCCTCGATAAGAGGCTGTGCTGCAAAGACCAGCGGGGTGGACCTGGACTGTATCATGCCTGTCTCAGCAAGAAGTCAATATGGTATCTTCCAGATCTCTGGAAGGATTGCAGGCCATCCCCCTTCTTTAGACGTCTTGATTCCCTTTTGTTTTTTGTTTTTTTTTTTGTTTTTCCACATCTAAGCACAAACCGGAATCATGTATTAGGACACGCCACTGTCTTACCGGCGTGTCTTTTTTTTTCCCTTGAGAGCACAAAATAGGATCTCCACCAGCCGAAGCAGGTGTGTGAGTGAGCTGCTAGCGTGGGGCTTGCTAACGTCAGGATGCTAGCTGCTTCTTGCACAGGTCAGCTGGCAGGAAAGCAAACGGGGAAGCAAATCTGGCATCCTGTTAACTTTCAGCGTGTAGCACCTTAATGTTGGCGACCGACAAAAACAAAAACAAAACAAAAAATCCTTTTGTTTTTGTTTGTTTTGTGTTTTTTTTTTATTAAGGATGCTTCTACAACATGTTAAGCAGCAATTTCGCCCAGTGAGAACGCCGAACGATGATTAATTTAAATTATTTTAGCTTAGCAGCGCCTGTTCCGACGGAACAGACTGTTAAGGTTACCTTATTTATTATTCCAGTGCAGCTCTCTTCCTCGTCCCACTCCGACCACAGCCGCCGCTCAGACACACCGAGGCCTCCTTGGTGAACGCGTCTGCTTCCAGCCGTGTTTCCAAGACTACTCAGGGCTCGTGGTGTGTAACGCCATTACTACCGACCACTGACGTTTGCATAAACATTATAGCATAAAATCAGTGTATTGTAGTCCTGTTGTCTGCTGTGAGTGCTGGAGCGAGTCCCTGGGCGAAACCAATGGCGCGTTGTAAGAGGGGGGGTGGTGTTCGCGGATGAACTGCTGAAGTTTGCGTTCGCGGTGGGGCTAAATCAGACACTTAACGAGCTGTGGTCCTCTTTAAAGAAGCCGGTGCCTCATAATAAATAACCGGCTATTTAAAAGAGAAAGAAAGGTCACTTATCTTCCTACGGCTGCTATTTTGACGGCAAGTTTCTCAGCAGCTCCTCCTTCACGACTTGCTGACACAAGCAGCTACCTAGCAACGGTGTCGCTGGCCATGGTGCTAAAAACATGCCGCCCCGCTGATGGGCGCGTCCCACTCAGAGTTTCTGCTGTGTCGTTTGCTTCATCGACTCACCTTAGTGTTGTTTTAAAGTCTCCAACATTACGACTGTGATTCCCTTCATACCACTGCAAATCCCCTAAAACTGCATGTAATACGATTCTGAAATCCTTTAGCAACAATTTTATTCCTGCTAGTACCCACAGTAGATTTTATTGTTTCCCCAAAATGTTTCCCTGTTAATGACTCCTGAAGAGTATTTGGCAGGGTTTGTTTTAATATATATTAGTTTGAAAATGAGAGTATATTTTTAATTAGCAAAAACACTTGTCCTTGAATTATTATTATTATTATTATTATTATTATTATTATTATTATTATTATTATTATTATTATTATTATTATTAATATTATTATTATTATTATTATTATTATTATTATTATTATTATTCATTAATCCATCCATTTTCTAACTCGCTTTATCCCCCATGGGGCCGCGAGGGTTGCTGGTGCCTATCTCCAGCATTTCAGTGGGTGAGAGGTGGGGTACACCCTGGACAGATTGCCAGTCTGTTGCAGTATTATTATTATTATTATTATTATTTTTTTTTTATTATTATTATTATTATTATTATTATTATTATTATTATTATTATTATTATTGTTGTTGTTGTTGTTGTTGTTGTTGTTTATACTGTTGTAAATCTAGTGATCCCTGTGGTGTTCATAATTATGTGCTCTGGGAGATTGAGTTTCCTGTTCGCAGCAGAGCACCAGGTAGTTATATTTGCCTGCACTGTATTGGTAAAATAAATAATAAGCAGACGTTCCAAATCTTTAAAAAAATACTTTGAAACACTGGCATTTTATATTTGTTTTATTGTTTTATAATAAACAATTAAATCCAAAAGACACGTCCCTTCTAATACAAAAATTATTACTTACCTACATGAACACACCAGATGTGACATTAACAGATACATCTAAGATCTTTAAGACAGAGCCTTCAGAGTAGTTCAGTTATGAATGCTTTGAGGTTGTTGGAACAATAGAAAAGTTTTACTCCAACATTAGCAAATAGTTGTAACACTCACTTGTAATTTTCAACTGCTAAAAAATGTAAATTCATGTTTCTTTTTGCTTTTGCTAAAGATCCATTAAGAGGTGCTAAAAACTTTTTACCAAACAAAATTAAACTAACAATACTGAAATTAAATTTGATGTGGCACAATGTACAGTTAAAATGGTAATTGTACTATGATTGATCAACATATTTAAAAGTAGGTCCCCCTCAAAAGCCCTAGCCAGTTTTGAATATCTAATTTTAAACAAGACAACTGTTTACCAGGTTGTTTTAGTAACACATTGTTACATAAATGTTGCCTAATACTGAACATGAACAAAGGTGTCTGTAAAAGACTGCTTAATAACAGATTGTATAGCAGTAATTTACAATGTCATACATGAAAAATAGGTTTTTGGTTATAGGATTGGTAATTCTGCAGTTTTTTTTAACTTTACATCAGTAATATTTCATTATAAAAAAATACTTTTACTTGCTTGAATTTCATAAATCAGCAAAATTACGAATCTGGATAATTAGGCCAAACCAGGGCAAATGATCTAAAGCTATCAATATTACCCAGAGATTTTTCCAAGATGTCTCACTGCATAAAGTTTGATTAAATTATCCATCCATTGTCTACACAGGACACCACGGGGCAGCACAGAGGCACACGGGACAAAAAAAAAATCATGCACACAAACTATCTAGTTAGACCAATTAACCTAACAGTGATGTTTTTGGACTATGGGAGGAAGCGAGAGCACCCGGAGGGAACCCCCACATGCCCAGGCCCCAGACCCCAGGTCGGGATTTGAACCCTGGACCTTCTTGCTGCAAGACAGCAGCATGGCTACATTATGTAATATTATATAACATTTAATTTAATAACGTCACATTTGTACAGACTACAATGATATTCCGATTTTAAAAGTTGAATATCTAGAACCTCGTCACTCCTTTCGTGGGGTCAGAGTTGGATGAAAGACACACGGAGTAACTCAATACTTCATACTTCAGCGAATGTAACGCTCTGTGGCTATGCGTGCTATTTCCGAATGGTCAGTGAAGGCAGCGTTCCACCTCCTAAAGCGCATCCATGGGTATTCCCATATGACGTGAACGCAGCGCAGGACGACAGGAGGCAGAGGTGAAAAGTCTGGATCATGTTGTCATTCCAGCAGAGGTACACATGAACGGCACAGGAGGAAAAAAAGGACACGGTAAATAAGCATCAGCGAGTCGGCCAGCCGCGGCGCGATCCGGCCCTGTTCCTACAGCGAGCACGTTGATGGTGTTTTTTTTTTTTTTTTTTTTTTTTTTAACCAGCCAGTGTGAGCAAGCTGAAATCTGTTATCGAGCTAACGGAGGAGCCTGTTAGCTAACGGCCACCATCATCGCTCCTCGCCAGCTGCGAATCGCCCTGTCTTCCTACGATGGGAAACGCAGCGACTGCCAAGAAAGGAAACGAGCAGGAAAGCGGTGAGCACCTGGAAGCCATCCCGTCCGCTGTCGGCCTTTTAACGTTTACCGTAGCATACATTTGCGGGCTTCCTTTCTTTTCTTTTTTTTTGTCTTTTTTTCTTTGGAATCCAACTGGGTAGCGTCACTTAGCAGTGGCACAGCACCGGAGCTGACCGTACAGTATCCTGGGCTGCATAGAAGAACCATGTTTGGGCAGGACGGCTCTACAGCGCGTGTTCGCCGTGTCGCTAGAACTACGTCAGGTGGCCGATGATCTCAGCTGTGTACCAAATGATGAAACCAGCTAATGTCTGATTTATTTATTCATTTATTTTTGGTCAGCGCTGTCCACCTCAGCCTTGTTGTGCGTCTTTACGCGGCCTTGAAAGTCAAAAGAGCAACCCCCCCCCCCCCTCCCTGATTAAACAAATGGCTTCCTTTCGCGTTTGAGCCATTCAAGACGGTCCGTTTAACTTTCAGAGGGCCCTTATCAAGTGCCTGCGAGCCGGACATGGCCTGTTGGAAGCTTGGAAGACTTCCAATAGAGTTTACATATTTGCTTTTCCATAAATATACTTCAACGCATTCTTTTACACAAGTTCTAGCACATCTAGGTATTGACAAGTGCCCCTTGCTGTTTATGGTGTTCCAACAGGGCTATTAACCACATATATATGTGCATGCTGCTACCTTAGAAATTTAAATCTGCAAAAAGAACAAAAAAGTGCTAAATCATTAGGATTAGAGCCACATTGGCTTAAAAATGAAGCACAATATTTTGTGCCATTTATTAAAATAACGATAAAAGCGACAATATAAAGCGCTTATGGAGTCCTAATAGGCCTTTGGCTATAGATCTGTGAGGGAAAACGCGGCCATTATTGAAACAGGGGCCTTTCTGCAACAGATGCATGCAGTATAGCAAATGGGCTGCAAATCATTGCATTTTAGCTGCATGCAGTCGCAATTTGCAAACATGGATGCAGCAACTATCGGAGCCGTCTGGTCGAAACAGCGAAATGTAACAATACCAATCATGCTGGCAGCTTTTGGGGTTCGCAAAGGTCATCAGATAGTTGTTTTTTTTCCCCCTTTATCACATAATGATTATTTCTTATCACGCAAATTCTCTTTCCACAATAATTATCTCTTAAAACAGCCCAAAAGGTCATCTTAGGTCATGTCAATAATCAGCTGTTTTCTTATGTGCACAAATACTTCTTCTTCTTTTTTTGTTTCATCCCCAGCAAAGTTAATTTCAATGTAGTTAAAGCTTTTCAATTAAGTCAGTGTTATGACATGCATCTCCTTAGAAAACTCCTAAAAAGACGTACCATCACTGTTTGGTTCCGGTCCAAATGCCTTGCGTGTGCAGCTGGTTGACAGTGTAACTCTTCTATAGGTCACTTGGAAGAAGCGGTTGTTGTTGTTGTGAGCAGCCAGTCTAATCCAGCAAAACTGTGTCATAGCTTGTGACCCGTCTGCGGAGGCCTGATCTTGACCTGCTTTCTGGTTGGCATTAGCTTGCGCTGTCTAACAAACTTGCGATTCGGGCTGCCCGCGGTTTCTGCAGATGGAGGGCAGGGGGCTGACAGCAAGATTTAGTGGAAAGCGCAAGCAAGATATAAATGTACGGTGACAAATAATTCTTGGATTTCTTAGTTCAATTCTAAACATTTTATCTGTTATTTTGACTTGTACAAACTGATGAAACTTTTTTTTCCTACCACCCATGATTTATTTATTTATTTTGTAATGATTGCAAAGGTTAAGAGGTAACGGAAAACTAAAGAGCTGCACTACGGAACATATCCACCAGAGAGCACAGTAGCCTGGCCGGGATGCCTCTTTCCGTTACGTTGTGGGTGTTGCAGCTTTTTCTTATCAGCAGTCTTGGTTTACAACGGCCGCATTAAGTTTTTGACTTGACATTTCAAACCGGGCCTTCCAGCCTCTGTTTAAATTTCCTCTGTCAAAAAAAAAAGAAAAGAAAAAGTAAGCATTACAGTTTTGCCTGCCAGATGTAGCGAATTGCCTTTTCAATCAGCAACACCGACAAACTGGACACGTATTTGGCCACTGTAGCAGAGGATGTGAACAGGAAGCTCAACCTTATGTGGTTAACCAACCATTGCTGAGCACTTGACTTCATACAGGAAGTCAGTATCGCTGGTGTTAAGCCTGCAAACTGTTTCTTTGCCTGAGAACTTTTCGTACTCGCGCAGCAAGTTATTTTGCCTTAAAATGGCACAGGGAAAGGATCACTCCTTTGCCAGCCGCTTATTTAACAAATATCTCAAAAGTGGACAGGAGAACAAGGGACAAGAGAGTGACGTGCCTCAAATCTCTGAGTTCACCATCATGTGGGATAAGATGAGTAAGTGCAGTGGATTTTCTTTTCTCCTCCAAACTTCAACTCAGAAAACGGATAGAAACAACAGGTTTTTCCCCCCAAGCTGTTGGCCTGGGGCTCTTAATCGAAACAGTTCATCTATTGTGCTTGAAAAGTTTAATTTATTTCGTTTTTGCTGTATTATCGGGTTTCAAAGCTGAAATTAAGCTTTACGTTTAGCTTTTTTTTTTTTGGGGGGGGGGGGTTCCAATCGTTTCCCATTCGCTGTTATTGCATCCACGTTCATATGATCATGTTTTACCTACCAAGACCACAGTTATTTTAAGCTTAACATTTCCCTTTGCAGGCTGCGTCTGGCGCTTCAGTCATTAAGCATAATCTTACAACATTTTAATATCTGTGCATTGTAGTTTTTGTGCCTTGTTTAGTATAAAATGTGCTTTTTCCGTTTGCTTTTTACTGTCTTTTGGAGTCAGTGTTGTGTGTTTTTTTGTCTTTGTGAAAAATAAAAGGGACCTATTTTTGCCAGAAAAGACAAAATGATATGTACTACAGAGTAAAAGCCTTAAATAAAATCATATGTAGCCTAACATTAGAGCTGCACAACATATGGTCGTCAATTCAGTATTAGTGTGATCATAACACAGTCGCTCAGGAGGACTGCTTGGTTGCAATAGTTGTTAAGTTACAACATTTCGAAGGACATGCATCAACGCTTTGCATGCAGGTAATCTGGCCAATTGGGTGGACTTTCACTGCCATGGATGCACAAACCTGATCTAGACGACAAACTCCTCAAGCCCACATTAGGTGACCCGGAAGCTGTGATGATGCAAAACGAGGCAAAGATTGAGGGAAAGAAAAAAATCACAATCTGAATTTTCATCACAATTGACGACTATTTCGCAATTGTTTGACTTCCTCGTATCGTACAGTGCTGCTTAACAATAAAGGGCCTTTAAAAAAAAATAAAAAATCTGCTGCAAAACTATGTGAATATTCTTGAAAGTGCAGTTTCTATCAACAAAGAAAAGTTCTGAATCGTGTGATTTAATTACATGTCTAGTGAAACGGATGCCTTTTGTTGTGTCCAGTGTTCTTCTTTTCTACATGTGGTTCTGAAATGTTCTTGTTTGAAGCTCTTCATGAATTGTTCTTCCTCTCTTTTTCTTCTCCATCATTTCCATCCATATGGGTGAATGTTCCTGCAATCCCTGGGCGAACTGTAGAGACTTTTGGTACGCTCATTGTTCCATGAGGCACCCCAAGTCACAGAGAGAATATTTAGTTTGCACTTTAGACTCACAGGACTTGGACAGCCCCATTTCCGAGTTGCAATGAAAAAACAAATTGTCTATTAAATTCTTTGCAAATGAAAATGATAAACAAGCAGTGCATCCAATATTAAAACTTACAACTAGTCATATTTTTAAAACTTGCAACATTTTTCTCATGGTGTAGTGAAAGTGCTGACTGTCAGGGAACTCTATGTCATTGAATGAGTTTAAACACATGTTGAACATTTTAAATAGTGAAGCACCTGCACGCAACTACTATTTTAATTGATTATTTATCTGATTGCATTGTTGGATTATACTCAAGTTTGCTTAGAATGTCTTTGAAGTTTGATACAGACTAAAAACCATTGTAAAACATTAATTTTACATTAGATTTTAAATTTCACTGTGTATTTCATTGTTAACTAAGGTATGAATAAATAAAATATAAACTCAGTAAATATTGGCATTGCCACATATAAAATATAGCACTAGTGTAATTCCTTTCAAGAAATGTATCTAATAAAAATTTAGTGAACTGTATTTTGAAGCAAAGAAAAAGTCAACCCTTTACCAAACTGCATGTTAAATTAATAATTTACAGAAATGATGGAATATAGTCATGAAAACCATCAGATTTACCTAACCCTAACTAACAGTAATCTGATCACTGATGGACAGATCACGTACAATTCACTAACTGCATCAAAACTGAACACTCACACTTTTTCAGCCTGCCTAAATACAATAAATATTACATGAAACGTAGGTTTGGGCCAGTATGAGACGCTCACCGTTTGCTAACCTTAAGCTAACATACCGCCACTTTATGGCATTTATACTAAAATTGGAAACAAAAAAAGTATAACATGAAATAATCACAATACAAACTGAAAAGCTTCTTCGCTTTATACAGTGCAGTGAACAACTATCTGCCAAATTTCTTCTGTTTGCTTTTCATCACTCAAAGAAATGTTAATGTCAGACCAATATATTTTGAGAAAACAGACAATTTTCAAATGATGATTTAATTTATTAAGAGATTAAAGCTACACAAACTAACCTGGTCCAATGTAAAAAATAAAAATAAAAATCATGGTGGCAAAAACCGGCAACAAGCATTTGTGATAACTGCCAGTGAGTCTTCGCTGGGGAGGAATTTTGACCCTCTCTTCTTGGCAAACTTGTTTTTAATTCAGCCTCATTGAGGAGTTTTCCAGACTTTGACTAGGCCACTTTTTTCTGAGCCATTCAAAGGGAGACTGTGCTTTGGATAGTTTTCCTGCTGCATTGACGTCAAGGCCACAAACTGATGGTCTGGACAGCATAACTCCTCTTCTCTAGAGACCTGAATTCACCAAATAACTCACACTGCCATTGCTTGGTTGCCAGGTAATTTGATGATGTTCCCTTTTTTAAATGTTGTGTTAGTTTTACTCCAGATGTAAAGATTTACAAAATGTATCCGGTAAATCTTGTGAATCATCAAGAAGTTATTGAAAAAATGCTTTTGCTGGACCTTGGTGTTCTTTGTTTTTGGCCTTTGGTCTCTTTCATGGGTGCAACTTCTGCCCAGACTGTTTCTTATTTTTGAATCAGGGAACCTTAACTGAGGCTCTGAGGCCTTAAATGCTTTAGATGATGTTCTGGGTTCTCATGTGTCTTCCCGGATAAGCCGTCAATGCACTCTTGGAGTAATTTTGGTAGGCCGACCACCCCTACACAGGTTCACTGGTGTTCCATAGCTTCTCCTTTTCATGGATAACGTCTCTGTAATTGCTGTTGTTCATAAAGTTTAGATATGCTTCCGTTACCCCTTCCAGACATGTAGATGTCTGTGAGTTTGTTTCTTATCTGGCATGATGTGTTGCTTTTGGAGGTCATGTAGAGTACTTCATGCTGCGCGACAGGTTCTGTGTAGGTGAGGTTCTGACTGTCGTGTCAAGCTGTCTTCAGGAAAGTGAAACTAAACACAGCATTCAGGGTAATCACAGTCGGTTTGTGATTTCCCAAGGACAGCAATTACTTCTTCTTTTTTTTTTTTTAACATTGAGCCAGATTGGTTTGGATATCTTTTTTTTTTCCTCTCAATAAATTAAATCATTATCTAAAAACAATGTTTTGCTTTTACTCAGGTTAACTTTGTCTGATATAAAAAGTTTTTTGATGATCTGAAACATTTAAGTGTGACAAAGAAAAAACCCCAAAAAGAAACAGAAAAAACTGTCACGTACAACACGTTCAAAATGGCGGTGTAGTTAACGAAAAGCAAAAAGATGTTTCCTAAAAGATTAAACATTTGCACATACTCAGATTTGGTACTGGTGTAGTTTTCTCCCCACGATCAATGCAAAGAATCTTATCAAACTGGTAAACCGAAACCAAGCCGTAGCAATAAAGTTTCCGACAGTTTGAAATGACTCTGTGACTTTGGACACCTCATGTCAGCTGTGGTATTGACATTGCACTGTCCTCACCATGCCTGCTCCGTGTTCTCTGTTACATGTGTGTTGTAGCTGCTGTCTGTTTGTCTGCCCTCTGCGTGTCGTCTCTCTCTCTCTCCTTTACCGCGCCCACTCCCGAAAGAGATGCAGAACAGCTTTTCTCGAATTTGGTCAGATCTGAAAAGTTCACGGAGCTCTTCGCATCACTTTGTGATTTCAAGTTTCCTGCTCAGGCGTGTGGTTTTGACTTTGAATACTCTGTTGTCGTTGTTGTTGTTGTTGTTTTTTTGTTGCTGTTGTTTTAAGTGTATTCCTCATTCCCCACCACTTGCCTGACCTTAGAATGCTTTTGTTCCCCTGAGGGTGTAAAATCCTTCTTTTTTTTTAATTAAATTCTTGAATGAAAAATTAAACCTTATGTCGTTAAATCTTGAAATTTGAATTGTTTTAATACACATCTCTTTTGTTGTTTGTTTGTTTTTGTTTATTTGTAGTGAAAGAGTTCTTAGCTAAAGCCAAAGAAGACTTTTTAAGAAAATGGGAGTGTCCCGCACAGGTAAATTTCTTTTTACTATTTCAGTTTTCACCTGTTAGTCTAAACCAGGGGTCACCAACATGGTGCCCGGCACCAAGTAGCCCCCCGTGGGCCACATGTGGCGCCCACGGGCCATTTCTAGAAAAAACACCAGTGAGCTGCATCTAAAACTTTATTTTATTCAGTTACTCTTCATGTTTATTCACACTTGCATTTATATAGATTTTAAAATGACAATATCTATAACAAAGCATGAAAAATGTGCTCATTTTACATGAAGCTAACGTGTTCAAAGGTCAGTACTGGCAGCCTTTCGTATGACACACACTGCAAAAAGGGAACTAAAAGTAAGTAAAATTTTCTTGAAATTAGTGTATTTCCACTTGATTTGAGCAGGTAAATAAGATGATCTGCCAATGGAATAAGATTTTGCTCTTAAAATAGGAACAACTGGTCTCCATCATCTTATTTCAAGTGAATATATCTAATGATCTTATTTTAGGAGTAAAACTACTAATTCCATTGGCAGATAATCTTGTTTAATTGCTCAAATCAAGGACAAAAACACTAATTTCAGGAAAATGTAACTTACTTTTACTTGCCTTTTTGCAGTGCAACACCAATGAAGTAGCTCTCAGTTTCAAAAAGGTTGGTGACCCCTGGTCTAAGCGATTCTCACAGCAATAAAAGCACATTCAGTGTTATGATATGCTAGCATGTCCCTTTAATTAAATATAACATGCATATTGTCAACCTCTTTGCTAACTGGTAATTATACAGCCACTTCCACTGAAAATGTTTCCTTCCAGCTAATGTTTTCAGCTTGTCCTAATGAAAGATGGAGGGTGGGAGTGGGTGTGGGGGGGCAATACAAGTAATCAAGACTGAAAAGCTGCCTCAGCTTACTTCCTTGTTTGTATTTTATTTTAACAGTGTACAACCACCCTGGATGAGTTTGAAAGGTTCAAGACTCTGGGCACTGGCTCGTTTGGACGCGTAATGCTCGTGAGGCATAAAGGAACAAACCAGTTCTACGCCATGAAGATCTTGGACAAGCAGAAAGTAAGCGCTTGTTGCTCAACAAAACCCCCTCACAGCCCTACTAAACCATATCAACTGCTGTTGTCGTTGTGAGACCTGCTGGTAAGGAAAGGGAAAGGCTTCAGCAACGCTTCACGTAAACTCAGACGCTTGCGTATCTGATGAAAGGAAATGGAGTGCTTCCTCTCGTGCGCTGCTTGTACATTATCACTGAAAGCCCCAAAGGCCCTTCGTATGAGAGTTTCAGTCTTTAAATACTCATGTGGAAGTGGTACAGACGGGCTTGCACAGCGCTGGTCTCCTACAGCAGCTCTGTTCGCTCTGAATCTGACTGTTGATTTAAGAGGTTAACCTATCGAACGTTCGTTTTCACTTCAACAAAACGGCTTCAAAGTGTTCCTTTACGCAGTATTCGGCCTCAGCCTCTTTTTGCTCCCTAGATCGCAACACCTATTATCAGGAGTGTGTTTTATTAGCATAACTGAGATGTAGTTTTGGGTGGTTTTCACCCCAGTGTGTGACAATTTTAACAATTTATCCATTTTATGAACACTATTGGTGCCCAACCTCTTTTGTTCCCACGAGGTCTTGCTGTTGCACCAGGAAAACGTTTTCATCCCCCTTTGTGAATATGCCTAGCTGCTAGCTTTACAACCTATTTTCCAGCGTTTGACCTCACTTTGTACCTAATGCCAGCGTTTGACCTCACTTTGTACCTAATGTTTGGTTTCAGATGATGATTGTGAATACAGTGCCTTGGGGAAGCATTTGACCTATGAAAGTCTGAAATGTGTGGTTTTGTATGTGCTTATATTCAGCCCCTAAGAGTCAAAACTTTGTAAAAATCACCTCTAATTGCAGTTAGATTAGCAATTCATTTGGATATGTCTCCATTAGCTTTGCACAACAAGAGACTAAATTGTGTTCGCCAGTCCACAAATCAGCTCAAGCGTAGTCAGACTCGAAGGAGAGCATCTGGCAACAACATCAGGCAAGCATGGCCGCGGATTCTTAATTGGATTTATGTCTGGCCTTTGACTGGGCCATTTTTGATTGGAACTTTTTCATTGTAGCTCAGGCTGTAGGTTAAGGGTTGTCATCCTGTTGGACGTTACACTCCTGCCCCAGTCCATAGGCAGAAATCATTGGGGGAATGGGGGAGTCTGGACCCCACCAATCTGGGAAAACATTGATTTGTCCTCCCCAATAAATCATTAGAGAAACCTATTTTTTTAAACAATGGAAAACGTATACTCAAAAAAGGAGATCCGCCATTCATTTAGGAAGAAAAGGATGTATTTATTCCCTCATATGAGGAGCAGAGGAGCCATGTCTATAAAGCGCTAATAACTGACCTGCAGTAGGTAGCTCCTTAAAACAAGAGACATGTCACAGATTTTGTTAACTTTCACTTCTTAATCGATTAAAACACATTAGCATTTGCAATCCGACCGCCTTTTGTTCAAGTCCTGTGACAGACCGCTGTCTAATGCCGGGGGGAAAGGGGCCTAGCATTACGAGCAGCTGTGCGCCGCGTGGTTTATACGAGGGTTGAAACCGAGAGGAGAGAAAGGAGAGAGCAGTGCCAGTGATAGCAGATAGAGGAAGAAAGAGAGTTAAAAACAGCAAGAGCGCAGAAAATGTCGAGACCATTTTGACTGTGGCTGAGTTACTTGATCAGATATTTACTGATTCTGACTCAGATGACAGATGGTAAGCGTAATTACCAAATATTCAGTATACATTATGCATTATACCCATACTACTGTAACGTATGCTATGCATTTTACAACAATACATACAGTATATCAGTACTTTTGCAACATCCCCCAAAAGAAATTGCTCTTGAGAAATATCTGTGTTTACACCTGAGCTCTGGCTCTCTGCAGCTTCTCCAGAGTTATCCTCGGCCTCTTGGCTGTTTTTCAGATCCATTTTCACATTGCCCAGCCCCTCAGTTTAGGTGGACGACCATATCTTGTTAGTTTTTTTCATATTGCACCATTCTCTTTACATTTTCAGATGGTGAACCGATCCGTGCTCTTTGGTTTATTTGAACTTCTGTCTATTTTGTTGTAAAACCAAATCCTGCCTGGAATTTCCTCACAACTTTATCCTTGACCTGCCTGCAGTGCTCTTTGGTCTCTGAGTTGCTGTTTGTTCACTAGTGCTCTCTGCGAACCTCCATGGCCTTCACAGAACAGCAGGATTTACACTGCGATTAAAGTACACATAGGCAGACTTTACTAATTGTTTGACTTCTAAAGGCTCTTGGACTTTATTTAGGGGCATCAGTGTAAAACCCTGAATATGAATGCATGCAACTCTTTTCAGATTAATGTATATATAGATGCTGTTGATAACCACGTATCCTGACATGTAAGACACATGTGATATATTCAGTTAATAGATATCACCTATTTTTCACAAGTCACAATGTCTATTGTAAGAAAAAAAAACAGGCCTGATACAATGCATTTTACTTCTTTTTTCAAATTACATAAAAAATAACTTTGAGAAAGACTTATATTTGTAAAAGCAGTGTTTGATGCAATCAAAGCCTTATCTAGAGCACATTGTGTTTTTAATGAAAGCTTTGCACCACTCCTAAGCTCTCTAGCTTACCAGGTTGGGAATCACTGTTCTATGCAGTTTATCTACTCTATAGTGTAGATTGGATAATTTTTAAGCACGTGATTGTCCTCTGGCTTCAACTTCCGACTCGTGTTTCAGGATGAAATGCAAATTACGTCTCAGAAACCTGAAACGTTGGCCATCACATCCGAGCAGTACTCGCAGCCAGGTGTTATTTTATTGGAGTCGTTTAACGGCAACTCTGCTGTTGTCCCTGTGGCTGTGTGCTGACGTACTAAACTTTGCAGCTCCGCAGTCCCCGACCCAACGGTAAGCGACGAATAATGTAAGGAAAAACCTTCTCATATAACCCTCCTTGGCTTTGTGTTTTCAGGTGGTGAAGTTGAAGCAGATAGAACACACACTAAATGAAAAGAAAATACTACAGGCCGTCTCCTTCCCGTTCCTCGTCAGATTGGAGTACGCTTTCAAGGTACTGATGGATCCGAAGCCTTCTGTGTCTTGAGTTGGACAGGTTTATTTTGTGGAATGTCGTTGTTAATTATTAAAACTTCAGGCTTGTCCTAAAAATCAGCTCCTGTCAGGTAATAAACATGTTTATATAATTTGTCTGAGGTGGACATTGATTGGCAAAGTAGTCAAAGGCAAAGGTTGTAGTTCTTATTCAGCTTTAGGATGGCATTATACTGTTTGCTTAGTTATTTTAAACTGAGCCCTGCTTAAGTTTTTTACAGCTCAGTGCTTCATGCTTCTATCTGTAGCCCCCAGCATTCCTGCAGCTCCAGCCTATCCTGTATTTGCTGATTTGAAAAGCTTGTCCTTCTGTGATTTCCTTGCAACACTGTGAGGTCCTGCCATGCTTGTTGATATCAGAAAATGTAGCCACTAAAACGAAATGGTGTGAATTTACTTTTCCATTACTTTACTGTTGCTACTAGAAGGGTGTTTGAGTGAAAGTCTTGATTGTCAATCTTGGTTTTACTGTTTATGCAAGATTTAAATGTTGAAAACTAAAAAGAAATTATACAGTAGACTAAATTATCATTTGTATATGGATGCCTTTTTCAAGTGGGAAGTGTGTTTTTTAATATGTATTCCAGGACAACTCAAACCTCTACATGGTGATGGAATATGTGCCCGGTGGAGAAATGTTCTCACACCTCCGACGCACGGGCAGGTTCAGGTACAATGCAAATCCTTTTGATTTATTCATCGGCCTTTTTGCTTATTTCTCTCAGAAGAGACATGCCTTACTCCCGTTCCTCCAATTCTTTGTTGCCCTCTTCCAGTGAACATCATGCAAGATTTTATGCAGCTCAGATCGTGCTCACCTTCGAGTACCTTCACTCCTTAGACCTCATCTACAGAGACTTGAAGCCTGAAAACCTGCTCATAGATCAACATGGATACATCCAGGTAACCAGATTCACCTCAGCTTTAAGGTAGAAAAATAAAGTTACAAGAGCAGCACAGAAGAAACTGTTTGCGAAATGTCCCATTAAAAAAAAAAATAACAACATCTGTAGGTTTTTGTTTGAAGGCTTGACTTTGACATGTTCTGTTAAACACATTAGCTTTGATTATAATCTTTTCCCCCAGGTCACAGACTTTGGCTTTGCCAAACGAGTGAAAGGCAGAACCTGGACATTGTGTGGAACCCCTGAGTACCTGGCTCCAGAGATCATCCTCAGCAAGGTGAACCCCTGATTATCCTTGATCCCTGATCTACCTTATAGGTAGAAGGACAATTTTTTTTTTTACAGCTTTTGCTCTCCAATAAAGTGAACTAGGTCGAGAATAAAATGCCTGCAATAAGAAATACAGCTACACTTGATATTTATGCTGAATCACATCTTAAACTAAAAAGCTTGTTTATTGTTCTTGACTCGGTTTAAGTATCTGACGTTACATGTGCAGATGTTGTCGCCTTCTAAAGCAAGCGTCTTCCAAGTACAGTTAGTTATATTGAGATTAATCCAGGCGTCATATAGCAAGAACCATCTCGGGTAAGCTCTGCAAGTACAATGATGATGACAAGATTTGAAAACCAATAGTGCAACAGACTCTGGACTCTCTTTGTTGTGCTCTTCATGATTAAACAAGAAAGAAATAAAAGTCTTGCCCCTTTGCAACATATAGTGAGGTATAGGATGCAATTTTAAAAGAAATCATTTCGAGCAGCTATTAGTGAAATAACAACAAATCCTGCACACATTTCTTTACTATTTTCTACTTTTTGTTGCTAGCAGGCCATGCAGACCTACCTTTTGCTGCACTAGAATCCACAGCACTTCTATTAAAGCTGGTTCCATTGGGGGTCAAGACCGTATTGCGGTTTGACCGCTCATCTTTTTGGTTATCTCTGCGGTTGAGTGGATTATTCAGCGTCAAAGCAAACGTGCACAAAATGTCGGGGATTGGAGCGTGCAAACTTGCAATGTGAACGTGCTGTATCAGGATATATCCCCTGTTTAACCTTTTTTCCCTTTGACCTGAGAATCATTCGAGCAGCAAAAAAGGCAGTTAACACATAGATGAAGCACAAAACATATGACCTAGGCAACAATCAATATTAACTGATCATTAATATCTGAAAAGATGCAAAACATACCAAAACCTTGAAATTCTAAGACGAATGAGACATAAGAATTTACCACAGTAGCTGAAAGGGATGTTAGAAGTTCTCAAGCCTGTCAGGTTGTGTCTCTTCCTTTTCTAGGTACAAAAGAAAAACAAATCATTTCCATTATCAGAGGTTGGATTAGTGCTAACATGCTTTTTGGCATAAGATATTGTGCAATAAAAATTTAAATATACAGGAGTGCAATCACTTAATCTGGAAGGAATTCACCCATTTCATCTGTGCATCGAGCACTGATATGCAGAGAGAACAAAATATTGTATTACGTGGATGACTTTTGGGATTTGAAAGAATGATCGCTAATAATTGGGTTTGGTGGGATTATACTGTTAAGTTTGCTTTGACATAAATTCTAATTTAGGATAGATGTATTTCAGTTTGTATTGTGTGGGGTTAGAAATAGGCAAACCGCCTATGACTCAGGAGGTCAGAAGAATAGTTTTTGTTCTCAAACAACGAAGTGGCTTTGGAGGCTTGACTGACTTGTCTGGCTGAGAATTTATTTCTCTTGACTCAGACACACGACTGGAAGTCAGAAGCCTTTGATGCAAGCAGGAATTGGAGCTGACTGCTGTGCTGACATGGTGCATTATCACCAGGGTATTATCAAGTCACTCTAGGTGTTGTAATGGCTGCACAACAACTGCAAACAACGCATTCACATTCGGGTTTGAATACTCTGTGGCACTTTAAACCCTAAGTAAATGTACAAGCTGAGATCTCATTTATAGACTTATAATCTAAATAACAGATCCACAGATCCTTGAATGATTATCAGCAAGATTCAAAAATAATTGTACATTGTGCTAGACCTATGGCTACAGTGTGTAGCTTTCCCAAATTTACACTTGAAAATAAAAATTGCAATTTTTTTTTTACCCCTTCAGGGCTACAACAAAGCTGTTGACTGGTGGGCCCTTGGAGTTCTTATCTATGAGATGGCCGCTGGTTACCCTCCATTTTTTGCTGATCAGCCGATACAGATCTATGAAAAGATTGTGTCTGGAAAGGTAAGAAAGAAATGTTTGCTTAAATGTTTGAATTACTGACATTCTTGGTTAATTTCTACAATTGGCTGCTTTAATCCAGATGAATATAGAAATGTATAATATTTAGATATATTAGATATAAATATATGGGTCCCTCCATGGTGTAGTGGTTAAATTTGGGGACCCATGTTTGAATGCTGGTTGTGCCAGGAAGGGCGTAAAAACTCATCCAAGTCTGTGTGCAAGTTGTAATGACATGCTCTGGTGACCCCTGAATAAGGAAGCAGCCGAAAGGACTCTTTCTCTCTCTCATTATATATAAAATCTATCTTTAAATTGTAAATTAAAGGTAAAAATCATGAATTAAAATGTTTTGATTCTATACAAAAAGCATATTTTAGGGGCTAACACGGCTATGGACATTGTGATTGGCCTGCTGTTAAAACGGCTGCATAGGTTAACCAATCAGATGCAAGGGTCTATTTGATGCAATATATTGACAATTTATGTTATTTCATGGGACATTATAGTTCACGAACTTTGAAATAATTGAAAAATAAAGCCCTGAAATTATTATTTTCTGAAAATTTTACCACTTTATGAATTCAATGTTTTATTTTTAATTTAAATATGCAATGATTTATACATTGCATATTTAAAAAGATACTAACATATTTGTACAACTATTGACTTATGAATATACAGTGTTGTGAAAAAAGTTTTGTCCCCTTACAGGTTTTTTTTTTTTCATGTTGTTGCTGTTGTTGTCACAATTAAATGTTTCAGATGAACCAGACAATAAATCTGGGTGAATACAAAAATCAAGTCATGATTTCAGTTATTAGGGGTAAAAATCTATCCAAGTTAAGGGTTGGCCTAGTCAAAGTCCAGACTTAAAACCAACCGAGACGTGGCATGACTTCAAACAGGCCAAACTTCCACCACCGCAGTTTTAAAGGGTAATTGTTAATAAACGTTTTTAACAGCAATTGTTGCTGCCAACAGTGTCAGTCATGGTTTTCTGTTAATTTTAATAACTTTTTGTCCTTATCAATGATATCCTTATTTAAAAGCTTTGTGCTGCATTTACTCTGGCTGTCTTTATTGGACGTAAAACCTGTTTGTTGATCTGAAACATTTAAGGGTAACCAAAAAAAAAGCTAGAGCAGAAGACATTTTTCAGGGGCAATTACTTGTTCCCAGTAAAACTTTGTTTCGTCTGAGCGTTTGCCTATTTCTTGGATTCTGGCACTTTTGGTTCTTCATGGGAGAGGAAAACGTCTATTTTTATGTTATTTATCACTGCTGTTCAAAACACGTTGCTTCCTTCCACGTAGGTACGATTTCCTTCGCACTTTAGCTCCGACCTGAAGGACCTGCTGAGGAATCTGCTGCAGGTAGATCTGACGAAGAGATTTGGCAACCTGAAGAACGGTGTAAATGACATAAAAAACCATAAGTGGTTCTCCACAACAGACTGGATAGCCATTTATGAGCGAAAGGTATATTTTTTTTAATTTTCTGGAAAAGCGTGTATGATTATTTTATTTTTTTTTTTATCCATCCTGTGAGACCTCAACCACATGTGCCACCTTTTGTACTTTTGCAGATTGAAGCTCCCTTCTTGCCAAAGTGCAGAGGACCCGGCGACACGAGCAACTTCGACGACTACGAAGAGGAAGACATTCGCGTCTCGCAAACAGAAAAGTGTGCGAAAGAGTTTGCTGACTTTTAGCCGGGACTCCGTCGGGTTTCCGCGGCTTTGGGATATTTGCACTCTGGTGAGAGTTATAAGGTGGAACCGAGGCCATCCCGTGCTCCCAACAATCGCCTCGTTCCTTCATTCCGCACGGCTGAAATGAGGCCGTTTTTTTGCCATGCCCCCAGGTGCTGTGAGCGCCGATCTACACACAGGCAAATTATGCAGACACCTTCCTGTGCTGCAACGAAGTACTAGACCACATTCTCATTGTTTTTGTTTCATCTTTTAGTTTTGAGTCTCTCTCTCTTTTGTTTAAATTTGAATGTGAAAAACAACATGCAAAACGAATTACTCCCTTTTTAATGAGGTACAGAAAGCGGTAGTATAACCCTGTTGTTGCACATGGTATTGAAGGAGTTTTGAGGTTTTTTCTAATCTAATTTTTTATTTTTACCTGTTGTCTGTTACAAATTCCAGTGTGTTTATTTTTTTAGGGGTCTGGTTGAGTTTTGATTCATTTAAAAAGCATTTCCATCCTTCCGGTGTCCTCAAGACCTGGAAGCGTGTGTTGTTGTTTCTTTTTTTTTTTTTTTTTTTTTTTAAAGCATGACCAAATTTTTGACAAAGATGCAGATCCGTTTAGAAAGAGGAAAAACTGATGCATTTAGGTTCTCCAGCAAAGGAATTACTAGTTACAAGCGGTATCAGGAAGCAGGAACATGTCAGCGCTGTGTCAGCTAAACAGTTGTAGCATGATTTATCCATATCTAATCACAGGACATTTCCTTTTTACCTCAGTCTTTTGATGGAAAGAAATTCTATATTTTCTAGGTACAAGTATATTTCACGAGGAGTGAATCCGAAGATGTTTGCGTTCTGTCTCTGCACACAGTTCGTATGTTTGTGGTACGTTTAAGCGTCTGTCCAAGAAGTGCACTAGCATGGCATTTTTCAATAGCTGAAAGGTCAGTCTGTTACATTATCTGAACGATACTTCATAGAAACGAAGCCGCGGTGCTCACATGGGGGGGACCTTTGTCCCCCTTTGGGTTGCGTTGTGATTTTTAACTGCTGTGTTTGAGCAGAGCGCTCAGCCCTAGATTGTGATCTTTTTCTTTTCTTACCTCTGCATGTGAATGTTTGTGCAGCAGCGTCACTGGAAGCTAATAGTATCCCCACTTTTTTCTTTTCTTTTCTTTTTTTTTATTTCTTTTGCAACCTTGGAATTGTGTCGCAGCATGAGACGTGAAAGCAGGAGATACTTTGATCTATGTAATGCAAATGCCATAAAAAGTGATGCCTAATCACGCAGCCGCAATAACAGAAGAGAGAAATATTATAAAGTATGGATTTATATTGGTCACAGCTTGGCTGGTCCATCGTTGGTCTGCAGTTATAACTTTTAGTCTTTACACTGTTTCCTAACTGAATTATACCAGATGTACCCATTCTGCTTTGCAAAGCTTGGTGACAACAGCTTGAAAGTGCTAACGAATAGAAATGTTACATTTTCAAAGGGAATAAGGTGAAATCTCTTTTTTTTTCTAATTTAAGCCACTTCTTTTTATGCTATTTGTTCGTTTGTTTTCCATTTCCATCAGACAATTCTAACTTTATTAAGTTATTTGTCTGACTCAATGCATATTGTGCTGCTAAAATGTAGTCCTTGACTCCACATTCTCTTCTCTAGCATGACGATATATTGGATCTAAAGAATCTATATTTCAGATGCGCAGTACCTACGTCTGTGGTATACCTTTGATGGCGTTTGTTTGTTTCGGATGGCAGGTATATTTTTGCTTTTGGAAAGCCTTTAGTGCTTTAAAGAGGAGTCTCTCTCTCTTTCTTTCTCTTTCTCTTCCAACCAGCCACTGAGATGTCTAAAGTTTGAAATTTTAAGACCGGAAGCTGGACCCTCAGGGCTGAGGAGAAAAATGCGCTGTTGACTCTTTCAAAAAGTGGCACCTGGGTCGTTACATATGAGGGGATAAAAAAAAAAAAAGCTATTTTAATCAATTTTAACATTCTTAAACAACCACATGCAAAAAAAAAAAAAGAATTTTATTTATTATATATATTTTTTTGATTGAATAAGAGCATTTTGTCCGAGCTCATGTGCATTTTATTTTATTAATTTAAAAAGGTCACACAACTTTCTTAAACTTTTTATTTATGCATAGAAGTCTAAAATAAGATTAAAATTTATATAAGTCTCAGTATAGGCGAGGAGACTGAAAATTTGTAGTGTTAGAAACAGCAAAACTGTTGGATTATTTATATGTTGTTGTTTTTTTTCATTTGCCACAGTTGATGCATATTGACACCTCTAATGCCTACTAAAATGTATCCTCTTTTTTTCTTCTTTTGTATTTAATCGAAGGACATCCAGAATATATATATATATTTTTCTTCCAGTTTGAAGGGTGAACAGATTGTAAAGCCTCAAAAAATTTGCAACGTTTTTTGAAATTAGACGAATCTCACCCGGCCCACAAGCATGTCTCTGTCCAAAATGCCTGTGTGTAAATCCTCTCAGAAACAAACGTGTAGGCGATCGCCAGCTCTTCTTCTGTATCATCTGTTCTACCCTCCCTCATGTGTGTGATGTTTGTTGAAATTTTGATGTGAAACGACGGCACCTTTACCTGAGCCATCTCTCACACTCCTCCTGACTGAAGGAAACCAGTTCTATGAGTTCTTGTAGCTAGTCACACGTGCCAGTATGGGAATCAATAATCTGAAATGTGTCTGTAATTTAGTTTGTGGATATTTTTGCACACCATTTAGAAAGCTGACACAATTATTTTTCCCAATCATATTTACTTGTCTTTGCAAGGGAAGTACACTTTGCTGTAGCAGATTTTATGTAACAAAGGATATGTCATTATAATAAATTCTTTTTATTAAAATCAGCCCATTTGTGTGTTTCTGTGGGGGGAAGCTGCCGTCAAACTGCCGCCGCACTACATTTCCCATGATACCCCGACGTTGTGGGCGAAGGAAACGAAAGCGAAGAAGCTTGTTGGCTTACTTGAATATAATTTGATTTTATCAAATAAACACCGCAGTTTATTATCTGGTAAAAATTCCAGCGGCTGGAAAAACTTTTTCCTTGTTGAATCCCGGTTTTGGAACCGGACGAGCAGCTGCTATCAAGCCAGAATCTCTTCAAATAAGGTAACTTAAATTTGGTATTAGCAAACGAGGCTAACTATGCCTTTTAGCTTAACGTTAGCGTTATTACAAAACACGGGGAGGGTGCGATGAAATATCTGCTCGTGGTTTGGAGCAACGTTGTTTTTTTTTATTATTATTTTTGCTGAATTTGTGATATTTTTTTCACCGAATTATAAATGTGTGTCCAGTTTTCTCTTCCAATATTTCTCAGCTTTTAATTCTGCTAACAACGTGAGTTTTACGTCGTCCTTTTTTAAACACATCTCAGTTGTTTCTACTCTTGACTTGTGGTTCTGGTGAACGGGGCCAGTTTTAGTTAAACAAGCTGCTTTGTTTATCGCTTTAACCGTGTTTTTTTTGCTGCGCTGCTGTTTTTTCCTTTTTTTTCCAGCGGAGGCATCCAGTGAACGTCAGAAAGACAAACGATGATGGTGTTTGAACTGGCAGCACTCTGAGTTCTCCCGCAGAAGACATCTAATGAAAAATTACTGCAACCTAACAGAATGTAAGCGCCCCGTTTTATTCGTTTTATCGCTACTTCGACTTTAAGATCACTCGCTAAACTATACGCCTGCCATAATAAAGCATAACGTGAGAATGTGGTCCTAAAGTCGTGCTCAAAATCTGTTAGAATGTGAAATGCATTAAAGCTACTGTCTGGACTTTTTCCTTTGAAATCAGTCAAACTCACTTTTAGGTGGTCAACGTTTGATTTTCTATTTTGTAAAAAAAAAAAAAAAAAAAAAGGATTGCTGAAATATTAAGATCCACCCCATTTATAAATCCAGCTATCTGTTCCTAAGATTTATATGATTGGTCTTTGTTTTTGTGTTTTTTTGTTAAACTTTATATAAAAGGCATCAAATTATACCGCTGGTTGATTCGTTCAAAGCGAGGCAGGTTTATTTGTAAAGCACAAATCAGTAACAAGACAATTCAAAGTGATGTACATGAACAGAACATAAGAAAAGAAAACATTACAAAACATTACATTCATAGACAGTTTGGGGGGGGGGTCTTCAGTGCACTTCATCATCCTTTGACTTTGTCAAAGCCTGTTGTAAAAAAAACAACTAATTTGTTAATGAAAATGTTTTTTAAAAAAACATCAACTGGACAGTCTCTTTAAATTAAATGACAAGTATGTCTTTAAAAAAAAAGAAAGAAAGAATCCAGTAGTTGGATTTTTATTTTCATATCTTGCATGCCATTAACTGTCTGCCGGTACTCTTTTTCAGCTCAATGACTTATACCTCCTTTTTAAAAGTGCATTAATTGTGAGGCCCTTAAATTGCATCTTGGAGCATGTTTAGTATACAATGGTACTTTGTCTTATTGACAGTTATTTTAAAACAGAACTAATTAGGCACATGCAGTGTACCATTTTGTTAAAATTTTGAAACAAAATTGCAAACTTAATCCTACTTTAGAATAGGGCTGGGCGATAATTCAATAACGAAATATATCGATCGATAGACGTGTGGTTCAATAGAAAAAAAGGGGTCAATAAAAGGTTCAGTAAAAGAAGTTTTCCTTTTGCATTCTAGCCTATCATTTAGGTTAATACTACAGTCTTTGCATCCTCCCAACCAATCACAAACACAGACCCAGGAATGCTCCTTCAACAAATGTTGAACACCTGTTATTTGCTTCTTCTTTTTTAGGACTTACAGTTTTGGTAAAAAGTTGGTTGAATAAAGGGTTGTGTTTGAATTCAGTGTTCTTCATTTAAAAATAGGTCACTAAGCAACAGCATAAAATGGCCAGGGATGCATTTAAATATATATATTTTTAATTTTTTAATAATTATTGATATTGATCAATCTCAATTCTGTTTTATCGATATGCTTTTTTTCTATATCATCCAGCCCTACTTTAGAAGGCAAATTAAAATGTGATCCATTGCAATTACAATATAGATTTTTATATTGATTCCTACTCAGTGTTTTGAAGGGAGAAAGAAAGCAGAAGTGTGTACTAACAAATGTTCTGTAAAAAAATATATTTGGGACAATTATTTACATTAATAATAATGTGGTGTTGTTGTTTTTTTTGGTTTGTTTTTTTATCAGCTGCTTAAGATGAAAAAAACTGCCCGTATAAATGGATTTGCTATCTGAAGTTTGGATAGTTGATTTACTGGCCTAAACTAATAGCTTTATTTAACCTGGTCTGAGGATGAGAATGTTAAAATAACTGTGTGTGCTTACCTTTATCATTTTATTCAACAGCCAGTATGGAGGATAAGGCAAATGGCTCAGTCGACACCAAAAGGTACTATCTAAAATTAAAGTAGAAATGTACTTGTTTATTTATTTTTTTAATAAGAACTGATTTAGTTTTTGCTACCGCTGCCACAGTCTAGTCTGAGTCCGGTGACTTTCATCCCACAGCCCAGTGGAGAACGGTCAGCTGCCAGACCCTTCCAACTGGGGGGTTGCTGACGTTGTCAATTATTTCAAAGCAACAGGGTTTGAGGAGCAAGCCACAGCTTTCCAAGATCAGGTTAGTGTTTTGTTCATCTTACCTATCAAGTGGCAACGGTCAAAGCAGTTATATCCCAATATAAAGTTTCTCTTCTCCTCCTGCAGGAAATTGACGGCAAGTCTTTGCTGCTGATGACGCGTAACGACGTCCTGACGGGGCTGTCGATAAAACTCGGCCCCGCCCTGAAAATCTACGAGTACCACGTGAAGCCGCTGCAAACTCAGCACCTGAAGACCAACGCGTCGTAGCGCGGCCAGCTGCCCCGCCACCCACCTCAGCGACAATCAATCCTGTCAGGAGACTCCAGGTTAGCTGCGGCTTCACAAAGACTCTTCTGCCAACAGCGGCACCTTGACAAGATTTGAATGCTGTATGTTTTTTATTGTATTGTTTGTTTTTTGTTTTTTTTTATAAGCGTGAATCCCAAAAAAGAAATGGTCTGCACACTGCGTCCACTCAGCTGTTTACCCTTTCAGCCATTCTTGTTTCTGCTGCTTGAGATGATGTATTTTTTGTGTTTTATTTAAAAAGATTTAGAGTGATTATTCTAAAGTTTAGTTTAATGTGTGGTGTATGTATGTATGCGTGCAAAGTTAATTAACCTGTAATGGGTTTGTGTTTTGTAAAAGTATTTGTATATAAGATTATATATAGATGAAAAGGATGTATGTTCTGTCATATCTGAACACTTTATTACCTGCAGAAAATGATTATGATGCCTCCATGTCCCCCCCCCCCCCTAATTTAGTCTTTATGTTCAAACCTGCACATCTGAGTCCATGATTTGTCCTGAGCATGTAACGACGATGCATTTGCTTTCCCCAGGACTTTACCTGAAGCCTCTTTGTTTCTGTACACGAGGCTCTTGATATGAAAATCTTTGTGTATATATTCTTATTATGTACCTACCTGTGGTGCTCTCAGCTGTGTCACACAGACAGCTGTGTTGAAGTGTTCATAACCCATGTGTAAGTGCAACATAACACTGGAGTGTAAATATCTTTAGACTAAAATTGATGATAAACGGTGCTTTTTCTCTCTCCAAAGAACATCGGTTTGACTTTATTGATGGTTTCGTTTTCATTTTGCTCTCTGCATAGTGAGCAAAACCCCCTTATAGCCGCTGTCAAGTATCGTGTTGAGGTTGGGTTATTTAGGTTTTGGCTCTTCCGTATAGAACAAAATATTACTGAGTCACGTGTAAAGGCTTCTGTCTTAACGGCTGAATATTAGAGCAATGGTACTAAACTCAACACCAAGTCTAAAACAGAATACCTGAGAAGAAAAAGGATGTTTTATCGACTGAGTCAAATTTCAGTCCAAAAAAAAAAAAAACAATGGCAGCAAGCCTCACTGCAAAAAGGGAACTAAAAGCAAGTAAATTCTTCTTAAAATTGGTGTATTTTTCTAGTTTTGAGCAGGTAAATAAGACTATTTTACAATGGAATAAGATTTTTGCACTTAAGAACAATCATCATCATCTTATTTCAAGTGCAGGATATCTAATTATTTTAGGGGTAAAAATACTCATTCCACCGGCAAATACTCTTCTTTAGCTGCTCAAATCAAGGAATAATATAACGATTTCAAGAAAATTTCACTTCATTTTAGTTCACTTTTTGCAGTATTTAAATTACACAAAATAAGGAAGCGTGTGCCAGCCTTCCTCTAGACAGCTGTGAGAAACTAATAGTCACACAGGAACCATAATTATTACTACGTGATTGTACAAGCCGGTGAATCGTGTGCCTAGATTTTAACTTTCCATTTTGGCTTTGGTTTTGTTTAATGTACAAGACAGTGTGGAATCTGGTTTGTCTTTGTGTACAACTAAAGTTAAATGTAGCTACTTTTAGAGCCAGGTAAAGACCAAATCTTGTATATCTACTATACCCCAAAATATAAAATTCTATAAATCAGAGAGGACCAAGTCGTCACTTCCCAAGTCACAAGTAAATCTCAAGTCCAATCACAAATAAAGGCTGATGGTTTAAACTTCAAGTCAATAGGTGCTCTCATTGAAAGACTCCACACAAAAAAAAATCTAAAAAGGTGTTTATTTAAATGTCACATCTAGAAAATGCATTCCATAAACGTTGAACTTCTTTCTTGAAGGCTTTCAGCCCTGCAGTGGATTGGCTACATGTTCAGGTTGTACCTTGGCTTTTCCTTATTGGCAGCTGGGATAGACTTCCTAACCCAGTTTTTGACTTTAATGAGTCCTTTCAAGATAAGATGCTTAAATGAAGTAACAAGTCATTAGTATTCAAGTCATAAGTCTAATTCAAATATAAACAAGTCAAGTTAAAGTCCACACCTCGCTAGAATTTAGATGTTAGTTTTGTTTTTGTTTGTTTTTTGTTATTGTTGGCAGACTAATTTCTAAAACTGAGCTAGTAACTGACCGACATGATTAAGGAGCCCTGAAAAAGTCATGAACCATTGTGTTTAACCAGAAATCGTGTTAAAAATAAACCTGGCAACATTATTAACCAGAGAACATCAAGGATGCACTTAAACACACTTTAAAAATGGTCAAATTAGGTCAGAAGACACAGTAGTAAAACAAAACGATCAGTTTTCCATCATTAACAGACCCCCACGATACCTTTATTTCTAGACCAGCATACTCTTATATTATGTAATAGTTCATCAGAGAGCGTTAGACCTGAAAGGAAAGCACTGTTGCATATAATAATGAATTTTCAATGAAAGTTTGTCTATTATTTTTTATTATTCGTGTTTATTTGGAAGCTCAGCGTTACATATGCTCAGGTAGTAGCAACCTTCTGCACATCTTGAGAGTCATTGTTGCATGTGTTCAGAAGAACTTTCCTTTTAGATGGATCAACAGGTTAATACTGAAACCCAGCCGTGGTTTCATCAGGTTGGGCTTTCCCTTTTAAAGTCTAGCTCTCTGTTTCCGGCCCACTGTGCCTGTGATGTTACCAGAGGGATTATCCAGAGGAAGAAACACCTGACGGAAAACAAAAGCGGAGATTATCGATCAAAGAATTTTTGATATTGAAAACAGTGAATAGGAGGTATTTACCTCATCTTTGTTGTTAAGACCCATTTTTGTCATGTCTATGGTGAAGTAGTGCTGGTTGGGCATGACGATCTCAATTTCATCCACCTAAAAACGGCGTATTGTCTTTTTCATCTTTTTTGGATTTAATTTCATGCTGCATACTGTTAAAGTTTCTGGCGATTTCCCACACATAAGAATATATAGAAAAATATGGAGGGCAAAACCCACTTTATGTTCTGATTTTGTGTTTTAATTCATGCAAGACTACTAAAACTGATTTTTTTTTTGCAGCCAAAAGTATCATTGGGGTATTTTGAATAAGCCGATTTCTTAAACTTTAGGGCTTACCTCAGGAATCCTCTCCAGGACCAGAACTTGTGTTTCATAAAGGGTCTTCTGCACAGATGGCGAGTACTGTCCACGATCATAGGGGCCAGCAAACTTCTCTATAATCGTGTCTCTCACACACCTCCTGCAAATTGCAAATGAATCATTTTAGGATTTATCGTGTCAGTTGACAAATTTTCATCTGTTGTGTGTTTCTCGCTGCGCCTCCGGGGCTGATAAAGCCACAGCTGTGTCGCGCACAGCAAGACATTTTCTCCAACGCCTTTCTTCCTCACTAAAATGTAGGCAATTACCATGCAGCATCAAAGTCAACATCCTGGACCTTGTTGTAGCGCCACCTAGAATAGACGGTGGTGCAGAAAACCCTGTCCTTGGTCTCTTGCAGTGTTGTGAAGCGATCTCGGAAAAAGCCCTCAAAGCCAGACTGAGTGGTTTTTAGCACCTTCATGTCCTTCACCCCGCTGTGAACCACCGGGATACCTGTGTGAATAACAGAGTCAGGGGGGAAAGGTGCAATACGTTTAGGTTTTTAGATGGAAATGAAGTCTCTCTGAATACTAAACAAAGTTAATATTATATCTGTAGAGTCACAGATATAATTGTCAACAGTTTGGGCACACCTGCTAAATTGCCATGGAGGTAAGACAATAATAGAACTCCAGACTTACAACTAAGTATCTATTTGTCCTTATATCTATTTTTTTTTAGCACTATGCATGCTAACAAAGGAATTAGACTCAAGATATAAAACCTGATGAGTGCCATTTTAGCAAAGTAGCACAATGCAAACGTGTTTTTTTTATCAAAATACACAATCAAGCAGACACATGCAAGCATATTCACATAAGCAACAACTGGAAGCACTATTATGTGTGTCGTCTTGGTGTGCGATTACCGCCAAGGTTCTGTTCCACGTCACAGAAACGACAAGCCTCTGGGCTGTAGATAAAGGCGTGAGCATGTCCTACACCGTTCTGAGAAAAGAGACGGGATGGTGTCTGAAACTGATCGCTTTAAATCTGAAATATTTCAGGGGTTTACAGGTAGATACAGTGGCTCTGGGAGACAAAAACACACATAAATAATTATACATTTTTTCCCAAATCTTATGACATTTAAGTAAATTACTCAACTAAAAAGCAAAAAATAAAAAAATGTCCAAAAGAAACAACATGCAAAAGGCGCACCATTAAACTAATACTTTGTTAAAGCAGCTTTTAATTCAACTAAAGCATCCAACGCCTGCACTGGAACATATTCGGCCTCTCCCATTCGTGACTTTACAAGTTTTCTGTTAAATCTGGACTGTGGCGGTTCTTAGCTGGCTGATTTAAAGGTTTAATGTTCCACCCGTGAACTCATTGTTATGTAAGGGTGTATACTTGAAATTCTGACTTTCAATCTGATAACTTAAGGTTTTGGGTGAAAACTTACTCATATGTGTAACTATACATAATGTCATACTAAAAAGCCCAGTACCATCTAAAGAAAAGTAACCCCAGAGCGTGATGCTGCCACCACCATAGCTCCTTCAGTGCTGCTGTTAGCCTCCTAACATCCTACCTGACCAGCTTTCATTTTGTCTTATCAAAAATTCTAAATACATTTTGAGTTCTTTTGCAATTGTACCTATATATTGTAAGAGTGTGCACTACTCTGTTTCTCAGTAGAGTTGTACAGGATACATATCACAGTATATGAGCAAAACATATTTTACTCTGTTAAAACGTGTACACTTTAGAGAGCCATTGTACTTTGTTAATTATGGCACAAATAAGACAGCCATCAGTGAGCAGGTTAAAACTTAAATTTGATCCAGGGCTGATTACAGGGTTTTGGGTTTTACCTTCTCCAGCCTTCTCCAGGGTGCCTCCTCCATGTAAACTTTGGCCCTCAGCACATGGTTGAAAGAGGTCAGGAAATGATGACAGAGATCCAGGGACAATTGCTCAATGGTGTTTACCTGAACAGATACGGGGGAACAGTCTAAATAGTTAGCGCTGTATCTTAGCTGACATAGAATACATAAAGTACAAAGTAAAAGTGAAGATCAGGATTTAATTTAATAATTTTTAAATTTTCAATAAAGGTCTGTCATAATGAAGATTAGTTAATTGGATAGAAGAACATTGGATTTACATTCAGTCAACGAGTTTTCATTGACTATGCTGGGATTATAAAATTTCTGTTTATGCTAAAAAATTCAGTTGTTACACATTGTAGCAGTTTGCCTTTGGAAAATAATCTGTTTTTTCCCTAGACTTCAGTTGAATTGCAGATAATCACCAAAGGCTAAATAAATAAAAAAAAGTCTATTGGGAAGGGAATAAACCCAGAATGCAGTTTTAAAGCATCCCAGTGGTTACTAACTCCCACGTACCTTTAATACATAGGTTATTTAACATTCCTCTCTCTTTCTTAACAATAACCATTCCATCATATTTAAATCTCGTGGCATGTAAATTAGACAAACTGTATAATTTTCTGATGTCCTTACACAGCTTTTAATTTGTGTAAAGGTCAAATTTAAACAGCAGTCTCTCAACAATTCAAACCATAAACTTTTTTACTTTTACTGATTCAGGACTATGTTGCTTTTAGCAAAGTAGAGGCTGTGCCTACTTTGAAAATCTGTAAATAATTTTTTTTAAAATTCATCGAGCAGTACATTGACACACACTACCCTTTAGCCATTTCTAAAATAATAGAGAAACCAAATGTTTAAGGGGGGTTTAACACTATGCCCACCCATAAGCTGTCACTTCCATGAGTACAAGCTGAAGCTGTGACTCACCCCTTTGATTTTTGCCAGGGCATGGACGGTGTTCTTGATGGTGTCGGTGGGAATGATGTCTGAGTTGTCTCCAGTCAGATAGTCCTTTCGAGATTTGAGCGTGATTTCCACGTTAGCCTTCAGCTCGATAATGTAGTGGTGGCTGCCGTGTCTCCTGACGAACATCACCTTCACTGCATTCTTGCCGTAGCCCGTCCGCACAAACTCTACATTCTGCATGAACGGAACAGAGTTGACATTTTCATTCAAACCTGCAAATGTACTTTTTCTGAACTGCAAATTCTCATGCTATCTTATGTCCTGATTTATTGTTTTCACCTTAAAGCTTAAAGTTGATGATTTGTTGGTGGAAATGTTTGCAAGAGCTTGTACCCTTTTATTTGTTGGACATTACAACTTTAGTTTGTGTTTGTAACATTTTTGCAAGGTTCTGTTAAGGTAATAATGTTTTTGTCTTTTTTGTTCAAATTTGGCTCCATAATATCCATTAGGTTTTGATGTTGCTTCATGGGTCTAAAAAAGCTGCAGGTTATGCTTTACCCTTGTTGTCACTGACCACAAACCTGATTTTACCTTCACTGATAAACTATTTATATGTAAACTCCGAAAATAACCATGTTCTGTTTGCAAAAAAAAATAAGCTCTTGTTTGCTCCACTTAAAAAATGATTACCTTGTTTCCAGCATATGCCATGTTGCTATCTTCTCTTTCAACCGCTGTGTTTCAGACTTTGTCTCTCACTGTCTCCAGCCCCCCAAAAAGCTCCGCAATACAGGAAAATCTTTGTAGAGGGGGTGTTGCCTTGTGTGCACTCACACTATTGGGAGTTCTAGATGGCGTTTAACATATTTTACAGTTATGTAACAACACTCACAGACATGCATGTTTATACACACACATAAAGAATAATTTTTGGTATTGATCTCCCTTTGTTTTCTTACTGAACTCTTCCATCTGTGATGTGGAAAAGCTTATCACTGTTCTCTGAGACCAGCTGGTCTTGCTAGCTGGCTGTTAGCTAATATTCTTCTATCCAGACTACAACGTTGTGGATTTGCTGCAACACCTATTCTGATACTGTGGTGAATACTGAGCTGTCAAGCCTCATGCAATTAGCATGAGACACACATTTGCCTTACTTCACATGCACACACACTACACATGACATTCCTCACACTGAAACCAAAGCTTATACTGAATTGGCTGAATGGAGTGATCCGTTCTCTGCACTTTCCATTCAGAGCTCAGTATACGCCATGCCTACTGTGTTGCTTTTTCTGACTTTTTCATTAATCAGTGGGCATCTGTAGATCCTGCTGCTGTCCCACAGGACCCTTAATCATCTCATTTTGAACTTATACAACTTGAGAGCTCTGTGAATATCTGAGGTAAAACCTGAAGCAGTGACTGAATAGTGGAGACTACATACATCCATCTGCCAGGACAGCTGATGGTTACCATGGTGACTGCATGCAGGCTAGAGAAGAGGCTTTGCTGACCAACGAGTTCCACTGATTTCCTTGAGATGTCATTCTGCTTATCGGGCGTCAGAAGATGTGAGAGGTGCGGCTCCCTTGTTAAGTCCAGTTTGATCTTTTGCAATTGAAAGAAGATATCACTTCAACAATGTTGTGAAACACAATTTTGTTTTGTGTCATTTCTGACGCATGACTGAGTTACAGAGTCAGGCATGCATCATATAGTTTAATTTAGCTTTAGCTAGTTGGTCTTTAAAATAGTATTGTATTGGTTATATTTACAAACTATGAAATCTCTGTACAGCACATGAGTTGTATTCTGTGTATTGATACTATGTCAGACTGTATGGTCCATATTTAAAAAAAAAAAAACTTATGTTATGCCCCAAAACATTATTATTTTTTATTTTTTCCCTTGAGTTAAGAGAGTAAAATAACTAATTGAACTGAGCTGTAAAAGTGGATTTTTTTAAATTATAAATTAAAAACTAGAATAACACTACCTTTAATAACTGTCTTTTTGTAAAAGATAATTTCTGTTCTCTATATGATTCATTGTGGTTTTGCAGACTAAATAAGTGAAATGAAAGTTGACGACTCTCCTACAGTTACACCGTGGGATATTTTTAACCAAATCTTCTCTAGTTCAGTAATCAGCATCCTGGCTGCTAAAAATAAAAGATGATCAGATATGAACATGTGCAAGACTTTAAACTTAAAGAACTGTATTGAAATAATAAAAAGGGGCAAAACAAACTTCCTATGATAGATATCAAAACCACTGAACCCTTGTCAAAAAGATGAGTATCCAATTTAATTCCTTGCCCTGGACTTTCATTATCTGCTATCATGTGACCAAATCTTATGACTTCCTGTTTTGCATATCCATGCAGCTGTGCTTTCTTTACTGTCAAAAACATACAGCGCACGGTCTCCAAATAGGCTTCAGATTTCCCTTTTTCATTTCACATTTGGCCGTGTGATCTTCAGCTACAGTCTCGCTCAGGATGGCCTCACAATTTAGCCCTTGCTTCCACGTTACTGTCGCGTTGTTGTGTTTCACAATCGGAAGAAGTGACATTTCCTGCAGAAATGAAGCTGGTGAACCTGTTGACTGGTGAGCTCCTGTCACATACTGTATATTGATGTGCTAGGGCTGTTTCTATTCATAATCCTTATATTGTGTTGTGGTGGCTAATGTTGGGGAACAGAGAGGTTTCTTGTATTCTCCTAAACCTTTCTATCTGATTTCCTCCCCAGGTTTATCATCTACAAACTGCCCAAGTACAGGATTGGGGAGGTTGGCAGTGGTTTGGAGTACATGTACCTGGACTCAGCAGTTGGGAGTTGGCAGAGGAGTCAATTCTTGGTAAACACAACCCAAGGAGCCATGGCCAACACTCTGGATCAACTGTACAAAGGAAAAGCCTACATGGTGAGACTGTGCCACTCTTCTTCATTGGTGAATGAAGAAGAGACAAGGCAGCTAGTATCTATGCAATATAAATAGCAATGGAGCCAATTTATTTCAGTCATGGGTGCAGATTCTTAGTAAATGAACAGATCCATAAAGAAAATTACATTGGTTATAGTAAAGGTTTGACATTTCAGGAGATTCAGTTTATTTGAAATAGTTAGACCCGAAGATCATGTGGCAGTTAAATTATCAATGTCTTAGTTGTATATTTGTAAAATAAATCTGATGCACCAGCTGTTTATTATTGCATAGAACCATAAATAAAGGGATATTAGCTACATGTATTTGCCGATAAGAACCCAAACCTTACTGCTTGCAGCAGCCTAGTGATTCAATCTATGGTGTTTATATAATATGCACCGATTTTCCCAAGATTTTTTTTTTGCTACTGTGTCCATTCACAATCATCACATTTTACTGTCCATTTTCCTAAAACATTCTAAATAGATACAATATCAGATACAAATGTGCTGAAAAGTACCTTTTTTTCTCAACTGCTGTGAACAAGTATTTGCCACTCTACAGATTTTTTCTGGTTTTCCATCTTTGTCCCATTGTATTGTTTCAGAAAATCAAACAAAATTGAACACTTAGCATAACACAAAGACAGATGGTAATAAATACAAAATGCAGTTTTTTAAATATAGCCTAGGCTCAAACAAGACTTTTCTTATAGCATGAGGCAGGCTAAAATATCTAAAAAAAAAAAAACTAAAAAAAGCATCATATCATATCATATCATATCCTGAACTAAATAAATTCAAGAATAGAGGACAACACAGTGTGTTGGACACCTATCATTCTAAAAAGTATTACAAAGTCAAATCTAAGGCTTCAAAAGATTAAAAAAATGAGAAAACATGGAACAGCTGTGAACAAGTATGGCTTCATCTAATGGTTCACCACTTGAGAGAACATTAACTTCAAAGGGGACATATGCTAAATCCACTTTTTTAGCCCTTAAATGCATTTTATTGTGTACTTGGAGTCTCTGCTAGTGCAGAAAAGTTTAATTTAGTCTCTTCTGTACGAATCATATATTTCAGTCTGTTCACCTTTCTCCATACCCAAATATGTTTCTTTTTAAAATGACATCACAGTATTTTCCGCTAAACAAGGTCATGGACCGGCTAACCAATTTTGCCAAATCCATCGGGTTTTTTTTCTTGCTGCATGTCTGTAGTCCCAGCTGCCAAAGCTACAAGTGGAAAACTCAAAATATTCAGCTGTTGGGTGTATTAACCCATGCAATTCATTACACTGCCCCCCCCCCCTTCCATTCCACCCTGTTCGGGTGGGATGGAAGACTCTGCTGTGGGGTGTTAAGTGCCTCCTTTGCATTTAAAGAGGCCGCACCAAAACAAGTTGTTCTCTCCTCAGAAAATTGGTAAAAGAGTGGCTGTGAAGCTACAATAATTAGGAGTTCAGACAAAAGCACTGCAGTCCCACTTTATACAGACCACAACTGAATTATTTAAATGTGAAAAGGAGGACCTGAAAAGCATGATTATGTCCCCTTTAAAGGTGCATGTAGATGATCTTGCCTGCCTCCTTTGTGATTGTCAGACTATGTAGAAGGAATGTCCGACAGTCCAAGCTAAAGTGCATAGGAAAATTACTTTTTGTTTTTGAGTGGTCTAGTTAAGGCCTAGACTTAGATCTGGTTTATATGGCTAAAAGTCCTAACGTGAAGACTTATCATTAGTTATCACAAAGAGCTGGTGGCACTTTTTGCTGCTAAGGGTAGCCGAACCAGTTATGATGCCTAGGGGGCAATTTCTTTTTTGCATACAGCCAGGTTTATTTGAATAACTTTTTTTCCCCCTTTTTCATTATTATATATGTGATGATCTGGAACATGTAGGTGTGACAAAAAAAAAAGCAAAAACTAAAGAAAATGTGTAAGTTGGCAAATATGTGTGCTGTATATATATCCCTCTGGGATTATTAAAGTATATCTGATTCTGATTCTGATGAGTATTAAACAAGTTTCTCTTCCAGTCAAACAGCTCTGTGTATGCACTTTACAATGATGGCCCCCCAGCGTTGAAATACATCTATAACTATGGGCACACTAAAGGTAAAGTGTTTTAATAAAAAATAAATACTTTTATTTTAGACCAATTCTAAATTATTTGATCCATAAAAGTATGTCACGTGGGTTTAGATCGTTGAATGGACTCTTCATGGCACGAAAGGCGTTTTTTATTTTGTTGACAAAAGCTATAATTAAATCATACACTTTTGTTAAATCGAATGATGCAACATTATGGAAAATGAGCTTCCTTTTTTATAGTCAAACTTGTTGGGTATGTTTTGTGTGTCTATTTTTGTGTAAGAAACTTCAGATAGTAACACTATAGAATAAATAAATAAATTACTTTAAGGCATAAACATAACAATGTGATGTTCAATATATAGTAGGAAGAATGCATAGTATTCAAGGTAAAATAGAAAGGTGTAGCTCTTTAGACCTATGACAGCTAACTTTGCTTTACAAAGCAGTAGTTGAGCAATGTAATGTTGTGATTTAACAGAGAAGGCCAGATAAATGCGAGAGTAAATGTCCAAAGAGCAACAGTCTGTTTACTCTGACCTACCTGTCCCTCTGACACAACGTAGATAGAAATGTTTGTGCAGTCTCCGTGCCTGTTTGCATGTCTGTGAGTGTATATGTATTATCTTGCACGCTGAAGGGTGTGCTTGCATACATCCTGCAGGAGTTCTGCTCTTTGACCGCGCTCAAGGTTTCTGGCTGTCCCACACCATTCCCCATTTCCCCTCCTTCCCTGAGCGGGGCTACCAGTACCCCTCCTCTGGCAAACACAATGGCCAAACCGCCCTGTGCGTGACATATCAGTACGCACAGTTTCTCAATATAGGTGAGTGAATGCTCCATGAAGCAACCAGGCCTGATCTGCTTATAATGTAGGAACCACTAAATATACTGTAAAAATAAGTGAAAACTGAAAACTGAAGTGTTTTCAAATGAACTTCATACAACTTTTCAAAATTATTTTTATTTAACTGTATAACTGTATATTTGATCGTTTGCATGCACTTAGGAAGCATATTTGTCAAGTTTTAATGCAAAATAACTTTTTTACTTTAAATTATTTGACTTTAAAGAGTTGTTTGGACACCAATTGAGCTGTGTTTTTTTTTTGTGTGGATTATACCACACATTTTCAACCGCACAAATTTACACACAAATGATTGTAGGCCACAAAATATTTTCAACTCATAAAACACCCGTATATAAATGTGTGACATACAGAAAGACTTTGAATGGCTAACTACTGCTGGTATCACTTCAAAAAATGCATTTGAACAAATGAAAATTAAGGTTTGTGATTGTGAATTATCGTTGTTTCAATTAGTCTAAACATGTGCAGCCAGGTTACTGCATCTTTTTATTTCTTATATGTTCACTCTAACAGATTTGTTTGTTCTTAAGTTGAAATATACAGGATACATGGAAATTGTTTATCATCGTTTGAGTCTCAAAAACCTAGAATATTAACCAGAGTTTGGTCACTTTATTGAGCCAAAGCATAATAATTTAGATTTCTCAAATCTTACTCAGGTTGTAAGCTAGGGTGTTCCTCTATAGTTGCATCATCTATATGTTCTCTTCTGCAGCTCAGCAGCTGGCCTACGTTTACCCACGTTTCTACAACTGTTCAGTTCCCACCGTGTTCTCAGCTGACCTGCCGCAGCTCCTCCAGCTGTGCAAGGGCTCCAAGCTGCCGCTGACCTCCAACAGGGGAGTGAAGCCGCTTTTTTCTGTCGGTGGGGAAAAATTTGTCAGCTTTGTGAAATCTGAGCTCTTTGTAGATGGTAAGATGTTCCTGGGTTACATCTAGAATTTTACATTTCGACATCATGTCGCTGCTCACTAACGACTTATATAAAGTTTTCTCTGCTGAAGTTCTGTCTACGTGTTTCACTTGTTTTCTTCCAATGATCAGCATCAGGCACAGACACGGAATAAACTGAATGCATTGAAGTATGAAAGAAACTACATTAAGTATTTAAAAGTCCTCTCTGCTAATTAGGGACAGTGTATGCTCTAAACTGACGTTTTAAATAATGCGCCCAAATGATTTTAAACAATAAAATGTGTTTACATAAGAGTCATAGCTGCCCCGAAAAATAAATAGTTTGTTTAAAAAAATAGAATGATCAAACCTTTAAAAGTTAATATTTGAAGCGGGAAAATCAAATTAATGCATAAGGTCCTCATGTGGTATTTATCATTAGAGTCATACAAGCTGAAAATTAACATGAAAAACCTCAACATTTGTTTAAATATTCAGCTTATGCAAACAGTACTGATTATGGTCTGTACTTTCTCAGGACTTAGAGGTTACTCTTCTGAAACTTAATAGTTACTTTATTGAAATTTAGAAGTTACATTTTATAACTCATCACCAGGTACTTTCAAGGAACTTTCATAAAGCTTACTGGTTACTTTTCTAGCCCTTACAAGACACTTTCATGGAACAAAGAGAAAACTCTCTAGAACCTGATAATACTGATAACAGGTAACCCAGTAAGTGAAGTAAAGTTCTAGGAAAGTACAGAGTAAGTTCCAAGTACATTTCAGGATGGTTCCAGAAAAGTACCTAATGAGTTAATGAGAGTATGCTGTTATTTCTGGAAAAGTATCTGGATAGTTCAATGTTGTTTGAGGAAAGTAACCAATAAATAAAGTTCCAGGAAATGATATGTTCCACAAAGTTCTAGGAAAGCAATCAGAAAGTTTCTAGAAGATTCCTTAGAAGTTCTTGAAATCAACCAGTAAATCCCGTAAAAGTTTCAGAAAAGTACTTGGCAAGGTTCAGAGCGTATGTAGTAAGTCCCAAAAAGTGCCCTTAAAGGTATAGTGGGCAATTCTTCCAGGAATGTAGGTAAGAAATGCCCTAGTCACTTTTTGAAGACCAGCCTACCTGCTTTTCCGCGCCTCAGGGAGTTTCCATGAAAGAATCTTCCAAATCCACTCAGGTCTTATTTATTTTTTCTGAGGCCTTTCTTTTCATCTCATAAACTTGCAGGGCAGTTGCTTCTCTCGACCATTTTCAAAGTATATGGTGAGAGCAGTGAAGCTACAATGAACGGCTGAATCCGAAGCTAACTGGATAGATAAACACTAGAAGTGTGCAAGCAAGCGTAAACTAGCAAGCAATGAGCACGCACATAAGCGATAGATAAGGTGATCCCCCCCAGAACTTTAAGCAGATCGTCCACAAAGTTGATTGTCCACTATACCTTTGAGTTAAGAGAAAGTAACCTTTACGTTCACGGAGAGTATGGGTTGTTTCATGTCCTGCTACCAAACTGGGTTGTTTCATAAGCTGAGTGTATTATTTTTGCAAGACATTTTGTGATTCTTGATGGACCTGAGTTCTCCATCTGTCTTGCTTTCCTCTAGATATCTACACAGGCTGGGTGGCTCAGGTCCTGGACACCGATCTTCTGGCGCAGACTTGGCAGACCCAAGGCCGAGAGCTGCCCTCCAACTGCTCACTGCCGAAGCACACCATGAACATCAAGAGGACTCGGCTTCCCCCAGCAGTCCAGTTCCAGTCTCATTATGACCACTCAAAGTGGTGTGTGTCTCGAGTTTATGAGGACCATGTGACCTGCCTTGGCGATCTGAACAGGGTCAAGGCTCAGATGTTACGTGGCGGCGGGCTGATCTGCTCCTACAACCCTGTGATTTACAAGGCCTTCAGGCAGGCAGTGGACTGGTACATTAGCTGCTGAATGAGACTGAATGATGGGCTTTTTGGAATGATTGGGGTTAAATCTTAAAGCATGCAGGTTACCATGAAGGTTTACCATTTTAGATTTAAACATTCTGGCTTATAAGCATCTACTAAATTTTAACAAACCACCTCATTTGACCACTGCTAAGGTATTTTGATCCAGAATTTATTACGCTATGGTAACAACCTCACAGCGCCCTCTTACAACAACCTTAAATAATAGTTAATAATAATAATAATAATAATAATAGGAATCTGGTGACTCTAAGATTCACTGCAATCATGTGAGTTTCAAATATGTTTTTTTTTAACTCCCTTTAATGCTGACTGAAAACAACACATAGACCTAACCTAAATTTGCCAAAGCAACATCTTGATGATCCCCAAGACTTTTGGAAATATATTTGGTGAACTGATGTCCATGCAAAAATGGAAAAAAAAAAAAGCTACTAAATTTCCGTCCGTCCGTCCGTCCGTCTTCTTCCTCTTATCCGGGGTCGGGTCGCGGGGGTAGCAGCTTCAGTAGGGAGGCCCAGACGTCCCTCTCCCCGGCCACTTGGGCCAGCTCCTCAGGAGGAATCCCAAGGCGTTCCCAGGCCAGCCGGGAGACATAGTCCCTCCAGCGTGTCCTGGGTCTTCCCCTGGGCCTCCTCCCGGTGGGACGTGCCCGGAACACCTCACCAGGGAGGCGTCCAGGAGGCATCCTGACCAGATGCCCGAGCCACCTCAACTGGCTCCTCTCGACGTGGAGGAGCAGCGGCTCTACTCTGAGTCCTCCCCGGATGACTGAGCTCCTCACCCTATCTCTAAGGGAGAGCCCAGACACACTACGGAGAAAACTCATTTCAGCCGCTTGTATCCGGGATCTCGTTCTTTCGGTCACGACCCAAAGCTCGTGACCATAGATGAGGGTAGGAACGTAGATCGACCGGTAAATCGAGAGCTTCGCCTTTTGGCTCAGCTCTCTCTTCACCACAACGGATCGGTACAGCGCCCGCTTCACAGCAGACGCTGCACCAATCCGCCTGTCGATCTCCCGCTCCATCCTCCCCTCATTCGTGAACAAGACCCCAAGATACTTGAACTCCTCCACTAGGGGCAGGACATCCTCCCCAACCCGGAGAAGGCACTCTACCCTTTTCCGGTTCAAGACCATGGTCTCGGATTTGGAGGCACTGATTTTCATCCCGGCCGCTTCGCACTCGGCTGCGAACCGCTCCAGTGAGCTGTAGATAACGCCCTGGTTAAGGCCAATAGGACCACGTCATCCGCGAATAGCAGAGACGCAATCCTAAGGCCACCAAAACGGATCCCCTCAACACCTTGGCTGCGCCTAGAAATTCTGTCCATAAAAGTTATGAACAGAATCGGTGACAAAGGGCAACCTTGGCGGAGTCCAACTCTCACCGGAAACGAGTCCGACTTACTGCCGGCAATGCGGACCAGACTCTGACACCGGTCGTACAGAGACCTAACAGCCCTTATTAAAGGGTCCGGTACTCCATACTCCCGGAGTACCCCCCACAGGATCCCTCGGGGGACACGGTCGAATGCCTTCTCCAGATCCACAAAACACATGTAGACTGGTTGGGCAAACTCCCATGCCCCCTCAAGAATCCTGCTGAGGGGGCATGCTACTAAATTTAAAAACAGTAAACTTTGTCCTTGCCTGAGGACAATGATTTAAAGCACAGCTGCAAGAAGATTTTCTTGTGGCCTAGTCAAAGCCTATATTTGACTAAAATGCTGTGGCATGAGTCTCTATGCAGCGATGTAAAAGACATTGTTAGTTTTCATCAATTCTTGATTGCAGATGTTGCCGCCAAGTGTCGCACAACTGGCAGTTAAGTTTACTTTTTCACACAGGACCAGGTTGATTTCTTTAATAGAGGAAATCACCACTTTAAAAAGTGCTTTTTGGTATTAACCCAATTTATCTTCTTTGATATAAAAATCTATTTGATGTGCTGAAACAATTAACTGTGACAAAAAAAAAGCAAAAACAGAATAAATCTGTAAGGGGCAAATACGTTTTTACAATGATGTACAAACCAGTGTGTAAAAACTGAATGCACTATGTATCTGAATCAACATCCAGTCTGTTCCAGTTAAACATATTTTGGGGATTTATTTCATCTTGACTTGAGGTGACAACAGAAATGCCACTGTTTGCATTACACAGTGCCTCCTTGTGGCCAGACTTGTAAAAGGTAGTTTAGTAGTAATACCCACTGACAATGAAATTATGTAAATAATGGTGGATTGTATATGCGTGTGTATGTGTTTTGCTGGAGATTTTGTTTCCTAAAATAAATTTATGCCATATGAACTTATACCTGATACAGCCAACTATTTTTTTTATCTCTATGAAAGTGTTAACATTTTAGTTTAGGGCTAATAGTTGTGATAGAATAAATAAAAATAATCTTCATATTGTGCCATTGTGCTTTTTTGTAGCATGAGATGTACAGAATGAACATGTATGAATTGTTTCAAGAGTGCTTAGTGTGATTTGCATTTACAACTTCTACTCTTGTTTGTTGAAACATCATGGGAGTGTCGGCTGGTGTGGAGCAATTTAAACTTTTAAAACTGCTCAGTTTCACAATGACTGCTCCCTGTGAGAAATTATAGTGGACACTCAACTTACAGCAGGCACATCAAATAATTACAGGTTGCAATATTTAGCTTTTTTCACAGTGATAGTTTGAGCAACAAGGAAGCGGTTGAAGCACGACAAAGAGGCGTGGGTGTTAGTTTCCTTTTGATACTGACATATGACACAGCAGCTTTGTCAAACAGGTTGGTAGTCCAGTTTAAAGGCAAGTGAAGATGACAGCGCACGTAAGTTAAATGATCAAATATGTAAAAAGAAGTGTCCAAAATTAGTCATCTGAAACTCAGCAAACATTGTTATTTAACATAAAGACAGGATTGTTTGAATAAAGGATATAAATATTTGCAATGTTTCCTTTATATTGTTGTGTGTTTTGTAAGTACGGTGTTGTGAATGAATGAAAGCTCACAAAGTGAAAGTAGTCTAACATTTATGCTTTGGTTCTATATTTTGGTCCCATTCTGGACAGATAGTAAACCTTGGTGTCTTATTTCAATGTAGATTTAAACTGTGGGTTTAAACTGTGACTCGTTCTTGTTAAATGTAGTTGTGTTGCATCACTCAGGTCCAGGAAGTGTTTTTATTAGGAAGACTGAACTGTCACAACTCATTAGAAAATAGAGATATTCTATACCTATACTTGGGTATTAAAAGCGACAGTCTTGCACATTTGTACAAGACTGCAAAACAACTCATTGAAATGGTGTATAAACAAACGAATCACCAGAAACACTAAATAGTTTGACTGAATTTCTAGTTAAGCACTAGCAATGTATTTCGTAAGACACTGTACCACACTAGTATTTAACAGCCTGGAAAAAGGTTTCAGAGACAAACTTTTTAGATTTAACAAATGGAGAACAAAAACAGCTAAGACCTGTGAACTGTGTTGAGCGTTCAGTCTATCATCTGTTACATGCCAAGTTTTCGGTTATTCACTCTTAGAATAGCCTTGTTGGTGCTAAAATGCCATAATATGTTAGTCAATCTGTATATTTTTGGTAATGTTTATATGTCCAGGTAAAGAAATTGGAACACATTCTGTTTTTGTGACAGGTTTCACCAAAAGACCCAATTTAAAATGCGATGTGCTCAAAACTGATCCGTCCCCTCATCATTTATAAACATTTTTGGTTTGATTGATTAATATTTTGGAGAAGAAAAACTCTCCTCGGTACATGGTCACGGAGTGAACTGAAAAAAACTGGACCTGTAATTATGTAAAAGGATGTAAATCTTCAGTTAAAAAAGGTTAATATATGATGTTAAGAATCCCAGGAGAAAGATTAAAACTATGTGAATGAATTGCAATGAACTCTGGCTTCTTTGTACGGTATCTCAAATACAACTCTCCATAGTTTGGAAAAATGTAAAAACTTCATGCTATTGTGATACATCATGAACGTTGGGCAATTAGTTGGAAGAATGCAATGGTAAATTCTTCATCTCAAACAGTTTATTGAAAAAAAAGTTACCATCAAACATATAAACGAATCTCAATAACTTGACACGTGTTCCTAAGTTGACACCGACATCTGATACTGCTACCTTATTGTTTACTGAGGCATGGTGTTCCACTTTTCTTGAGTGACTCTCCTCAGGTCATTGAGGTTCCTGGGATGTAGAGTTACTGTCAAATGTTCTGATCCCATAGGTTTCCTTTGGGATTCAAGTCTGAAAAAAGTGCAAGCCACTCTTTTTCAGATAGCGCAGCCTCCGGGAGCCTTTCCCTGATGACACAATGTTATTTCCCTGATGTTATTCAGCTTGCCAAAATACCATTCGCAAGATGTAGGTGTATTGACTAAAAAGACTTAAAAAAAAAACAAGTCTTCTAAGTACTTGTCGGGTACAACAGCGGATGTTGTATAACAATTTCTAGACATCTCTTTTTTATTGAGTGTGAATCCATTTTCATCAGAGAGCAGCACTGAGCCCAGCTTGTTCTTCATACATCATAAAATGCTCCTTGGCCCATTTAAGACAACGACTCCTATGATCAGGTACCCCTGCAGGTCTTCTAAAATGTTCTCACGCTTCCTTGAGCTGAGCTGGCATCATTTAATATTTTAATAAAGTTTATCATCGCTTTTAAGCAGATGATATTCAACTGTATATGACCTCTTCCGCTGGATAGGCTGTACACCATTTATCTATGATTTGTTTCTTCCCTTAAAAAACAAAAAAACTGAGACTCTGATTATAGCTCCTCCTGAAATATTCATTGTGTTTTATTGTGTGTTACTTTATCTTTTTTTATTGGAGCCTGATTTTAATATTTAACTGCTGTTCTGTTAAGCGTTTTGTGATGTTTTTTGTCTGTGAAAGGCACAATAAACCTTACTTACTTACCGTCTAACACACTAAGCTCAGAAGCAACTTTCCTCTAAGAACATCCTGTTTGAAGCCTCAGTGATGAGGCATGATGAAGATAACTATTTAACTCTAAACTGTCAATGAGCTGCAGCATTTCATCATAAAGCTGAATATCCCAGGCTTTTTGAGATTAGTAAATGTGTCTCCAGCTGTTTTTAGGTGTTTTGTTTGTTTTTGGCCAAAGATCAATCTCTCGGGTTTGAGACTCTCAGATTGCAAATAACTTATACATAAAATCTTAACCAAAAGTGGGATGCAATGCCTGTCTCTTTAATTTCTAGAAAAATTTAATTTTTCTAGAAAAGCTTAAAACTTTAGTAATCACTTTAGAAACTAACTTTTATTGAGTTTTTTTTTTTTTTTTTTTACATTTATTCCTTGGTATGGCAACCTGTCCTTGAAAGACAAGAACTGTTTATTTTTTTTCAAAATGGCAGGCAAAGTATTTGGTATTCAACAGCGCCCCCTGGGATCAGACAGATTGTAAAAAAAAGGCCAAAACCATCATAGCCAGCAGAGACCCATCCTCTTCTAGAGGAATTTATTTTACTTCCCTCAGGACGAAAGTAGTGGTTGCCATCCAGATGGTGCAATCATTACAAATATTCCTTTGTCCTAAGCGCTATCAAGGCTCTTAATCAAATTTGAGCAAATTTGAGCAAGCACGGCACAATTTGGAACATTGTAGAATGTTTAATGGTTTTGTGGTATTACACTGATATGTGTAGATTATTTTCCCCGTGTGAGACATTAAAGAACTGAGCTGTACTAAAAGTAAACATAGGTTTACTGACAAAAGGCTTCAACACCAAAACAGTACAGGTTTTCACTTTGTTCTTAGCAATATGTTGTGAGAACTGCCTTTTTTTGTAGTCATGTTTTTTTCGATTGTTTCAGGCATTAATCGGATTCCTCCTCAGTGTCGGACTCTTGTTCAAAGCTTGTTATTCAGATGTGAAATGCAAGAACGACAAAGGAGAGGATGTCGACTGGTTGGTGAAGATTTCTGACCATATTCTCACCTCTGCTGAGCTTCAGTTGAATAAATGATCATCGATTCCCATTCTCACCATTAGGTATATTGTATACAAGCTGCCCAAAAAGATGGATGGTGGGTTGTCGTATTTGTACATGGATGAGAGCACTGGTGGGTGGAAACTCAGCAAGGAGAAAATCAGCAGTGAAAATGGCTTTCTAGCAAACACACTGAAACCTCTTCTCGATTTCTATGTCAGAAAGGTGACTTATCAGAAAAATATATAATAAACATAATGACAAAGCTTTTAGAGTTTGAGCTGTTTGTTTAATTTTTTTTTTCTTCATTCTTATGTAACTATCAGAGTGAAAGGTTTGGATACATCCTCTACAATGACCAACCTCCACCTCCATACTCTACTGTTTCTTCATCATTTGGTCACAGTAAAGGTTGGAAAGAATTATTTTCTATCTTATTGCACAGAACGTCCAGGTGGGCTGTCGAATTGATTTGTTATTATGTTGATTTGATTTCTTTTAGGGGTTGTGATGTTGGATCGCAACTTTGGACTTTGGCTTTCACACAGCACACCCAAATTTCCAACATATCGCAGTAGAGATATCTGGCCAAGCAGTGGGAATGAAAACGCCCAAACATTTCTTTGTGTTACATTTCCCTACCAGCAGTTTAAAGAAATAGGTAAGTATTTCTTCAACCTATTGCTTGGAGAAATATGTAAGCTCCTGGAGGAGCTTCATGGAGTTGCACATCATGCAAAAAGTATTAACATGTTTCAAAACATGCCATTTAAATCCTCAGGACTGCAGCTACAATACATCCATGCCTATTCATTTGACTCTGAAATCCCAAAAACTTTTCATAAGGAGCTGCAGTGTGTTGCACAGAGAAGCTGCTACCCAAAAAGAGAGCCCTGGTTCCGTATAACGAGGCTGAACTCTGCAGCAGGGCGCAGTTTCACCAGCTTTGCAAAATACACGCGCTTTAAAGATGGTGAGTATTGGCACCGCACGCAAAAAAAATAATAATATAACATTCTGTGTAAAATGTCTTAAAAATATGTTTTAAAAAACAACAACCAAAAAAACAAAATACATTGTCTGAAATCTGCGATGAACTGTTACTTTTCTGCTTTTCATATATCCAAATCCCAGACCTTTACTCTGGACTTATAGTAGACCACGTGTCTCAGGATCTCTTTGTAAAGAGCTGGGGGAATATGAAACGCCCTCTTCCCTCCAACTGCAGCTCAGGGCTCGCTCATCGTGTCTACAATGTAAAGAAAGTGCGGCTGGAGAGGAGGAGTCCCTTCAGTGACACTGTGGATCACTCTAAGTGGTGCGTGACCTCAGACGGTGGCATGGCCTGCATCGCTGATATGAACAGGGAGGTCAGTCAGATGAGCAGAGGAGGAGGAGCAATCTGCACTGAAGATGCAGGAGTGGGACAAGCTTTCAGAAAAAGTATCTCAGAATATGAACAATGTAAGAGGTCTCATTCTGACGTTCATAAAAGAGAACTCTAAAGCCGACAAAAGCGCTAAAATGAACCATGTGGGTGACACCTGAGAATTTTCATGGCATGTTTGGAGTATATTGTTTTTGGTCCTCCTGCTAATCTTTTGTAAAAATTTGCTCTCCAGCTTTGTGTATGTTGTCTAAAATGTGTCAAACGGAGAAACAAACACACACGGTGTTGCATACATATCTGTGAAATTACTTAGATTTTAACTATTGTATGGAGGGTTTTTTTGTGTTTCTATATGTGGTGTCAAAATATGGGACGGAATAAATGGGAGCCTGAAGTACTGTTCAAGTTTAAAACACAGAAGAAAGATGTGAATTTTATGAGATGTAAGTTGGAGGATTATTGGCAAGGTAATCATACATGTTCACCAAGAATGGTGTATTAATATATTTACATGGATAATAAGGGGATTTATGTTTTCATAGCACAAGCAATATAACAAGCAATAAGATACTTGCATGATATATTGCACAGACAAGGCCAAAACTGGAACTGAGAGAGAGGGTTGGGGAGAGTGGGGGGTATTTAATATATTTTTTCTGTAATGTTGTATTGTTTTGTATTGGTTGTATTGTTTGCCTTTAATTATATGTGTTCAAAATCAACTATCTAACTTTATTCTTGTTTTTTTAAGACAGGTGCAAGTGATAAGTAAATAAATACATGAATTAATTAAAAATATTAATAAAATACAAATTAAGAATTTTAAGAGTACTGATGTATTGAGCCTTTTAAATGAAACCCATCTCTATTGAGTGTGTAAGGGAAAAATAACATTTAGTGCAATCTACTGCAGAGAAAAGGAACTATTGGACCCCATGTTTTGGGATATTCCGTGAGCAATTGTTGGAAAGCTGTATCCAGAAAGTCATGATATTCACTCTTAAATAATAGATTGTAACATAATAGGTAACAATCAGTCTTTAATAGTTATTATGAGCGTTTGCATCGATTAGTTAGGTTTTTAATGACAAAAGTTTGACTTGAAATCTAAAATTCTAATTTCGGAGCTGATTGTGATTTTCGAAATCTACAATTATAACTTTAAACTTCAAAATTATGAATTTAACATTCAAAAGTGTGATTTTTTTATCTCATAATTATCATGTGCAAATACGCTTCATTAAAATGTAGCCGCCAGTTTTCAGGCGTCACTGAGAGTGAGAGACAGTACCCCTCCCCGCCACTAGAGGTCGCACACTTTCATCGCTGGGCTTCCTCAGTTCACCTCCCGAACCAGGAAGTGAACGGAGTCCAACAAGACTGCCTGGGCACACGTGAGGTAACAACCCAAAACACACAGGTGACGCTGGAAAAAGATGGATATTACAGAAGTTCCCACGAATCAGAGCAGCAAAGGCAAGAAAAAGAAAAACAAGAAGTCGGCGAAAGCCAAGACGAAGGTTGAAAACATGGAGGTGGAAAAAGAGAGCAGCGCCGTGGAGAAGAAGCCCGAGCCAGCGGCTACGTTTCCCCCCACATTCAGTGTGTCTGAGATCAAGAACAAACAGCGGAGACACCTCATGTTCATGAAGTTCAAGCAGGAGAAGAGGAAGGTAATCAGAGAGCCTGCAGGAACAAACTGAACCCCAATGAGCTCCTAGCGCAGAGTTAAAAGTCGCCCTGTGGAGATCATAGTGTCAACACACTTATCACCATCTGGGGAAAAATAGCTCGACTTTTGTCCTGGAGTATGTTTAAAATCTCATGTCTGTTGTTGTTGTTTTTTAATGTCTTTTAGCAAAAACTTCAATTGAGGAAAAAAAAGAGAAAAGAAAGGGAAGCGTTGGGTGACAAGGTGAGTGTTTTAGTCTTTTCGCCTTCTACTCTGTTGTCAGCCTTTTAATGATCCTGTCTCTTGACCAAGAAAGACTATTATAAGTTATTGTCATTCATTCTGTCACTTAGGCGCCACCAAAGGAGGTCCCCAAAACGATAGAAAACCAGAGAGTGTTTGATGAGACAACAGTTGATCCAGAGGATGAGGAGGTTTGGGTTTTGCTTTTTGGTGTTGTCTCAAGGATATATATATATATATATATATATATATATATATATATATATATATATATATATATATATATATATACTGTAAGTTTTATTCATCTTTGCTCATGTTCAGGTTGCTTTTGATGAGGGAACAGATGAATTTTCAGCATATTTCAACGGGCTAACGAATCCCAAAGTGCTCATCACGACATCAGACAGACCCAGAGGGGTGAGTCTCTGCCGGCTGTCATCATAAATTAGAGTTATACTTGTTTTAAGACATGTTTTAATAATAGAAAATGTGGCTAGTTTTAGTATCATGTGATTTTTTTTTTTTTCATGGATGATTTGCTGATTCAATAATTCGTATGTAATGTTTATACAAGAAGCTATATAATGTGATGAGATTTCAGCTCTTAGGTTGCATGTTGAAATTAATGTTGAAGAATACAGAATTAGTATTTAATTTAGACGGGTTTATTTAGAAATCTCTAAATGTAGGAAATATCCTAAATTTTGGCTCAATCCAAACTATAAGTTGGTTGTAAATTTATTTTGCCTAATAGATGCATAAAGAAAACAGCCCCCCTTTCCGCATATACCATAAATGTGAAACCATCTCTACTTGGGTAATTTGTGTCTTGCAGAGAACAATGAAGTTTTGCGAGCAGCTGGCCACTGTCATCCCAAACGCTCATGTTTATTATAGAAGAGGACTGGCCCTAAAGAGGATCATTCCTCAGTGTGTTGCCAGGAACTTCACGTACATGATGGTCATCAATGAGGATCGCCAAGTGCCCAGTATCCTGACTTCATAAAGCTCTTCTGATGACACGAGATCTGTTTAGATCTATTCAGTTTTTGTTCCTGCTTGAATTGTCGCTGTTACTCACCTGGCTGCACAATATATTGCAAATTTGTCCTCCTTGTAATATGTTTTTGTAGGTAACAAAAGCTCAAACGACAGATTGAATTTGAAGTAATATTAGCTAATTACCGTATTTTTCGGACTATGAGTCGCTCCGGAATAATATGTTGCATCAGTCAAAAAATGCGTTATAAATAGGAAAAAAAACATATATACGTGGCACCGTACTATAGGCATTTATTTAGACATTTATTTCACACAATCCAAGACTAAAAACTGACATTTAATCTGGTGAACTAATTTAAATTACACCGCTGCATCCACAACCAGCTGAATAACATGGAACATACCTGGGAGGATGAATGAGGTAAATTAGCAACGCCAACGAGCGAGGTTTTATCCAGCGTATTTTAGCGTTAAGGCCCGTTATGCTGAAAGTTATCAAACTTGCGCCTAAATTAGACCGTGGGCGTAACAGTGCCACGTGCTAAGCTAACAGTACGACGATGGACGTTATGAAACGCCAGGACAACCGACCTGTAAGCTAGCGCTAGCTGTTATTAGCTTCACAGACAGCCCAATAACAGGGCTCTGATGGGGTCTGGGCCTTTCAAGCTGCACCAGGCAACGCTCCCCCTGTCTGAATGTATACTCAAACATCAAAACAACATACAAACATGTGTTCAGACTTTGTTGTCCATAAGGTAATGTTTCAATTAATTTTTAAGCAGTACAGGAGCAGGATAGTTTTCACAAGCCTAGCAGGTCCTCTTGTGGCTATAGAGGGTAATATTTACTACATGGTTCATACTGGTCAATATAATTTACCATTCTAAATATAAGTTGCAGGATCGGCCACATTATGGAAAAAAAGTGAGTTATAGTCCGAAGAATACGGTATATAAATATAATTAGCAACATAAGACAGTAATACCGACGCAGACTGACATTAAGGTTTTTTGTTGTATTTTTCTCATGTCTGCGTCCTTAATAGTTATTTTAAGACGGTTTGGTTCTCTGTCACCTTCCTGACGGGCCAACTGCGCACTTCAAAGTCAGCAGTGTTCGACTACGTAAAGAGATGAAGGCAAGTGAAGTAAATCAATCCTTCTATAAAGGCTTTGTTTTGGCACAGAGCTGAATTATCGTCACCCCAAAGCTGCATCGGGTTTGCTAACACTGGATGTTTAGGTTACATGTTTGGATACTTGTGGAAAATATTTGTTTTAACACATTTCTTTATCTATCCCTTTGACTAAAACTAGTATTGATCCATTAAGCTTTTTTTCTGCTGTCTGTCCATCCAATGTTCTGGGGTTATTTTAGGCTTGTTGTTTAAAGCCTGACCACAGAAGTAATATTTTCTTTTTAGGCTTTAATGACTGGCTAAAAAGGACTGGAAACTCTGTAAATAGAAGTCTGGCAAAGTATGAAACTGTAAGGGGAAAGTATAAACCATGCTGCGTTGAGCTTCCATTTTTGGCGCTCTTTCCCTAAATTGAATACCATTTGGTATTGTAGGTTTTAGGTAAACTCAGGGAGACTAAACTCAAAGATCCACCACAGCTCTCGCCCTCATAGATGGATGTTCCTCAGTGCTGATCCTCGTCCGTTTCCTCTTTTCAGAGACGAGGTAAAGACCCAACCGAACACTATCCAGAGGTGATCCTCAACAACTTCAGCACCCGCCTTGGACACAGCATCGGTCGTCTGTTTGCTGCCCTCTTCCCACAGAACCCTCAGTTTGTGGGTCGCCAGGTCGCCACCTTTCACAACCAGAGAGACTTCATCTTTTTTAGATTCCACAGGTAAACGTTCAGGCTTCATCACGCACACCCACTTCCATCAACAGGAATGTTGTTGTTTTTTTGTAAATATTCCACAAATCGTAACGTCTTGTATTAACCTACCAGAAGCTTACAAAGCTATGACATCATCATCATCTGGACTTTCCCTAATTGCTTAAAGGCAATTGGAAGTAAACGGGCCTAAAACAGGAAACATGAAGTCTAATTTAATGTCAGACAGTGAGAACTAATTGCTGTGTGTCTGTTTATACAATCTTAATGTCAAGCAATAGAGACTCTGTTGGCTTTAGTTCCTCCTCAGCAGTAGGTACTCCATCAAGGCAAAACTTTTACCTGTTTGCTAAATGTGGCCACAGCTTCAGAATATTTTCTGCCAAACTGCTCACTGCCCCTAAAGGTGCATTCACATTGGCGCCACAATGTCGCCAGTTTTGCGTACTGTCCCCCGCCTGACATTTATCGCCGTTCATTGACACAGCAGGCCGACCGCAGACCGCCACTATCAGCTTGTCTTCCATGTTGAATGAACGCTGTTGCGTCTCCGCCGCAGTCCTTCACGTCACAGCCACATCTAGTTCCTGATTGGTTGTCGCAGCTCGACAAGAAGACACAATAGTTCAGCCTTTTCAACTCCAGCAACTGTCGCTTCGCATCCATCGCAGGTGTCGTGTCGCTCTAGCTTCGCTTCAGTTGCCAAAATCGTGCATTTTGCGTCGTTACAATTGCCTGTGTGGCAAATCTGTCGCTCAATGTGAACGCACCTTAAAACTTTAGAGTGACACTTCTCCTGTTAGACATGGGTAAAAACCATTTAGAAAAGTTTTTAGACTTTGCAGGTGTTCCCTTTACTGGCGTTCCCATCCTGTCTTGGTCGAAGTACGAACTTTTTACCTATCGATAACATTGGCGTACCCTGGAAAAATGGGGCCATGGTTAAACAAAATTCAGCCATTTTAATGTTTTTAAGAAGGTTGAATAAAACATTTCCTGTATTTTGATAAGGTACATCTTCAAGAACGAGAAAAAAGTTGGTATTCAAGAGCTGGGACCTCGGTTCACTCTGAAACTGCGATCTCTACAGAAGGGCACGTTCGACTCGAAGTACGGAGAGTACGAATGGGTGCTAAAGGTGAGCCTGTCCGCTTGTTTAGTACCTGGTATTAGTATTTATTCCTGTAGTTTAGAATGAATATTTGGTGCAGCCTGAAGTACATGTCAAATATTTAAATTTATTTTTTTTATTTGTAAAATGAAAATGTCTTCCTCTTTCAGCGCCATGAGATGGATGCCTGCAGACGGAAGTTCCAGCTTTGAGATCTCGCCGATTGCGGTTCGAGGTCCAACAAACATTTGTGGACTTGCACAAATTTTCTCCACAGGGTCTTGGAAACCTGTGGTAGCTGTACAGAGATCCAGGTCTTAGTGATGAACTGGCGCTGCCATGTTCTCTGGAACCAGTTAATGTATAAACGTTTAATATTGTATTCCTGTTTGACTTCAGTCATCATTAGGAGACTTTTTAGACTTTGCAGAAATGAGTTGAATAGTGAGAGATGATAGAAGAGACGTGTCTGGATTTGACCGCTGTGTTATAAAGTAAAAAAAAAAAAGGTAACTTTTTAACCTTTTTGGGTTAAGTTTGACCCATTCTCATGCTTAGTCATATCAAAAGTACAATACATTTTTATTGTAACAAGGATCCTTGTGTATGCTCAGAAACAGCAGTTTTAACACAACAGAATTAGTTTTCACTAATTTAGTTAATTCTAAATGTCTGTTAATAAAAACTTACTTATGCTGTTTTGGGTAAACTATGAGCCGGCAGCATAATGCATACTGGCTTGTTGCATGCATCAACTTAACAGCTGGAAGTCATTCTATGGCACATGTTTGCCTCTCTACAACCACAAATGTTTTGTTTGCGTGAACCACCTCAGCTTTTGATGCGGCGAAGCAGCGGCTCTACTCTGAGCTCCTCATCTTATCTCCACCCTATTGTGTAAGCTTGTTTCAGTCGTCTGGGATCTGGTTTTTTTGGGTTGTCACCATGTGAATAAAGCTCAAGACAGACCAATAAATCGAGGGCTTTGTTTCTTTGGATCTGCCCTTACTTCAGGACTATGACCAGAAACACCATTACCGCATATGAAGCCCAGATCCGTCTCCCGCTCCTAAATCTGATACCCTCCTCTCCACATGTGTAAATCTATTCCTGTGCATTGTTTTTCAATGTTCAGTTCTTTAAATTTAGAGTTTGCACTAGCCATGTAGAGAAATATAAAGTTGGCTTCATGAAAAAAAAAATTCTGATCCATTTTGAGCCGTAAGACCGCTGATGAAACTGTTTTGGTTCAAAACTTTTTGGGGGATGGTACAGGTGCACTACGATTAGTCTGATAGAACTAGATAATTTTACTCATCTTCACAATAAGTGCATTTGTGGATTGAAACAGCTTAAATTGTAACTGAACGGTACATTCTAAGATGAAACGTCAATGGGGCAAAAACTACATTTCCATTGATCTGAATGCATTAAATTTAAGTGGATAAAGAAAACATTCAGTAAGTTTTTTAGGGCCCAAGTTTCATCATGGGTCAATTTTGACTCGCTAACACTAAAGATTTCAGCATCTAACACGTTACAAGGCTTAGCGTGTTCCTGAAACATGCAGTTTCTGCAAAAGTGAACTATTACAGTTAATACTAACAGCAAAGATATCAAACTGCAAGTTATGCATGTAGATGTCGGGGAAAAAGCAAATCTTAAATACAGAGCCTCCACCAGGACAGGTAAACGAGACTGAGGGTGTTCTGATGTTTATCTGCATGACTGGGAAGAAAATATCCTGGTGGAAGAAAAGGCAGCCCGCAAAATATAGATGGAAATGTAGATGAAACTAAACTTAGTCACTGTACAGTAACCCAAAAAAAAAAAAAATCACTAAAACAAGTCACAACCTGGCAAATTCCCTTGAGGCATTTCAACAGTGATGTCTTTCAGCACAGAAGCATTTAGAAACCGGCAGCTGAATCAGCGATAGCATCAGGACTTGCATTTCTAGAGAAATGTTTTTTTCCCTCTCTTTAAAAGCTGAAGCATAACAGGGAATTGGAATGCGTCCCACAGCTTCAGGGTTCCAGTGTGGGAAGACCGACAGTCAACCGTTCAGGGAAGTGGATTGGATTCATGGTTCTGCAGAAACAGACCCAGGGGTCTTTGTGAAGAAATAACCGTCGGTTTCCTTTTTCTCACTCTGGATAAGTCCGATATATTTTAATAAATTAGTTTTGGAAAACTGGATATAATCTCGGTAAATCCCGGCTCCAGTCCTCACGAGCTGCTTTTCCTGCAACTTCTGAATGCACCCGAATCCTCCATCGCCATGTGTACATGGTTTACCCAGTAAACTATACTAAAGGGTAAATGGGTTCAGTTGTTGCTTTTGAGTAAAAAACACAAGTTCTTAAAATATCAAGAGAAAACGAAAACGTGGAGCTCTAATTTCACAATGTGGAAACAGTTTAGTTTTATTGAGGAATGAGACATTTACATTTCAGAAGGCACATATGTTAGTTCTATGCAGGAAGGCTGAGGCATTTCTTATGCACCAAGAAATAAAATGTGAATTAATTTTTAAAAAAGGAGGTTAAAGTTTAAAACAAACAAAAAAAAAAACAACATCAAACAAGGGCTCAAGTTATGTTTCCTGGCCCGAATTCCCAAAGACTCCTGAGACGATTCCAGTCCATTTTGCAGGATCCTGCAGCACAGCTCAACAAGGCACATCATCCAAAACCTAAAGAAACAACATATCGGTAAAACAACCTCCTGAACAAAACAAAACCATGCCCACATGCCCAGATTTTAGCAGGATAAACTTCATTTTCAATCACCATTTTAGTAAGTGCTACAAAGGAGCATTGTCCCACATTTTGCTTCTTTTTTTTGTAACAAAACCCCAAAAAATAAATACATGGCATATTTTTGGTAATCTATTGATGACAGAGACATGCCTGTAGACTAAATTCAGGAATGGTCCACTTTCCTGAATAAAGCCAGGATGAATTATGGGTATTTTGTTCCAAAACAGACAATATAATTGTAAAAATAAAAGATTTCCCAACAGAAGGGTTTAGTTTGTAACATTTCATATAATATTCATTTGTTAAATGATTAGCAACTGGAAAACTGTCCATGAATCTAAAAAACGGCAAAACTTTTAACCTTGACACACGAGTTGTCATTTGCTTCGACAACTCTTAAAAATTATGCTAATGTACCAAAATATCACTGTGTTTTGTCCGACAGAGGCAAGCTTTTTGTTTTTCTCCTTCAGCCTCGTCACAACTACCGCTGTATATTAGCTCAAACTCTTCTGTTATTAAATCTCAATTTAAAAAAATAAAAAATAAACATATCTACAGTTATACTGCATTTTAATCTTGTACAAGTAGAAGCTTTCACTATTCTTCCCCTTCCTCAGTTTAATATATTAATTTAGTTTATATCATGTTTAAATTCTTAACGTGAATAAAATGCTATTTTTTGTGTTTTGGTCAACACAAGTTTATTTTCAAAGGTGATTTATAAGTAAACTTCGCTAAATAACCCATTCATCATTTAACATAAAATAGTTTTGCTAAAAAAATTAAAAAAAAATCATCCAACTACCTTGCTGATCAATTTGTCTTAGCCCTCCTTAGAGCCAAATTCGACTTAATTTAAACACTATAAACACATTTAAACACACTTTAACAACAAAGTGGCTGCAAAGTGCAGCACATAAAATAAACGTAATAGTAAAAATAATCTCATAAGCATAATAAAAACTTAAATAAGTAAAGATTTTTGCTAATTCAAATAACAAGTCTTGAACATGTGGCATAAAATAAAAATAAAAAAAGATGCCAGCTTCTACTCATGTAAAATACTCAACAATAAAACAAGCCAGTCTTCTTTGCTTAAAAGATGTTTTTGCTAAAAGCCAAACAGCAGCATTGTTGGCTGCCATGAAATAAAACCCCTGCCAATTTCCACCGGATCGTCAAGACAGGAGGACCCTATAGATCTTAATCACGGAGAGAAAGTAGGTTGTTTTCTGGTACTCACCGCGGTCGCCCGGCCTGTCGGGACTATAGGAAGGAGCAGACTTTCTGCGGTCTGAACGGGTTGTTGCTGGAAGACATGCCGGTGAGCAGGGGGTCCTGCTGGGCGTTCTGGAGGCAAAACTGCTGGAGGTCCGCGGCGGCCTGGGAGACCTGGCGGAAACAGAGCCGTCGTTAATAAACCGCTTCAGCTAAACGAACGGAGATCCCGAAACTTCACCACCAGCCAGACCATCTCGATAAACAGAAACGCGCGGAGATGACCGAGACGGACACACGCCCTAGCGAACACTAAAAACTTACCTTAACTCTGTTTATGCCCGCTTCAAAGCGCAACTGTTGAACAACTTTCTTCATGGCAACGACGTTGGCTGGTCCCGGCATCACTGCGGTCTAAAACGGCTTTATTATTCACAAAATAAGTGTGTAAAAGTTCACTCAAACCCAGTTGCCTTTATTAGCTGCCAAGCTAACGCTTTTTATCCAAGGAATAAGAGCTTCCGGTTTTCTTTATAGGCGTGCCCCTAGTGCTGCCTTCAGGTGTTGTCAGGAAATTCGATGCGTTTAAAAGTTTTCTACGCAGCCTCCTGTGTAATTTTAAATGGAATGGGCAACAAATGTATATATATTGGATGTCGTTTATAATTACTTTGACAGAGATTGAGGGAAAAAAAATATTCATGCTTTCCGTCTTCAAGCCTGACTTATGTTTCTGTAGACTGCATGAAATTAGATTTTGTTTTTGCACTATTACACATGATGACAAACGTGTTTGTTTGTGTGTTTTTTTTTACCACATAAACAGCTCATCATATCCTCATGAATTAAAAATCGATGTATATTTGAAAGTTTAATAAGAAGCAGTTTTAGTAGTGTTGCTAAATCCCACAACTCTTAAATAATCCAATTCATAACAAGAGGTTAGTGCCCTCTAGTGGTGAAGATGCATTATCGATTTTCAAATGCATAAAAAAAGTGAAAGGATTAATTTGTGTCAAAACAAATATTTGCAGATGCCCAAACGACAATTAAACATCTCAGGGAGTCTATAAAATTGCAACTACGGTGATCTCTTTTATCATATGTTCAGAAGTTGTGGTTTTTTTATTATTATTTACATACCACTGTCATCATGAACTCCAGAGCAACCAAGCTGGCACTCTCATAAAAGAAACTCAGTTGGACGGCTGAGTGTGTTTAATTGCGGCAGATTATTTCCTGGCAGTCGGGGGTGTCACAGTTCATGCAAACACAACTCCTCCCTAGCAAATACCCCCCCAAAATTCCTTTAGTTCAGTGTTTGACTGCGTTTCTTACTCCGAACCAGACTCATAGATAATGGATCTATCTTGTGAGTCAGTGAGCTACACAGAGGACAGCATGAGACCGGTCAGCAGGAAGGTAGGTTAAATCTCTGTTTTTGAGATTCTAAAATAAATAAATTAATTAATTAATCAGGAAACAAGTGTCTATGTCTATTGTATTCAGTGAAATTTGTTGTCAATTTAATTTATGTGTAGTTTGTGGAGCTTCATGTGCTGTTTGTACCAGCTGACCAGTGGAATATGAAACTCAATAAAGTTCCAGCTGAAGCAACAGAGAGCTTTATTTCTGCTGGCTTCATCAGGTGAAAGTGCTTGCATTTTTTTTTTCAATTCATAATACCGTTCAAATGACAGCAGTTTGTGTTAATCGGAGGTATGATTGTTAAAACCATGTATGGCTCCTTGCAGAAGGATTCCACATTTCCCCCCAGAACAACCAAAACTTTAATGGATTTTATTAGGATTTTGTTTGATTGACTATTTAATTATAGTCAGTTGGCTGGATAGAAAATTATCTAGAAACTGATATTTCTACCAATTTTTTTTTATTTCAAAACACCCAAGGTTCAGTCAGAGAGGATGAGTAGCATCTATTTTTTTAAATGTTGCCACAGATTCTCAACTTGAAATAGGTCCGGAGCTTGACTGAGACATTTGAGCCATGGATATGCTTTGAAACCATTGGGTTGTAGCTCTAGCTCTATGTGCAGAGTTTTTGCCCTGCTGGAAGGTGAACCTCTACCCCAATCTAAAGTCTTTTACAACTTCTTAGAGATTTTCTCCACAGAGAAAATTTGATTTACTTTATTTGATAATCACAATGCTTTTGGCAGTAACTGGTCCCACTTGAGGCTACCAGAATGAAGGGGCTAAATAGTAAGGAACAGTATTCTTTTCTTTCTTTTCTTTTTTACAAAGAAAACTGCTTAGGTTTTCCTTATAGAAAATGTTGAAAACCTTATATCCTTTTCCTTCAAATTTCTATGATACTGTCTGTGTTAGTTTATATCTTAAACTTTAAAAAAATGGCACTGAAGTTTGTAATGTGACAAAAGTAGAAAAAATAGCCTAATTGCGCAATGCACAGTTATTGACGGAAATCATGGTCAAAAGCAGCAATGTTTCAAATGTATTCCAGGTATTCAATTTGTTATGTTTGTTCCTTAAGTATTGTTCAGCTGGTAAACGAAGGGGAAAATGGAAAAAAAAAAACATTAAAATGCAGGAAATATAATGAAATTTGGTTGCTAATGACTAAGATCAACTAAACCTTCTTTGTCTCATTGTGTTAAGTTTTTTTATTTCAATACCAGCATAAAAAAATAGAAAATGATTGAACGAAGCATTGGACCCCGGTTTGGGGTTCCCATGAACATAGTAGTTTTCATTATTATTAGCTATTAAAAATTCAAAATCAGCCTGGTGCACATGTTGTATTGTTGTTTCTCCCTCCCCGCCTGGTGACATTAGGGTTTATCCTGAAACCACCCTGCAGACTCTGAGGGGGGAGCTGGGTGCTCTCCTCGGGATGGAGAGGAGCGTCCATAAATTCTCCTTCCTGAAATGTGTGGGCCGCAGCCTGGCGCTGGTGAGTCCAGCTGGCAGTTAAGAGCCTTTTTGTAAGGCTGAACGTTTCACTACGCAGACAGTGCCCTATTCAGGCTGACTACACTGAGGGCTGTAAAAGCTGTGAATGGGGAGGGTAGCAGTTTTACTGCTGCGCCTCTCACAATATATTTCTTGTCGTTTACAGGTCAAAAGTAAACAGGAGATGGATCTGAAAGTGAAAACATTCGCTCCACCATATGTATGTTGAGTATCTGGGTGTTATTTCTATCCAGCCACATGTTCATCAGTTTCTTACTTTAGGTAGCAGCGTCTGCTCAGTCCCCTAAATGAGCTGTTGTCACCTGCTGACAGGCGGCGCAGCCGGAGCTGTACCTGCTGCCCACAGCAGAAGCAGACAGCAGCTTCTGCTCTCAGTCCTTCACCACGGTTTCCAGCAGCAGCTCCCCGGAGCAGCAGGTCCAACACCACCCTTCCAAGACAACGGGGACAAAGAAGCCTATTAAATTCCCCCACATCCAGCAGGGTTCCCAGCAACCGGTTCCCGTCTCTAGGCTGGAAGAAGAACATGGGGATGAAGACGGGGGGAAAAGCTGCAGCTCCTTGGAGGAGGAGGAGGAGGAGGAGGAAGCTCCAAGCTTCATCAGGAGAGAAGTGCCGGAGAACGGTGCAAGGAAGCCTCAGAATCAAAGAGCTTTGCAGCTTGTTACACTGAGAAAAGGTAATAAAGCACTGATTCAAAAATGGCAATAATGTACCTGTTCTATTCAACAGTGCTGTAAAGCATTTTCCCCTCTTGGTGTTTATTCTGTTTTGTTTTTTTTTTTTTTTTGGTCACACTTAAATACTGAACCCCCTCTTCCTTTCTGCTGAATTCATATGTCTACATTTATTTTAATAATAAAAATTACCCCCATAAAACCATGACATAATGCCACATATTTTAATACATGACATCTATTTGCATGTATATATGGCTGTAATAATCACTGTAGCCTTTGTCCATGCGACTAAATATGTAGTTTTGTTTGACATTCAGAGAGTACATGCACATATTAAGTACATGTTTAGCTAATTAACAAAACCTACGAGGTATACTTTAAATAAACATTTCCTTGCTGTATATTTGAAGCTTTAGAGAGATGTGAAGCGGATTCGGCGCTGGCGATGTGGTCATCAGAAAAGGAGGAGACATGGCGAAAGACAAAACACCGACACAGAGACACACTTTCAGGGGAAGCTGGCTCTCTGGAAGACCAGGATTTAGGCTTTTCGCTCACAGACAGGTACGATATGACAGGCTTGGACGCCTCCCCCTTTTTGCCTCCAAATGTAACGATGGTCAATATGGCCAATTGTTTCAACTTTAACTCTTTGGACCGCAGGTCAAAAATTAAGGCCTTTGTTGCTGTGTGCATGAGAAAAGAAATGCCTGTGCTGCTTGTTTTTTGCAGCTGTACTAACAGCAAAGCTCCAAACATGGAGAAGTCCATCAGAAATAAACCAACTAATGGGGTAACACTTAGCCTGAGTGAAATTTCTTTCAAACATTTCTGCTTTGGTCAGTATTTATATTGTACTTTTCTTTTAAAAATTTGTTTTAGGTGTTGGAAGGTCCAGCTGCGTTGTCACAACCTGTTCAGTGCTCAGCTTCACCCCAAAGTCCAGACTTGGCCACAAACAAAGCAGCTTCTGCTTCTCCAGCATTTCCCACAAACAGTAAGGCTCAGACTCTTCATTTTAAAGATCACGTTTTGTAAATGAACACGTTTTCTCAATGTAAGGAGAGGCAATAATGGAGGAAATCAAACTGGTGAGGGAGGAGAGGAAGCAGCTGGAATGGACAAGACAGCAGCTTCTGAGAAAGGGAAAAGACTTGTTGGCTCAGAACCGACACCGCAGGAACCAAGGTGGGATATCCAAGTGGAAAAAATTAATAAGTCTGAGTGTCAACTACTCTTTTTGTCCCTTTTTCACTAATTCATAGCACGTGACACCTGGAAAAAGAAATACTTTGAAACCAAGAAGGCCACAGCACCCCTGGAAGAACAGCTAAAAAACTTGAGACAAGAACTGGAGATATTTTACAACAAAGTCCTGCATCAGCTCCATGCCAGAGAGAAAGCCAGACGACAGGGGAGGTCTCCCGAAAAGGTCCAATAAAATCTTGTTTGCTTTGTTACACTACATAAATAACATTATCCCACATATTAGGAACAGATTTATTTAGTTAGAAGCTACAGAAAACAGCCCAGTCAGCTGACTGCAAATGGCCAGATAAGGAGAATAAAGTCCAACAGATTATCACAAAACGAAAATTGTTGACGTCAAATTGAAAGTATACTTCCTGGTCATATAAAGTTATCATCACCACCCGCTGTCAAGTTTTTCAAACTTACTAGAACATAAACAGGTCTGTTTAAGAACGGGTTACTTGGTGAAAGCATTGTTTTTAGTATTTTACAGGGTTTCAGAAAGTTTAGTTTAAAGCTATAAAGTTAAGGAATCTGAGATTGATGCTTTTTGACTCTGGCATGTAACTCTGATGCTTCTGGTTACCTAACTTCCACGCTTACAGTAAAGTTAGTGCCTCTTAGTGGTTACCAGGTTTTTATTTAATTAAAAGTACAGTTTTCAAACCAATTCAATTTTCATTTTGTTTATATAGCACCAATTCATAACACATGTCATCTCAAGGCACTTCACAAAGTCAAATTCAATCAAATCATACAGATTGGTCAAAAAGTTTCCTAAGGAAACTCAGCAGATTGCATCGAGTCTTGATAAGCAGCATTCACTCCTCCTGAACGAGCGTAGAGCCACAGTGGACAGTCGTCTGCATCGTTGATGGCTTTGCAGCAATCCCTCATACTGAACATGCATGAAGCGACAGTGGAGAGGAAAACTCCTTTTTAAGGAAGGAAAACCTTCAGCAGAACCAGGCTCAGTGTGAACGGTCATCTGCCTCGACCAACAGGGGGTTAGAGAAGACAGAGCAGAGACACAAACAAGCACACATTGATCCAGGAATCCTTTTTTATATGTTATATGGTAATAGCAGATGATCTGCCCCCCTGGATGGTGTCACAACTAACAGAACACCAGACCAGGTTTACCTACTATAAAGAAAAAAAAGAGAACAGAAAGTTAAAAGTTGAAATAACAGCAAATAACATACAAGAACCCAGCACAGTCAGAATAAATACATTAATCCAAGAGCAATATATTTCAGAATGAGCTCATCATTCAGATCATGAGGGAAAGTTACGAGATCGACAACCTGAGGAGGAAGGTAGAAGATGCCGAGATGAAGCTGATAACAGAGATAAAGGTAATAATCAGTCTAAATGCAGTCAAACAGGTGATGAGTTGGGTCTATTTCAGAAATGTTCTGGTTAAAAAAAAAAAAGTATTTTCTCTTCTTTCTTTTTTTTCTTCCTCCCTACAAGTTGAGGAAGCAGGCAGCTGCAGAGCTTAGAGACCTGAAGGCTGAACTTACCCAAAAAAGAAACAGTCATATCCTTCCTGGACGGAGTGGAAATTCAACATGGGACAAAACACAAGCTTAAAGCAGCTTCATCAGCAACGCCAAGAGGACACCTCCTCCTAGCCATACCCAGCCACGGACCAATGTGCCAAATGTTTGCAACAGTTCGTATGTGGTTCAGTTATTCTCTAACTTTTATGAACTGAATACCACAATTTTTGTTATTCTTCTCGTATTTTTTTTCCACTGCAATAATAAAACACCAGGGAGTCGGCTAAGTTAATTAGTAAAAGCTTTATCAAAGAAAGAAAAAAAAAAGATCACAGTCATTGGAATGTCTATTAAAAAAAAAACAGTGCAAATGATATCAAAATGATTGTCTTTGTTAGTGGATCACATTTCATGATAATTAAGATAAAAGGCAACATGCACGAATGCATCCCTGAGGATGGAGAGACGCCACGCCCTGCTAAAGTGACAAAAGGGATGTGTTTGGAAACAAACAGAGACGGGCTGAGTAATTACTGCTGCAGCGGCATTCAGTTTTATCCGCGCTTGGATCCCAACAGGGCATTCCACATCAGTTCGGTCTGCTGCCTGGCCACGGGATCGTCACTGTAGTCCAAAATGTTGCCGTTCCACATGCCGATGCCCCTCAGGCCTTTAGCCATGACGTAGTCCGCTTTGGGACAAAGACTCTGCGGGTCGTCGTACCAGACCTGATGGATCTGCTCTGACTCGTCCTAAATAAACCAGTGAAAAAAAAACAAAAAAACATGACACTTCTTCTGTATTTGTTGATAGTACTGTTTTAAGAGTAAAGTGAAGAAAAAAAAAAGAGACAAACCTTGTAATAGAAGTAAGGAGCTTTCTGCTCATCATCCCACAGTCTGCCGGACGACGTTGGGCTGTTGAGCTGCTTCATGAGCCACTTGTATGGTTTTTGTTTTCCTGCGGCATCGCTGCAGGGAGCTCCACGGAAAGGGACTTTCTCTATGTAACAAACGCCCTCCTTGAATGAGAAAACACAACAGATTAGTGCAGTGCTGCTTAAAAAGCAGGTCTTCAACGGCATTTCCCAAAAGAAAAAAAAAAAGGAAAAGCTAAATGACCTGCAGTGTTTTTATAAGAATGTTGTTGTGTTCTGTGGCTGATGTTAAGTCCTTTTAGAATAAAGGAGAGAAATTTACTCTTTTTCTTACTGTTGACTAATCAAAAGAAGAAAATCTGTAGCGCTTTTATTTTTTTAGTGAGCCCAGAAACGTGTAGTGGCAGAGGGTCATCCTCATGGTGGCAGTAAAGGAAAAGGATTGTCATGAGTTGACACTATAAAAAATAAACTGCATTAATAAGTGATTTGGGACTCAAAACTGGGCCAATGATTTACTCAAAGGGTTTTTACAATTTCTCCATTTTGAAATTATTAACTTTTTTTTCTAACTCAAATTTTTCACTTTTTCCACCTACCACTCTGGACATAAGAGCACAAAACATTTACCTATTTGACTTTTATTATCCGTATCTTTTGCAAATCATAAAATATTGCAACCATTTCAACAGTTGAGCAGTATGTTAAGGGCCAGTTTGGCTCCTTTTTTTGGCATCTGTACTGCCATTGATCAGCTCTTCTTCAAAATGTATTGGGCAACTTTAATCTGGACAGAATTATTTTAATACGAATTCCTTGAATGACCACATTCATTTTGTTTATCAAAAATCAACCTATGTAACTATGTCTTTTTTGGCATTCGTCTGATGAGATCAATTGTTATTGCAAGCACATTTATACTAGGGCTGGGCAATATGGACCAGAAATATAAAAAATATTTTTAGGCCGAATGCCGATATACGATATTTATCTCAATATGTTTTTCTTTTGATAAAGTAATTACAAAAATGTCTCACAGGCAAGTAAATATGGGAAACTGCTGAAAACAATCTACTGAAATACATAAAAGTATAATTCTAACTCAACATAGACTATCTTGATATAAACAATATAGTATTATCTCTTTTTTTTAAATATATAGATATTTCTAAAATCTCGATATATATTGCCCAGCCCTAATTCGTACGTTGCATTAAATGTTTGGACCTGGTCAGTCTGTGTCTCCGTCAGTACTTGTTTCTCACTAGATGGATAGTGTTGGGATTTGGAAACAGAATAAATGTATCACTGATGATAATTTTACAGTATATTGTTTTCAAATTTTGTAATGCTAGAATAAACTTCAGTACATTTTCTAACTATTTTATGTGAGACATACACAATTCTGTATGAGTAAGAAGTGAAAGGAAAAATCCCCACAGCATGATGCTGCCATCGTGATGTTTCATCCTTAGGATGACATTTTCAGGGTGATCTGCAGCATTGGTTGTTGGTGAAAATACTTTATTTTTTTATGCAGGCCAAAAACTTTAAAATATTTGTTTTGTTTTGTTTTTTTTTTAAATCAGGCACTTCTGGTACCACTCTGTTGGTCTAGCACATGAGATTACAATAATAAATAATAAAGTCCATTAAAGTTTATGGTTACAAACAAATGGTCAAAACAATACCAGTGCAAGGCCTTGTAAGATGTAGCAATCTAATTGGAAAATCATACATAGTGTAACAGAGTAAAAACTCTTTTATATTTTTTTAACAATGAAATGTAGGATAAAAGATTTAAAATCAAAGATTTCTCTGTTTTGTGTTTTTTTACTACACTTATTAAGCTTCGTAAAATAATGAAATCAAAATCCACACGTTACACGACTGAGCTCATATTTAAATGCTAAACAGCTTTTAAAAGTGCTACAGGAGGAATAAAAACGCAGAGGGATTTATTTTAAGAAAAATTAAGCAACTTTAAGTCAATCGGTCCCAGAGTTTGGATAATGCCTGTTCTGCAAAGTATTAACTTCTATTGCTATGATTTTCGAGCATAAAGCAATAAATGCAAAGTGTACAGCTTGCTATAAAACAATTCCATACCGGAGAAAGGTTAACACACGGGTAGTCGTAGCCGTACCATGGCACTCCCATCACCAGCTTCTTTGAATCAATCCTCAGATCCAAATAGTCATCGTAGGCTAAGAAGGTCACATAAACAGTATTTCCATTAGTTTCCATTGACAAGCTGATTGATTCTCAACACTAACACAGCACACGTTTGGACATAGAGACCTTTTAGAGTTTGATTGAGCGGAGCATTTGCCATTGCAATGCAGTCACCGGTTATCTGGCTCTGCTCGTCGTAGGACATCACAAACACCAGGTCGCAGGATTTGGCGATGGTGACGTAATCGTAGCAGCGCTTGTCGATGCATTTGGGTGACCAGGCGACATCAAATGAAACCTAAAACATCAGGGGGGGAAAAAAAAGGAAATGGGAAAGGTAATGGGAAGTTTAACAGTACACACTTTCTGCCACGCATTGTTTGGTTTACCTGTGAGCCTGGGATTTCCCTGTGAAAGGCTTCGGTCGTCTCATTGACCAGCGCCGTCAGAGCGTAGTACTCTGGCGAGCCGTCCTCCACTGCTTGCTCGATGTCGATGTTAATCCCATCCATGAACTGCTTCTTGGCCAAACTGAGCTGCTCCGTTATCCATGCGGTCCTGTTGGCTTGGTCCACCATGTAGGGAACGCGAACATCACCTTTGCCACCGCCGTGGGAAATGCAAAGATATGGACAACAGCCCAATAACAGGACATTAAAACAGGATCAGCAAAACACATTGGTGAGAAACAAAAAAAAGTGTAGTTTTTAAAGCAATTACGGTAAGTAGAGAGATGGACTTCAACAGACAAGGCAAACCAGTGTGATCTCACCTTTGAGGACAACTCGTGCTCCTTTGGAGTGAGCGAAACACATGAGCTCAGGATCGTACTTCCCGAAGGCTGCCACCGTTGTCACCATGCTCCAGTTGTAGGATTTCCATGTCTTCCCTCCCACGTCAAATACAAACACCTAAAAGCACAAACAGTCATTATTGGAAGATTAGATTTTAAGGTGGTTCGTAAACAGAAAATATATTTTAAAAAAAAACAACAAAAAAAAATTCTATTAACTTTGTTTCGTTTCATGCGGCCACACATACTTTGCTTCAAACCACATGAGTAGTTGACCTTCATTTTTTACATTTTTCACAGTTGACGTGATGTAGTTGCTTTAAGGTTAATATTCCTGGTACAATTACATATTCTCCAAGTTTTATTTAGCATAAGCTAATGTCATTTCTTGAAATTTAACTCTGTTTTATTCGGTTTCTTCAGGGAGAAAAAGTTCTGGGGAAAAAATTCAGTATCCTGACAATCAAATTAGATCTTTGTGGCATTTTTGTGTTATTAAACCCAGTCCATTGAAAAAAAAAAAAAAAAAAAAAAAAAAAAAAAAAAAAAAGACCACCCACAAGGATTCCAGTTCTAAACAAGCATGGAGTCCTGAAACAAACAAAAAGAACATATTTAAAAGCTTTAATATCTACAACATGTTCTGTCCTTGTAGGACTCACCGGTGAATGAAAAAAAAAACCCGATATATTAGGGCTGAACTTCAGAACAAAGCTTTAATCTGTGGATTATGTGCAGTATCACTGTTACCTTGGAATAATTATCAGTACAAGACTGAAGTTTGACACAAACTCCAAGGCTGCATGCAGAAATACATTGCTGCCTTTCTTTTGCTTGTTGAACTAACCACCTTTCATGTTGACAAGATATTTTATGACGCTATCTAAGATCTTGATGCAGTTCATCAGACACCTGAAGAGGATGATGGGCTTGAACCCTTTAAATGGTAAAAAATGTCAGTTGTCCTCCTCTGTGGACCAAAGATTACAGTTCCTAAATGCACAATAAAGCAATTAAAAAAAAGCAAATTTTCTCTCACTGCTACTGTTCATCTGAATAAGTATTGTCTTATTCAAGAATCAAGACTCTTTATTGTCATTATGTTACCATTATTAAAAATGGTGGGACAGCGGCTTAGGAGGCACATATATACTGTATCTACTTTGTTTGCTTTTAGATGTATTTTTGTTATATATATATATATATATATATATATATATATATATATATATATATATATATATATATATATATATATATATATATATATATATATATATATATATATATATAAAGAGTAGCTATTTAACCTTTTTTTCAGGGTTTCAGTGTTGGAGTTTGAGCAAATTAAAACATGTTTAACCTTTTTTTCCTCGTGGGTTTAATCCAGTGTCAGTTTTTAGAGTCTCGTAAAATCTCTTTCAACTACAAAACAGATCCACCTAAGGGTATCCTTTAAGGAGGTTTCCTACACAGTTTTTCATGTAAATATATCAAATGTCCACATGCTCACATTTCCTGAATTCCCAGTCCTGTCTTAAAAAAAAAAAAAAAAAAAAAAAATAGATCCACCAGATTTTCCGGCAGATGTGTTTGCAGTCAGGGGGATACAAGAAAGAAGAGAAAACATGGCCGAGACAATGCAACATGAAATAACAGTCTGCTAATTAAAATATTATTGCCATACTCAAATTCCCCCCTCATATTTATCCAAACTAGTCACTAGTTGTTTTTTTTTTTTCTTCCCCCCAGAACACAGAGGAACCGAATAAAACTCCAAAGTGACACTGGGTCAAACCACTCAGTGTCTTCCCTGATAAATGTTCAATAGCATTGAAGAGCTGCAGGACTGAAGTCATAGTTCACATTCCTGAGCCAAAGATGGCTGCAGTGCAGAAGTCCATCAGTGCGAAAGAGCTAAAAAAAAAAAAAAGGAACTTTAGTCACCACATCCTGCTGAAATTAAAAATAGCCTCACAAAAGTAAGTTTAGCAGCAAAACTTTAAACTGTTCTCATAAGATCTACTGAATGATGTTTACCCCTCCACGTCGATGTGTTTAATCCAAACTCCAGCATAAAGTATTGTTGCATTATAACCTACAGGTGGACATAACATAAGATTTTTTTTTTTAGGATATGAATCACTAAAATCTTGGGTCCAGGACAGTCGATCGTTCTTTACATTATTCTGCCACATAAATGTCAACAGGTTTGTCTGCACAGACAGAAAAGCTTATGTTAGTGTGAAACCCCAGCGGTAGGTGTGTTTGCTTTATGTGTTGTTGACACAGTCTGTCAACACGGGCTAAGTCGGCGGTACCTCAAACTCTCTCTCCCCGCGGATTGGCTGACAGAGCTCCGGCCTCTCACACGGACACCCACCGGAGCCGCTCACCGGCAGCAGGACCGACAGGAACACAACGAGCAGCAGCATGACGGTGTTGATCCAGAGCGACCCAAACGCAGCAGCTCTCCTACTAGCTAGCTGATCATGTGGGCTTTTGTACGGAGTACGACATGGGACAAACTTCCTCCTGTCAATAAGTCAATAAATCAAGTATCTAAAGAGGAACGTGCTGCTGGCACACATAGACATTATATACGTAGACGCGTATATAATGTCTATGTCTAGACACAATATACGACATATTGTATGTGGCAGAAAAAAGTTAAGTTCTGTTGTAGTGAACGTGGATCAGAGAAGATGCCTCATTCCTGTGCTGCATGGAAATGTATTCGGGCTGATTTCACTACTTGTATCTGCCCCCATAAACTAAGGCTGCACCATGTTGCAAAACTGGACATACTAAAGCTATAGAATGGCAACACTAGGAAAAAGCTGTGCAAGACCATTCTTTTTCAAGGTTTTTAGCTTGCATACAGTACAAACTATTGTATTTAGACATAGATGTATGTCCAAGATATATAGATTTTCAAGTATTATAAATAAGCCAAATAAATAGCTGTGTGATTATATATAACTATAGGTCAAGATTATAGCTGTCTATACATATCTATCTAAATATGTGTGTGTATATATATATATATATATATATATATATATATATATATATATATATATATATATATATATATATATATATAATTGAACTTTATTGATCTCACAATGGAGAAATTCACTTCTGCATCTTAACCCATCCCCTTGGGGAGCAGTGGGCTGCCACTGTGTGGCACCTGGGGGTTAAGGGTCTTGCTCAGGGATCCAGAATGGCAGCTTGTGGGAGTTGAACTCAGAACCTCTGGGACCAAAGCTCTGTGCTCTAACCACTAGGCCACCTCAGTTCCAGCTGCTAGAGGCCTTGGATCAATTTCCATGAGCACACCACATCTTGTCACTGGGATATTTCTCCATTCTTCAAGACTACACTGCTCCAGCTCCATCATATTGGATGGTTTTCACTTGTGAAGAGTGATCTTCAAGGCAAACCGCAATTGGATTGGGGTCTGGACTTCCAACAGACCATTCCAACACATCAGTGTTTCCCTTTAGACCACACCACAAGTGTTGCTTTAGCAGTATTCTTCGGGTCATTGTCCTGCTGGAAGGTGAACCCAGTCTCAAATCAGCTTCAGTAGCAGTAACTTCACCAGCAACGTTCTTCTCCTTGATGATCCTAAGAGCAACATCAGTACCAGAGGCAGGGATGGAGCTCAGTATCCAATGCTTGGGGGAAAATTTACATAAGTACAGTTGTCTTTTACAATGTTTTCTTTTTAATTCTCTTCAAAGTGAAAGTGGCTTAACCTATGATCACGTTTGTATTTAAATTTAGATTGTTTCGTGTAACATGACAATCTTAAATTGAACAAAGGGTGGACTTAATTTCCCTTATTATGTGACTTTTGAAGGTAATTGGTTGCCTTCAAAATAGGGGCAATAATAGAGGCTTCCTAGCAAAGGTGGTGAATACATATGTACATGCCAATTTCAGTGTTTTTTTAATTAAAAATTTCATTTCATTTAAATTAAAAATCTTTCAGTATCTTCTTCATGTATTTCACCAACTTATACTATTTGGTGCAGATCTATCACATTGAAAAACATATAAAATAAGATTAAACTTTTAAAATTGCAGATTGGAATGTAACAAAATAGGTGAAAATCACAAAACGGTTGAACACTTTTACAAGGCACTGTATACTTCATATGTAGGTTTTTTTTAAAAAAAATCACTAAAAAATGTTGTAGGTTAATGAGTTTGTAGCACTATGCTGATGAAGGTTACCTAAACACTTTGGATTGCTGCAAGTAGAAAGTAAACAGTTCCTGATGATTGTATTGCAAGGTCAGGACATAATGACCCTGGAATGACTCAATCACCAGGATCACTCTGCTTGGTCTGACATACCTGTAAGAGTCTTGATATTGGCTTAGTATAAATTTTCTTTGAATGCATATAATAGTATTTTTGAGATTACATTTACCACCTCATTATTGTAAAAGTGTTTAATTTTGGCCACCGATTATCTAATGCATCATGATAAAATATAGTTTTGTAATTTAGGCATGTCTATGGTAGGATGTGCCAAACAGATTATTTTTTTATATATACTTCAATACATTTCTTTAGTTTAAACCCTCTGATAATGAAGGTAGTTGGGATTCTTAATAAATCCAGTCAGTGTAAGGAAACGCAGGAGTCAGGTTGAAACAACTTCTCACATCACTGACGTTTTGATTAGTGTATTTACTCAGCCTTATCGACATGATCGGGGCACGGTAACACCAGCTGAAATGACAGCCAACAGTCAGTTAATGTTTCATTTTGAAAAACAATGTCTGCAAATCCTGCCTTTAAAAGGAAACCTCTAGTTACAGTCGTCCACATCCACCAGCCATGAGGGTGCTTGTGCTGGCTCTCACTGTGGCCCTTGTGGGTGAGTGTTGCTTTATGCGCTGACGCACTGGTATTGGATATAACTGCTTTGAAGAGTGGTTAAGCATTTTGCATCACAATTAGTGTTTTAAAAACCTTATCCAATATTATTTAGTCAATCCAATACCAGTCACAAGAAAACATGTTCCCTAAAAAATTTAACCACTCCTTAAACAAAATCCCTCTAACAATTAATATATTTGTTTTTCAGCCGGCAACCAGGTGAGCTATGGTAAGTCTTTTTGGAATTATATGATAGAGACAAAAATTGCACATTTAAAAGTCGGTGAAACACATAATCTTTGTTTTCTGTTACAGCCCCAGAATTTGCCCCTGGAAAGACCTACGAGTACAAGTATGAAGGTTATATTCTGGGTGGCCTGCCTGAGGAGGGCCTGGCAAAGGCTGGGGTGAAGATCCAGAGCAAAGTCTTGATCGGTGCAGCAGATCCTGACAGCTACATTCTGAAAGTAAAAGGCATTTCTCAGCATCAATGCATTCTCATCACCAAATTTAACCCATGCAAACGTATCCACCACAAAGAGGAGTAGCTGATGCTCACATTCTCCTCAATATTTGGCCTTTTCTTTCAGCTTGAAGACCCTGTGATCTCGGAGTACAGTGGCATTTGGCCTAAAGAGGTTTTCCACCCTGCCACAAAGCTCACCTCAGCTCTCTCTGCTCAGCTCTTGACACCCGTCAAGTTTGAGTATGCCAACGGAGTGATCGGAAAAGTGTTCGCACCTCCAGGCATCTCTACAAATGTGCTGAATGTCTTCAGGGGACTCCTCAACATGTTTCAGATGAACATCAAGAAGACTCAGAATGTGTATGACCTGCAAGAGGTACTGAATTTGTTTCTTTATGGCTACTCATCAAATGGTGTAGTGCCCACTGATGTTTTTTTCCCCCCTTCTTTCTGTAAAATAGACTGGAGTAAAAGGTGTGTGCAAGACACACTATATCCTTCATGAGGACTCCAAGGCTGATCGCCTCCACTTGACGAAAACCACAGACCTGAATCACTGCACCGACAGCATCCACATGGATGTTGGCATGGCTGGTTATACGGAAAAATGTGCAGAGTGCATGGCTGTGAGTGCAATTTTCCTCTCCCCCCCAATGTTCCCCACTAAGGAACGTAAACAGTTTAACAATTTGGCGTGCGTTATATCATTACAGCGGGGAAAAACTCTTTCAGGAGCAATTTCTGTCAACTACATCATGAAGCCGTCTGCCTCTGGCACCTTGATCCTAGAGGCAACCGCCACTGAGCTTCTCCAGTACTCGCCCGTCAACATTGTAAATGGAGCTGTCCAGATGGAGGCTAAGTATGTGCTGTAAATTAAAGCGAAGCCCACTTCTGCATGTTAAATGTTGGATAGCTGATTGATTTGATGTTAACCCATGTTCGCAGACAGACTGTGACCTTCGTGGACATCAGGAAGACCCCATTAGAGCCCCTCAAAGCAGACTATATTCCCCGTGGATCGCTCAAGTACGAGTTAGGCACTGAATTCCTACAGACACCAATTCAGCTTCTGAGGATCACCAATGTCGAGGCTCAGGTACCTTGGGGTATTTGTATTTGCTTTCTGACCTTGTTGAGATAATTTGCATTTACAAGCATTTAATTGGGATTCGCTTACAGATTGTTGAGTCTCTGAACAACCTGGTGAGCCTCAATATGGGCCATGCCCATGAGGATTCCCCTCTGAAGTTTATTGAGCTCATCCAGCTGCTGCGTGTGGCCAAGTATGAGAGCATTGAAGCTCTCTGGAGCCAGTTTAAAACCAAAATCGATCACAGGTAAAGCCTTTTTTCACTTGGGGGAGCATTTCAAAGCAAACATTCTTGAAGACAGTTGTACTCGTATAAATCTGTCCGCAGGCACTGGTTGCTGAGCTCTATCCCTGCCATTGGTACTCATGTTGCTCTCAAGTTCATCAAGGAGAAGATCGTTGCTGGTGAAGTCACTGCTGCTGAGGCTGCTCAGGCCATCATGTCATCTACACACTTGGTGAAGGCCGACCTGGAGGCAATCAAGCTTCAGGAGGCAAGCTGATGGTTGAAGGTGTCATGTTTTTATACGTGGTGGTATGGAAACAATTAGATATATAACCGGTTTTTATGTTTCTCCATTCTAGGGCCTGGCTGTGACCCCTAATATTCGAGAAAATGCAGGTTTGCGTGAACTCGTTATGCTGGGCTTTGGCATCATGGTTCACAAATACTGTGTGGAGAACCCTTCATGTCCATCTGAGCTGGTCAGGGTATGTACTGTTTAAACAATCACTGTGTGCTCATCCAGGAAGAGAAACTGATCTCTGTACGATTTGATAGAACTGAATTTGTGAAGTGCTCTGAGATGATGTCATGTTGCGACTTGGTGCCATATTAATCAACTGAATTAAATTGAATACATGACTTTCATTGGTTTTCTGTCTGTCTTGCAGCCAGTTCATGACATTATTGCCAAGGCTCTTGAGAAACGCGACAATGATGAGCTCTCCCTGGCTCTCAAAGTTCTGGGTAATGCCGGACATCCCAGCAGCCTGAAGCCAATCATGAAACTTCTTCCTGGCTTTGGCAGCTCTGCCTCCGAACTTGAGCTCAGAGTTCACATTGACGCTACACTGGCGCTGAGGAAAATTGGCAAGAGAGAACCCAAGATGGTGAGGCAAAACATCTGATCGCCATACTTTACAATAACTGTTCCTGAAGTTTATACATTTTGTTCAGATGTATTAAGAGAATTGTCCTTTTTGGATTAGATTCAGGATGTGGCCCTTCAGCTCTTCATGGACAGGACTCTTGACCCAGAGCTCCGTATGGTTGCTGTTGTTGTGCTGTTTGATACCAAGCTACCTATGGGTCTGATAACCACTCTCGCTCAGAGTCTCCTGAAAGAGCCAAACCTGCAGGTCCTTAGCTTTGTCTACTCTTACATGAAGGCCTTCACCAAGACCACCACCCCGGACCATTCCACTGTGTAAGAACCCTGTTGAACTGTTATTTTATTAACGTATCAGTGAAGTTAACTAGAATTTAGCGTTGCTAATATTTGGTCTCTTTACAGAGCCGCTGCCTGCAATGTTGCCATCAGGATGCTCAGCCCAAGATTCGAAAGACTGAGCTACCGCTACAGCCGAGCTTTCCATTATGACCACTATCATAGTAAGAGATTACCAGAAAAAATATTCCTTCTCAGAGAGACTTACTAAGAAGTGACCAAATGGTTTGTTTTGTTTTTAACCTGCAGATCCTTGGATGCTGGGAGCTGCTGCCAGCGCATTTTACATCAATGATGCCGCGACTGTATTGCCAAAAAACATCATGGCAAAAGCTCGCGTTTACCTCTCTGGAGTGTCTGTTGATGTTCTGGAGGTATGATTGTCATGTTTTGGTTGTATTGCTAAAACCAAAGTTATTTAGTTTATTCACTTTTAAAAAAAACACGACTAACAGTTTAATAATAATTGAAAGAGCTATTTGAATGTTGATTTTTTTTTAATAGTTTGGAGCCAGAGCTGAAGGAGTGCAAGAGGCCCTTTTGAAAGCCCGTGATGTTCCCGAGAGTGCAGACAGGCTCACCAAGATGAAGCAAGCTCTTAAGGCTGTAGGTTTATAAGACATTTACCTACTGTGGAATCACAGCGTTCTCCATACCCATTAACACTATCCATCCTGCAACTTTCTTCCTGTCACAGCTGACTGAGTGGAGGGCCAATCCTTCCCGCCAGCCTCTCGGCTCTCTGTACGTGAAGGTTCTTGGGCAGGATGTTGCATTTGCAAACATCGACAAAGAAATGGTTGAGAAGATTATTGAGGTGGTGTTTCACTCAGATTCTTGCCTTCCTGCAAAGTTGTTTTCACTCTTTTAAACTAAAACTTCAGTCTCATAAGGAATTTTGTTTTCAACAGTTTGCAACTGGACCTGAAATCCGCACCCGTGGCAAAAAGGCCTTGGACGCCCTGTTGTCTGGTTACTCTATGAAATACTCCAAGCCAATGCTGGCCATTGAGGTCCGTCACATCTTCCCCACCTCTCTTGGTTTACCCATGGAGCTCTGTCTGTACACTGCTGCCGTGACAGCCGCATCTGTTGAAGGTAAGCTTCATTGTCTCAGTTTAACAATTGTGGGTTTGAAATCAATCATAACATCAGAGGAAAAAACGCTTTATTTGATTTTTTTTTTTTTTTTACGCAGTACAAGCCACCATTTCACCACCACTTCCCGAGGACTTCCATCCTGTCCACCTACTGAAGTCTGATATTTCCATGAAGGCTTCAGTCACTCCAAGGTGAACCTTATGCGCTGAATATAAACATGTAGAAAAAAGGATGCTCATATGAGTTATTTTCTAACATATCACTGGTGAAAACCATGTCATCGTCTGTTCATTGCAGTGTATCTTTGCACACCTATGGAGTTATGGGAGTGAATAGTCCTTTCATCCAGGCTTCTGTGCTGTCAAGAGCCAAAGTCCACGCAGCTCTTCCCAAAAAGATGGAGGCAAGACTTGACATAGTCAAGGGTTACTTTAGCTACCAGTTCCTGCCTGTTGAGGGTGTTAAAACAATTGCATCTGCTCGGTTTGTAATTTTTTTCTGGCACCTGGAATAAACTAATCTAGCCCTTTTCTTGTTTATTTTAAATGTATTTTTCAATTTTTCTTTAAAAGTCTTGAAACAGTTGCCATTGCAAGAGATGTTGAAGACCTCGCTGCTGCCAAAGTCACACCGGTTGTCCCATATGAGCCTATTGTGAGCAAGAACGCCACTTTAAATCTTTCACAGATGTCTTACTATCTGAATGATAGCATAGTAAGTCTGAATCAATCACCACTTTTCCAATTTAGGTTTAACACAGTCCCCCATGATTTGGTTCACTTACTGTTTCTTTTTGTCTGTTTTTTTTTGTTTGTTTGTTTGTTTACAGTCAGCATCATCTGAACTTCTTCCTTTTTCGCTGCAAAGGCAAACTGGCAAAAATAAAATCCCCAAGCCCATTGTGAAGAAAATGTGTGCAACAACGTATACGTATGGGATTGAGGGCTGCGTTGACATTTGGTCTCGCAATGCAACCTTCCTCAGAAACACCCCCATCTATGCCATAATTGGAAACCACTCTCTTTTGGTTAATGTCACCCCAGGCGAGTAACAGATGCATTTATGTTGGTAACCAAATTTATTTTCATGGGTCAAAAACCAATTTTTTTTCCCCCCTTATTTGCATTTCAGCTGCTGGACCGTCCATCGAAAGGATCGAAATCGAGGTTCAGTTTGGTGAACAAGCAGCAGAAAAGATCCTTAAAGAGGTTTACCTGAATGAGGAGGAAGAAGTACTTGAAGACAAAAACGTCCTTATGAAGCTGAAGAAGATTCTGTCTCCTGGTCTGAAGAACAGCACCAAAGCTTCATCCTCTAGTTCGAGCAGCTCTCGCTCCAGTAGATCTCGCTCCAGCAGCTCCAGCAGCTCCAGCAGCTCCAGCCGTTCCTCCTCTAGCTCTTCCAGGAGCTCTTCCTCTTTGCGCCGCAATAGCAAGATGTTGGATCTTGCCGATCCCCTCAACATAACATCAAAGAGGTCCTCCAGCAGCTCCTCCAGCTCCAGCTCCTCCAGCTCCTCTAGCTCCTCCAGCTCCAAGACCAAGGTGAATCACCTTCACAACTTCCTTTTGAACTTATACGAAAACTGTGGTGTTGTTTTAGAGAAGACACTGAAGAGCATTTTATATACTTGCTTTTCTACTACAGTGGCAGCTGCACGAAAGGAACTTCACCAAGGATCACATCCACCAGGTAACAATAAATTATTAGTAATTGTTTAGAGGGTGCATTTACTCACTTAAGCACCAAAGAAGATAGCCAGTTTAAACTGGTTGGCCATAAGATATGATAGAATAGAATAGAATTAAACCTTTATCTCCCTTAGTGGGGAATTTCACCAGCAGCAAAGTGAAAGGCAAACAGGAGCATACAGATACATGAAAAGGAAAAGGAAAAAAACTAATAATGAGGGATTGTACATAAAGGCCAAACATAGCATATTCAGATTAAAGAAGTTTACAACAGTGTGGGGCGATTTAAAAAAATGTACAAAACCTGCATGTTTATTTATGCATTAAAAACAACAACAGGCCTTTTACAAGAATGAAAAAAAAAATGCAGGAACAGCCGCATCTTGCAGTCTGTCTGAGCTGGATATAATGTGATGGGTTCTATTTTTCTTCTCTGCAGCATTCCGTCTCAAAAGAACGTCTTAACAGCAAGAGCAGTGCGAGCAGCTTTGAATCCATCTACAACAAGGCAAGTCATCATATCACACTGGCTGTAGTCCTGTGAATTCCCACACAAGAAAAGAAGAGGAAAGAAAACGATCTGTCTGTCTTCTTTGTACTTGCAGATCACATACCTGTCTAACATCGTCAGCCCAGTGGTCACAGTCCTTGTCCGTGCCATCAGAGCTGACCACAAGAACCAGGGGTATCAGATCGCTGTGTACTATGACAAACTCACTACCAGAGTGCAGATCATTGTGGCCAACCTCACTGAAGATGACAACTGGAGAATCTGTGCTGACAGCATGATGCTCAGCCACCACAAAGTGATGGTACTTTTTTTAAATTATTCTGACATCTTATTTTGTTATTACTTAAAGCTAGAAATATTCATCCAGAAACCTGGAAGATTTAGCAATGTTTCTCTCTGTTTGTTGGTTCTGCAAAACTCAGCGCTCTGCAGTTTATCCATCAAGTTCTCGGCTATAGCTTGAGCAAACGAACAAAAGAGGTTTCCAGCTGCTGCTTTCAAGCAATACTGACAGAAGCTATCACTCGATTCACAATTTAACATAAATTGCATGTCACTAATACATTTCACACAGTCTATGATCCACCGTCATGCTTTACAGTAAAATAGTAGACGTCTATGTACCCAACCTCTCATAGCGCTTTCAAAGAACTGAAAGCGCTATGTGTTGTTTTGCAACATCTTTCTAAAATTGTATCTTTTACTGCCAAACAAGCCAATACAGTTGCACAAATCCTTAATTTCATCTTTTTTTTTACTACACCAAAAAAAAAAAAAAAACAATTTAGTTCAAACAGCGCTTTATTTTTGCAAGTTCTTGCACCTCTGCTACCTGCACGTCACCTCTGGATTGCTGGCAGTAAGTGACGCTGGCGCGAAGAGAAAAATGTTTTCATGTTCGGCATTTAACAGGTCACATTTTTGCTCAGACTCGAGTCACCTGGGGCATTGGATGCAAGCAGTACAACACCACGATCGTGGCCGAAACTGGTCGCGTTGAGAAGGAGCCTGCCGTCCGTGTGAAGCTGGCCTGGGCCAGACTCCCTACTTACATCAGGGATTATGCAAGAAGGTAATGTCACAAATGAAGGAAACCATCTTGCACCCATCACCTCTCCGAGTGTCAATAATTCATTTGACTGATATAATAAGCTTTTGGAAGGGTTTGTTTAACTTTCTTTGCCTGTTTAGAGTGTCCAGGTACATTTCGCGCGTCGCTGAGGACAATGGAGTGAACAGGACCAAGGTCGCCAGTAAACCCAAAGAGATCAAACTGACTGTAGCTGTTGCCAACGAGACAAGCCTGAATGTCACGCTGAATACACCAAAGGTGCAGCATTCAACATATTTTAACTCACGAGAACATCATGTTGACATTGAATGTGCTTTACAGACCATTTTTGTCTGTTTTCAAATGCAGAACACCTTTTTCAAACTGGGATGGGTTCTTCCCTTTTACCTACCAATTAACAACACTGCTGCTGAGCTGCAGGCATTCCAGGGCAGGTGGATGGACCAGGTCACATACATGCTCACCAAGTCTGCTGCAGGTGAACAACCCTCATACACCCATGAGTTATATTTGCAAATACATGAATATGTAATAGGCATTGGCATGTTAATGGTATTAAGGTTTGCAAGTATTCTGAACGTAATTTTCAAAACCTGAAATATGAGTGTAAATTGTAGATTTTCGTTATCTGTATGTAGCATAAAAATGCCCTTGCCCAATCTGTTGCTGTGCAGTGGTCAGCTGGCTGAAATGAGGCTTCCAGATATTTTTTTAATACTTACAGAAAAGGACATTTTGTGCTTTTTCTAAACATTTACAGCCACGCACACAATAAAAAGTGATAGTGTGGAAAGTAAAGACGCCCACCCATAATAATACAGTTGCTGAGCTGCAACCTATTTCGCAATTAGATTATGTTATGAATTTCAGATTTAAAATGTTGTGTAGACACCTAGAAAATTGAAAAAGAATCGTTTGATAATCTGAGACTGGACTTTGCCTAAATTATATACCAATCTTTATTGGGCTAATTGTATATATGTTCTTCCTTTTCAGCTGAGTGCACCGTGGTTGAAGACACAGTGGTCACTTTCAACAACAGGAAGTACAAAACGGAGATGCCCCACTCTTGCCATCAGGTCTTGGCTCAAGATTGCACATCTGAAATCAAATTCATAGTGCTGCTGAAGAGGGATCAAACAGCAGAACGGAATGAGATCAGTATTAAGATTGAAAACATGTAAGGGATGGTGGTATTTGTGTAATATATATATATATATATATATATATATATATATATATATATATATATATATATATATATATATATATATATATATCCAATACAACAAAAATACTAAATTTCTGCAGAAAATAACCTTAATGTATGTTTAAACTTTTTGTCCCAACAGTGATGTTGACATGTATCCCAAGGACAACGCTGTTGTGGTGAAGGTTAATGGAGTAGAAATTCCTCTCACCAACCTGCCATATCAGCATCCAACAGGTGGGAAATGATGTTGCATTATATTGAGACATACAGGATTTGCACCCATCAAGCATTCATCTTCAGTGTTTCAAATGTTCGTGCTTACAACAGGCAACATACAGATCCGACAAAGAGAAGAGGGCATCTCTCTGCATGCTCCCAGTCATGGCCTTCAGGAGGTCTTCCTCAGTTTAAACAAAGTGCAGGTGAGGCAACAGTTCTGGTAAACTTAGATATCCATCAAATCCCATATAGATAGTTGTCTAATTGTGACTCCAATCCTTTTCTTTTTCTTCCCAGGTTAAAGTTGTTGACTGGATGAGAGGCCAGACGTGTGGGCTCTGCGGAAAGGCCGACGGGGAAGTCAGACAGGAGTACAGCACTCCCAATGAACGGGTGTCCAGGAACGCAACCAGCTTCGCTCATTCCTGGGTTCTGCCTGCAAAGAGCTGCCGTGACGCCTCTGGTAAAACATCTCCAGATTTTCACAATGTTACTGGGATTCAAAAAAAAATTTTTAAATAAATACAAGATGATAACCAGCCCAGAGCTAAACACGTTGTTTAAATCCTTTTCTCCAGAGTGCTACATGCAACTTGAATCGGTGAAGCTCGAGAAACAGATCAGCCTGGAAGGCGAGGAATCCAAATGCTACTCAGTCGAACCTGTGCTGCGCTGTCTCCCTGGCTGTGCACCAGTGAGAACCACCTCCGTCACTGTCGGCTACCACTGCGTGTCTCTGGGTGAGCAGCGTACAACAAATCACACCTCAGTCAAAGAAGACAAATATTACACCAGTCTAACTGCTCTGCTCCCTCTCACTGTTGCAGATTCAAACCTGAATCGCTCTGATAGTCTCAGCAGCATCTATCAGAAGAGCGTTGACGTGAGCGAGACGGCAGAGTCCCACCTGGCCTGTCGCTGCACTCCTCAGTGTGCCTAAACGTGTTGCCTCCTGACGTTCGTTCTGTTTTTGTGTTATATGGATGCTTGTAAACTAAAATAAAGAAGCAATTAAAATCTATTCTGTGGTGAACTTTATGGGGACAAAGAAAGGGCATACTTTTTTTTTAAATAAATAATCCATTGGAGTCTTATCAATAACGATAGCAACAACAATAAGAAGAATAAGACAATAAGATGACGAAAAACCCATATCACACAGTTTTGTAAAATTAAATTAAAAAGTAACTCACAGAAATACATGAAATAATGTGAAACAAATTGAGAAAAATACAAACTGACGTGATGTGAACATGTAAGTTGCACAAAGAAGAATAAAATAATAGAAATTAGCAAAAAATAAAAACAAAAATATTCTTCAAGGGTTGTTTTATTTGTTAAAAAATACAAAGAATAATCCAATCTGCTGTAACCATCTCGCAAAAGGCTATTTAATTATTTCATTCTTTTCACATATGACACTTCTATAATGTGCTGCAAGGGAATTTTGACCAGAAATTCCCTCATAATAAAGTCTCTACACAGAATCATGAGCGACAAATCTTAACAAATCTTAACAAAAAGCCTGCTGTTATTGTACTGGGTTTTACATAGCTAATTTAAAAAGCAAAACAAAACAAGAAAACAAACAAAAACTAATATCACATGATGACATCATGCCTGATATCATGTTTTTAATGTTTTCATTTTTAAATCTGTGTAAATACAAGTATGATTGAAAAGGAAGAGCAACTCAATCAAATATAATTTTTAATGCAGCTCACTGAAAGGTTTTGCTATTTTTTTAACGGGACTGAGGGCACCACATATGGTCCTGGGGGTTACCTGGTGCCTACGGGCACTATGTGGGTGACTCCTGCTCTAGAATGTGCTGGGAAGTAATGCCCATATGTTTAAAACATTTAAATATAATATAATATAATCAGTTTTAGTAGTCCCAGGTCAGCTGGAAAGTTGATAACATGTCAGATGAGTGGGAAGTTGATGATTTTGTGGGTCCTGGATTCATATGAATAATATTTTCCTATGTCATCCCACCTGCAACATGATGTGGAAAAGAAGACCAGCTGACGACATTGTTTTCTGACATAATTGTCTCTCTAGCTGCCTGCTCCTGCCTTAGATTTTTTTTTTTTTACATCAGACAGGCTGTATTTTTATTTTCCCTCAAGTATTTCTAACCTGACATTCGCCAGATGGATTTCGTACTGCAGAGCTCCACACGTGTTGACGCCGTGTGAGATCTTGTGTATTTTCGGGGCCCCCATACTGTTGTCATACAGTATGGTGCACATAAGGCAAAGGGGCCCAAAGAGGGCACCGCCTATGATCTTACAGAGGCGTTTGTGCAGCAGCAGGTTCCTTGTTGGATATGCTAATGCCAGTTGAGTCTGATCTCCATCTTCTTGTGTAATGCAGGACTGCTCCAGTTCAGGTGCTCTTTGAGTCCTCTTGAAGCCAGGTAGACATCATAGCCATGATCATTGTAGGCGCTTTGCATGCTCATGTGAAGCGCCTACACCCACTTGATTTTTAGACTAAGCCAATGGGTTTCTGATGAGGTGATTTAAAAAAGAACAAACAAACAAAAAAAAAGGCTTCAAGATGCATAGAGGTCAGCAGGGGGCAGAATGTCGGTAGAAGTCCCGGTCAGGGGCGGCGGCAGGGATTTTGGGCCTCCAGAAATAAAATCTCAATGGGTCCCCTAATAGGCCAGCGGAAACTTTGGATACTGTTTAAGATAAAACTATGCATTTTAAGGATATTTTTGGTTATCATTCCCATATTTGTGAAAAGAAAAACCTGACCATTACATGGTAGGGGATGCACTGTAAACACAATGAAATTAATTTGAATTTAATTATTTGCTGCAAGACAAGTATTTAAAGAAAGTCCTCTATTTCTTTAAATACTTGAACATAAAATTCTCTTAAGATTAATTACCTGAAAAAGCCAAAACATAAATCTAAATTAACCTCTTCTATTAAAATTAAATACTACATAAATTTGTGGAAAAATATATAAAATCTCAGCAATTAACATCATCAGTAACAAAATGGCCTTTTATAGTTTATTGTAATTTGAACATTATTGTCTATAGAGCAGTAAGCAACAAGCAAACAATAAAAATGAACAAAATAAATAATAATAATAATAAACATAATTATCAGCATAGTAAAGTAGGCTCACATATAAACAAAAATAGCATAACTTCCTTTTACAACCCTATTTACATTCACTGTTTCTTGCTCAACCTTTCTCACCAAGAGCCCAATGTTGAGCCTTCTTACTAGCAAAGTCGCTGATCAGGTCATTGTAGTCCAGCTTTCTGGCCAGCTGACTCGAAATGGACAGCAAGGCAAGACTGCAAAACCTTACTTGAGACATAGTAGACCTTAAGTAGTTTTTTTTTTTTTCCAGTTTGAGCTACTGAAAGCCCTCAGTAACTGGCAGTGTGCAAAATATTCACAATGCACACTTGGCTAAAGATGCTAAGCAGCTGCAGCATATAGGCTGCATACAAGAGTTCAAGAGCAGAAAAGTTAGGGGTGGGGGGGGGGGTGGAAGCATATACACTGTTTAAGTGTCTGACTTCATTTTCAAAATCAGGAGTAAGATCACTAGAATACTTTTTTATTTACTAGGCTTTTTTTTAAATTTCAGAACGATTTTTTTATTCTTTTAAAGTTTTTTTTTTTCTCATTCATATTCGATTAATTCAACAAACGGCTGCTCACCTCCTTCATCATACATTACGGCTTGGGCAGGTGGAGCGGAGTGGAGGGGAGGGAAGCGGGGACTGAGAGACGGCTGCTGCTGCTGCTGCTGGACTTGACATGTCTGGAACATTCATACTTTTGTGAGCAGAGTAGGTTGCTAAATGTTTGTCTGTGCTTTTTATTTAGTAGCTAAAACAACAGTGAAATGTATAAATCCAGTTTTCTTCAGAGATATGAGGTAATGTGGGGAGGAAAGTGAGCTATCTTATAAAATATGAACAAAGTTAGGAACACACAACAATTTAATGTTCCAGAACTTATTAAATAAACCACTTAACAGACTAACCTTGCTGAAGGAGGTGGAGCAGGAGGTAGACTGAACCATTTTATGTAATTAGAAAGGGTTGGTGAGCATTGAGAAATGTTTCTAAAACAAATAAACGTAGTGTTAGCAATACATTGTAAATAAAATATATGTGTGATTGTAAGTTTATAACTGACTATCATATTACTTTGTCAGTGTTATAATTGTAGTAGGTCCTCTATGGGGCCCTATCAGTCATGGTCCCTAGAATCCTGCTCCTTTTCACCCCTTTTCTGCGCCATTGGTCCCGTTTAGAAGTGCCGGTACTGCGTGCCAGTTCATAATGACCCACTTAAAGCGCTGGTTATAATAATCACCTTTATTTGTTATTGCAAAATACATTCCAATGAAATTTGTCCTCTGCATTTAACACCTCCCTCCTGGAGCAGTGGGCTGCCATACAGAATGTCTTATTCCATGCCGGGGAGCATTCTGGGACTAGGGGTCTAGCTCAGGGACCCAGAGTTGGAGTCTGGGGTTCAAACCCAGAACCTTGCAGCCTCTCCAGGATGCAAGCACCCTGCTCTCTGACCAGTCCTGTCAGTGTGTGTGCTATATAGTGTAGCTGCCCCACGCATTTTTACTGTTCCACAGTTTCAAGATTCCCTCCCATGGTCTTTAAACGGGTGACTGGTTCTGCAGATACGGGATCAGATCGTTTGGGAACACAGATGGAGTCCCTAAAAACAGAATTTTCCTTGGTTTGGCCCACCCTGATGGATGTATGATCCATTTCAGTAGATGTAGTTAAAACCTGTAACAGCTGTACAAAAGTATTGTTTTTAAACTCTTTGTTTTTGCATATTTCTTTGTAATTCAAGGAAAAGTCGTAAAAGTTAAGACTACAACAAATCAGATTTAAGGTATTTGTAGGGTTGTCAGATGTCAGTGGGTTAAATTTGACCCCAACAATGTGTGAAGGGTGAAACCATTTATATTTCATTGTTAAAAAGTATTGACATAGAGCATCAAATAAGTAAAAAAATTAACAAGTTCTAAGATCTGAGCTCTTTTGTTTTGCATTTTTATTTAACCTATTTTAACTGTAATAATTTCACGCTGTCCATTTTTTTAAACATTGAAATTATTGCACACAAACAAGTGTTAAAAGATTTAGCTGATTCATTTTCTCCCAACTTTCCCTCTGACGATTTTCCGTTCTACTCTAATTTGATTTGCTTTGCCCAAATGTCAATATAGATCACGCCCTCAAGTCATGAACATTGAGCTCACTTTGTATTTCTGGACAACACAAACATCAAAGGTTATCTCCATTGGGCCAGAACAACCTGCTCTGTTAACAACCTCAGCATGCATTTCATCCCACAGATTAAGGCACGCCACACATTAGCAGACAATATTTTTCTGGCAGCTGTCAAACTATGCATGTTGTTGTAGGAACTGCAGGAGTTGGCTTCTCCTCGCATCTTTTTAGTTTCTCTCAGAACAATACGTGCATTTCTACTTCTTCTAGTCCTCAGTTGAAGGGATAACAATCAAATGCTTAAGTAACTATAGTATTACACAAGGTGAAAGGGTATCACTGTACAGAATGAGACGTGTGTGTGTGTGTGTGGGGGGGGGGGGGGGTTGTTTTACACCTGTTTGTGTATAATCTCCATGCTTGTTTGGGGATGTTGTAGTTATGTACTTAAAATAATGAGCTTTTAATATGGCTTGTATCCCAGTTTCAAGATTTTTATTTTTTTTTTATTTCATGTATCCATTTATTTTTATCAATGCATTTATTGATGTACTATGTGCATATATGTATTTTCTCAATATGTACGGATGATAGGCTCATCAAAAGGTGGGCTAACTCATAAGAGAGTCGCCTGTTAATTCTCCCCCATCTCAGCAGTAAGCTGGATCCCTAGCTGTCAAGATTACTGTTACACTAGTTCTTTGATCCCTTCCTTTGTTCCTCTTTTATGCATTTTCTTCCTCCTCTTCGTTTCAGATTATCTTGTTCTTCTCGAAACCTTTAGGACCTCCTCATTGAAAACAGGCTGCAGGAACACGCCTTCCTCCTGATGTAACCCTCACCTGCCTATTTGCTCTCCGCCTACGGTGGCTTCAGAAGGACACGGAACACTAAAAGCACAACAACAAAACTCACTAATTTCTGCGAGCCTCAGTCCTAGTCAAGTATTTGGCCCCCTCTCCTCCAGGACTTCAAACCCAAAATTCAGTAACAATTTCTCCTCTGTTAACATTCTTTATTTTTATCTCCTGGACAACTAATTATTCAATTCTCATTTCTTCCAGTCTCTTCCAGAACCCTGGAATAGAAAGATCACAACAATTGTAAAAAAAAAAAAAAAAACAACAACAAAAAAAAAAACCAATAAAACTTAAAACTGCTTTGTGTATCTTTATTGTTTCTGTGCCAGAGTGTTACAATCAAACCATGACAAGTCTACAGAAACTACCTTATCATTAATTTAATTAATGTATTTCAATCACTTCCAAGGACACTGGTGTGAGATAATCTGGGGTTTGTAAAGGAGTAAAGTTTGGTGCAAAGGATATTTTGCTGTTTTTCAGGAGGGAGTTGGGCTCAGATTCAGTGAAATGTGAAGTGTAAAGTTTCAGCTTCAGTGTAAAGTTTCAGCTCACCAAGACATTTTGGAAAATTTTATACTCTTAACATTGAGGGAACAGTTTTGGGATGAGCCCGTCTCCTGTTCCATCATGATTGTACACCTTTTGCCGTAGGTCAGGGTCAATAACAACATGGCGTGAAGTTTGATGAAGAAGGATTTGACCGGCTTGACTCTGAGGCTTAACCAAATGAACACAGATGATTCAGCAGAAACTGCAAGCCAGGCCTTCTGGTCCAACATCAGTGTCTTACCTCATAAATGCATCTGTGGAAGAAATTTTAATGTTTCCTATAAACACACTCAGAAGAGTTGAAGCTGTTCCAGCTACAAAGGCCCAACATCATATTAAACCCTGTGGGTTAAGAATGGGATGTCACTCAAGTTAATATGTGTGTGAAGGGAAGTGAATACTTTATTACAAATAGTTTAGGCAGCAAAGATTGCAAAGATTGAAATGATAATTTGCTGTTCCTGCCAAACTGTTAATATATGTATTTTATTTCTGAATAAAATGACTCAGAAAACACTGATATCATGCTGGTATTTTTCTATCTTGTACTATATACAGTACTTACTTTCCTAGAGAAAACAATCTTACATTCACTGGTGTTGAAAACCAGAAGCTAGTTTTTATTCTTCCATTCTTGTTAATCTCAGACAAATCATTGATCCTAAGATGAGAGAAAACAGATAATATAGACATATTTTACAGCTCAAGCCTAATAATAAAATACAGTAAATGTTTAGTGTGATGCAGGGACACTGGAACCAGAAGAGCCCAAACTTTTGTATGTATTTACAGTATCTTAAAAAAGGTTGAAGTATAATCAGTGTTATTACTTTTTTTGTATTAATGTAATTTGTTTCATGTTTTAAATTCATCTCTATAATGTTCCTAGAATGTGTTGGCCAGGATTAAAACAAAACAACCAAACAAATATGCACAGGATGTCATATCTAGACATGATAAAAAGCTTTGATTGCTCCCGCTTAGTTTTCCACTGATAAAACGGTTCTAGTCACAACAACCAGACCTGTTAAAATGACATGACCATTTTGGTCACAGTGACCAAAGCAAACAAGGAAAGTAAATAACTTGCTGTTAGGTTGCCTCTTTGAGTGAACTTTGAAATTATTGGAGCGTTATCACAAGCCTTTGTAAAATTAATCAAGGGAACTCCTTTTAAAAGAATGTGAAAACTGAATATTTTACACATAAAAAAGAAAACTGCACAATAGAAATGCAGAAATATTTAACAAAAATATTGTTTCAAATTCAATGATTACTGTTATCATTCTCCTTTTTGTATTTTTGATTATTCTTTTTTTTGGATAAGGAAGATATAGCAACAATGAAAAAACATATTATTACTAAGTTTTATTGTTTTTTGTCTTCCCTTTTTTTGAAAAAATAAAAAATGTTAGGAAAATGTTAGGCCAACAAACTAACAAACAAGTTTTACTTTTGTAAAGGTATCTTTTGTGAAGTTTGAAGCCTTTCTAATAGAACATGTGTTATCCCTATTTATATTTTCTTTAGAAATAATGTTTACACATTTACAATTACCAATGTCAGAGAGGTGTAAAAGAACGAAGCTCTTTTACAGATGAAACAAGAATTGCTAAATTGAACTATTTGGTAATGGTGTTGGAACTGCATGCTCAGGTCTGACCTGCTTCAGAGACCAAGGTCGGGTGAACTTAACTTTCCATCTTTTGATGTATGTTGCTCAAACCAGTTGCTGATTCAAAGATAAATAAGTTATCCATCAAATCAGGTGCAACCAGCACATGTACACGGCAAAGATTTCCCTATAAAAGGCTACCTGTCACTACTGACTGTCACAGCCTCATCAGCCATGAAAGCGGTTGTGCTTGCCCTGACTCTGGCCTTCGTGGGTACGTAGGATACTGAATTAATCAATTTAATTTTTATATTTAATTTTCACCTAATGTTTTAGGAGTTCTTCTGTGCCTTAATTTTAAATGTAATGTTTCTGCCAATAGTAGAGTGCTGCATTTGCCATTTCTGGGCCATTTGTTAAAGTCAAAGTTTTTTATATTTTCTTTAAAGCTTTAGAGTTATTTCTTTTTTGTTAATTTGACACCAACTTACATTAAACATTTTTATTGTATTTTATTTCAATTTTAGCTGGACAAAATTTTGGTAAGTTCACTATTTGTATGTCAACTAAATAATTCAACATGTACCATAGCTAAACTTAAGTGAGAATGACTCAGCCTGGTGAATTTTAGCATACTCCCTGATTAATAGTTCTTTAAATTCCATAGATTTTTTATGCAGTTTTGTTACATAAAGTAGATTCATTCTCACTGCGCAAAATTGTGCTCACAGCCCCTGAATTTGCTGCTGGTAAGACCTACGTATATAAGTATGAAGCGCTCATCCTGGGCGGTCTTCCTGAGGAAGGTTTGGCAAGAGCTGGATTGAAAATCAGCACCAAACTTCTACTCAGTGCAGCTGACCAAAATACTTATATGCTGAAGGTAATACATAAATGAATAAATAAATATTTCACAAGTAGTAACAACAGTGATTCAAATTTTCAAATACTTTACAAACACATTTTGCTTAAAATCACAGCTTGTGGAACCTGAGCTCTCTGAGTACAGCGGCATTTGGCCAAAGGACCCAGCAGTGCCAGCAACCAAGTTGACAGCAGCCCTTGCACCTCAGCTCGCAATTCCCATCAAGTTTGAATACACCAATGGTGTTGTTGGTAAAGTCTTTGCTCCTGAGGAAGTCTCGACTTTGGTGCTGAACATCTACAGAGGCATCCTGAATATTCTCCAGCTGAACATCAAGAAGACCCACAAAGTCTATGACTTGCAGGAGGTTTGTAAACGTTCTCCTTTGTGGTGTGTTTGAGAAGTTATTTGCAAGTAGTCATTAAACTTCAATCTAAAATGGTTTCTGTTCTCCACAGGTTGGAACTCAGGGTGTGTGCAAGACCCTCTATTCCATCAGTGAAGATGCACGAATTGAGAACATCCTTCTGACCAAGACCAGGGACCTGAGCAACTGCCAGGAAAGACTCAATAAGGACATCGGGTTGGCATACACTGAGAAATGCGACAAGTGCCAGGAGGTGAAGTTCAACCCATTATGTACCAATGGAGGGTCTCCAAAAGCCAAACATTGCAATTAATCTGTGACTTGTTTTCTCAGGAAACCAAAAACTTGAGAGGTACCACAACATTAAGTTACGTCTTGAAACCAGTCGCCGATGCCGTCATGATCCTGAAGGCGGACGTTAATGAGCTGATCCAGTTTTCACCTTTCTCTGAGGCTAACGGAGCTGCCCAGATGAGGACCAAGTATGTCAAGAGTCACTAAGATAATGAGCGTGATGTCAGGATTCAGTCTAACTTTGACCTAACTTATTTTCACCTTAATTTAAAGGCAGTCTTTGGAGTTCCTTGAAATTGAGAAAGAACCCATTCCATCTGTCAAGGCTGAATATCGTCACCGTGGATCTCTCAAATACGAGTTCTCCGATGAACTTCTTCAGACACCCCTTCAGCTGATCAAGATCAGTGATGCACCAGCCCAGGTATGGTTTGGACTTTTAACTAAAGACAGGTAAAGATTATATGTGACAATGGCTTCAAATTATTCATTTCAATTATGTGGTTTTAGGTTGCAGAGGTCCTGAAGCACCTGGCTACCTACAACATTGAGGATGTTCATGAAAATGCACCTTTGAAGTTTTTGGAACTGGTACAACTCCTCCGTATTGCCCGCTATGAAGATTTGGAAATGTACTGGAACCAGTACAAAAAGATGTCTCCCCACAGGTACATATCGGCGACACAACAAAATTTGCAAAACAAAACGGGATTTAAATTAACTTTTTTCAAACTTAATTTCTCTTTGCTTTCACAGACACTGGTTCTTGGACACTATTCCTGCCACTGGTACCTTCGCTGGTCTCAGATTCATCAAAGAGAAGTTCATGGCTGAGGAAATAACCATCGCTGAGGCAGCTCAGGCTTTCATTACAGCTGTGCACATGGTGACTGCTGACCCTGAGGTTATCAAGCTGTTTGAGGTTGGTAATCTGCACAATGTGAATAACATATTTTTAAGAAAAAAATGAATGCATATAATGTATCTGATCCTTTGCACTTTTCTAGAGCCTGGTAGACAGCGACAAAGTAGTGGAAAACCCACTTCTGCGTGAGGTTGTCTTCCTTGGATATGGAACAATGGTTAACAAATACTGCAATAAGACAGTTGATTGTCCTGTTGAACTCATAAAGGTAGTGCGATCACATAAACTCTGTTGCTTCAAACTAAAGAAAAACTGTGAGAAATGAATCATGTTGTTAATTGCAAATTTACATCAACAGCCTATTCAACAACGACTGTCAGACGCCATTGCAAAGAACGAGGAAGAGAACATCATCCTGTACATAAAGGTTTTGGGAAATGCCGGCCATCCATCAAGCTTCAAGTCACTCACTAAGATCATGCCCATCCATGGCACTGCTGCTGTATCTCTGCCAATGACAATCCATGTTGAAGCCATCATGGCTCTGAGGAACATTGCAAAGAAGGAGTCCAGAATGGTAGGTTCTAAATATCAAGTATTTCAAAGTGTTTGTGTCTGTCCGCGGAGCTCCATTGAGACTTTATCGCTCTCATCTGAATTAGGTCCAGGAACTGGCTCTCCAGCTCTACATGGACAAGGCTCTCCACCCAGAGCTCCGTATGCTGTCCTGCATTGTTCTCTTCGAGACAAGTCCTTCTATGGGTTTGGTGACAACTGTTGCCAACTCTGTGAAAACCGAGGAGAATTTGCAGGTGGCCAGCTTCACTTACTCTCACATGAAGTCCCTAAGCAGGAGCCCCGCAACCATCCATCCCGATGTGTAAGGCAATTGTTTGTGCTTGAATTATAATCAAGTTGGACCAATTAATGCTAAGTTATCTCTATAATTCTGTTATTGCAGTGCTGCCGCATGCAGCGCCGCCATGAAGATCTTGGGTACAAAGCTGGACAGACTGAGCCTGCGTTATAGCAAAGCTGTACATGTGGACCTCTACAACAGTAAGGCAATAGGAAGAGAAGATGAGTTCTGTTTTCCTGAACTGCCAGCTAACCTACTTATTAAAAACTATATCAGGTTCCTTGGCGGTCGGTGCTGCTGCAACTGCTTTTTACATCAATGATGCTGCCACATTTATGCCAAAATCCTTTGTTGCAAAGACCAAAGGCTTCATCGCTGGAAGTACTGCTGAAGTCCTGGAGGTAAAACCATAAAAAATACAGTCACTGCTTGGAAAAGAAATAGTAAAGGAGTTGTTGTTCAACACTGTTGAGTTTTTTTTGTTTTGTTTTTGTTTTCTCTACAGATTGGAGCGAATATTGAAGGACTGCAGGAGCTGATTCTGAAAAACCCTGCTCTCTCTGAAAGTACTGACAGGATCACCAAAATGAAGCGAGTCATTAAGGCTGTAAGGAACACTGAAAGGCCCAAAATAAAAGAAGAATTATTACATAGTCCAATATGAGCTTTTTAAATCTCTTTTCTTCTTTCTCCACAGCTGTCAGAATGGAGATCCTTGCCCACCAGCAAACCCCTAGCCTCTGTCTATGTTAAGTTCTTTGGACAAGAGATTGGCTTTGCTAACATTGACAAACCCATGATCGATAAGGCTGTCAAGGTATTAAACAAGCAAGAATCAGTTAAAATCAAAGCAAATCCAGTTTTGTGAGACACGTTATGAACTATGTCCTCTTCCTTTACAGTTTGGCAAGGAATTACCCATTCAGGAATATGGAAGAGAGGCTCTCAAGGCTCTGCTCCTGTCTGGCATCAACTTCCACTACGCTAAGCCAGTGCTGGCTGCTGAGATGCGACGCATTCTTCCTACCGTCGCTGGTATTCCAATGGAACTCAGTCTGTACAGTGCTGCTGTGGCTGCAGCCTCTGTTGAAAGTGAGTAAATTACCGTTTTAGAGTGAAAGACTGACCAAGCTTTGCAATTTGCCTTCACTTTTAGATTTGAGGATATTCACATCTTCTCTCAATGAAATCTGACTACCGTATTCAAAAGAAAACCTTGCAGTCAGTTTAATGCAACGGGAAAACTCACAAACTTTCTGTTTTCTCAGTCAAGCCCAACACTTCACCACGTCTGTCAGCGGACTTCGACGTAAAGACTCTGCTGGAGACAGACGTTGAGCTCAAGGCTGAGATCAGACCAATGTAGGTGGCTAGTGTCTAACCCTGCTTGTCCAACAGAAATTCAGCACAAAATAATTAATATGATAAAATTCAAAATAAAAACCTTTCCATTTATTTCTCCAGGGTTGCCATGGACACATATGCCGTTATGGGACTTAACACCGACATCTTCCAGGCTGCTTTGGTAGCTCGCGCTAAACTGCACTCTGTTGTGCCAGCCAAAATAGCTGCAAGACTTAATATCAAAGAGGGTGACTTTAAGCTTGAAGCTCTTCCTGTTGATGTGCCTGAAAACATCACATCCATGAAGTAAGCCTGTGAAAAAATTTGACATGACTTTTGTCCTTACCCATAGAGCCCAACTGAATTGGTTTATTCCCCCCCCAACAGTGTTACAACCTTTGCTGTAGCAAGAAACATCGAGGAACCTTTGGTTGAGAGAATCACTCCTCTTCTCCCCACCAAAGTTTTGGTACCCATCCCAATCAGGAGACACACATCCAAGCTTGATCCCACTCGCAATAGCATGGTAACTTTTAACATCAGTTCGACAGCTACCGTTAAATCTGCAATCAAATTGTGATTAATTAATCACTTACTTCTCTTACAGTTAGACTCCTCAGAACTCCTTCCCATGGAAGAAGAAGATGTAGAGCCCATTCCTGAATACAAGTTCCGTCGATTTGCCAAAAAGTACTGCGCTAAGCACATTGGTGTTGGACTGAAGGCCTGTTTCAAGTTTGCCAGTCAAAATGGAGCCTCCATCCAAGACATTGTCCTGTACAAACTGGCTGGTAGCCACAACTTCTCTTTCTCTGTGACACCAAGTAAGCGCTGGCAAAACAACACATAGTAGTCTGTGGAAGCATGTTGTGCGTAAAAGGTTTTGATGGCATTACTATCTTTCCCTTTAAGTTGAAGGAGAAGTTGTTGAGAGATTGGAGATGGAGGTTAAAGTCGGAGCAAAGGCTGCAGAGAAGCTTGTTAAACGCATCAACCTGAGTGAGGACGAAGAAACTGAAGAAGGAGGTCCAGTCCTGGTGAAGCTCAACAAAATCCTGTCTTCAAGACGGAACAGCTCCTCATCTTCCTCCTCCAGCTCCAGCAGCTCTTCTGAGAGCCGTTCTTCAAGGTCCTCCTCTTCCTCCTCCTCTTCATCTCGCTCCAGCCGTAAGATTGACCTTGCAGCCAGGACCAATAGCAGCAGCAGCAGCAGTAGCCGTCGCAGCAGAAGCAGCAGCAGCAGCAGCAGCAGCAGCAGTAGCAGCAGCAGCAGCAGCAGCAGCAGCAGCAGCAGCAGCAGGAGAAGCAGCAGCAGCAGCAGTAGTAGCAGCAGCAGCAGCAGTAGGAGCAGCAGGAGAGTCAACTCAACAAGATCCAGCAGCAGTTCAAGTAGGACCAGCTCTGCATCAAGCCTTGCATCTTTCTTCAGTGACAGCTCAAGCTCTTCTAGCTCCAGTGATCGTCGCTCAAAGGTAAACATATTCCTTTTGATTATTCAGGCAAGAGTTTTAACACATCTGGGAAAGTTGACAACATTTGTGCTTTACAGGAAGTGATGGAGAAGTTCCAGAGGTTACACAAGAAAATGGTCGCCTCCGGTAGCAGTGCCTCAAGCGTTGAAGCCATCTACAAAGAGGTGAAATTTGGTCATAATAAAAAAAAACAACAAAAAAAAAAGAATAAGCACTTAGAGTTATCATTTTTATTCTGCATGATTTTAAGTGTGAACCTACAATAATTTATCTTGACTGTAACCACAGAAAAAATATCTTGGCGAGGAAGAAGCCGTTGTGGCAGTGATTCTCCGTGCTGTCAAAGCTGACAAGAGGATGGTGGGATACCAGCTTGGTTTCTACCTTGACAAACCAAATGCCAGAGTTCAGATCATTGTCGCCAACATTTCTTCTGATAGCAACTGGAGGATCTGTGCTGATGCAGTTGTGTTGAGCAAGCACAAAGTTACAGTAAGCCCCGTTTACAAGTTATAGAATTAAAGACTATAAGCAACTGTAGGTGAAATCTACTAATGTAATGATGTTTGTCAATAGACCAAGATTTCCTGGGGAGAACAGTGCAGGAAATACAGCACCAATGTTACAGGAGAGACTGGTATTGTTTCTTCAAGCCCTGCCGCTCGCCTCAGAGTGTCCTGGGAAAGACTGCCTTCTACCCTGAAACGCTATGGAAAGATGTAAGTATCTACAATACTCCTAAGATCTCAGATCAAAAATCTTTGCACAATTTCTGATATTTCTTCATTCCCCCCCAGGGTTAACAAGTACGTTCCTGTTAAAATATTGTCTGACTTGATCCACACAAAGAGAGAAAACAGCACCAGGAATATCTCAGTCATTGCAGTTGCCACATCTGAAAAGACAATTGACATCATAACCAAAACTCCAATGGTATGAACGGTTCTAGCTTTGTTCTCCCAGTAGAAAGTACCATTAATGTTTGTTTTAATAATTTAAATTAACTCTTCTTACAGAGCTCTGTCTACAATGTCACTATGCATCTTCCCATGTGTATTCCCATTGATGAGATCAAAGATCTCAGCCCCTTTGATGAAGTCATTGACAAGATCCACTTCATGGTTTCTAAGGCTGTCGCAGGTAATGGGGAATTTTTCTTTCGTAAAGATATTATACATGACTTTGTCTGGCAAGTCCAGATTAAAAGCCTATTTTCTTACCCTTTCCAGCTGAATGCAGCTTTGTCGAAGACACACTCTACACATTCAACAACAGGAGCTACAAGAACAAGATGCCTTCCTCTTGCTACCAGGTTGCAGCACAGGACTGCACAGATGAGCTGAAATTCATGGTTCTCCTGAGGAAGGATTCGTCCGAACAACACCACATCAATGTCAAGATTTCTGAGATGTAAGTTTCCGGCACAATGTAGGGCAAATATTTTGCCTTCATGTACAAGTTGATTAAGAACCCAAGATGAAAAAGGTTTTCCCTTCTCTGCTTTCAGCGATATTGACATGTTTCCAAAGGACGACAACGTCACTGTGAAGGTCAACGAAATGGAAATACCCCCCACCAGCCTGCCTTACCGCCACCCAACAGGTCACTATGAACAGTCCTGTTTTATTTCATTATTGCACCTATAACTATGAGCTACAATTTCTCCTGATAATTTCCCTTTCCATTTCTGAGTGTCGTAACGTTTTATTAATTCACTGATAAGTATGCATCATGAAACTGTTACAGCTTCCATTGAGATCAGACAAAGCGGAGAGGGACTTGCTGTCTATGCACCCAGCCACGGTCTCCAAGAAGTCTACTTTGACAGGAAGACATGGAGGGTAAAAGCAATGCTATTTATTGTTAGATTTCCCCTACAAATGCCAGAAGATCAGAAGTGGGGTTTTAGGGAAACCTCAAATATAGTGTATAATTCTATTCTCAATGCCCCATCTGATGTTGCAATGCAGATCAAAGTTGCTGACTGGATGAAAGGAAAGACCTGTGGACTCTGTGGAAAGGCTGATGGAGAGATCAGACAGGAGTACCACACTCCCAACGGACGCGTGGCCAAGAACTCAGTCAGCTTTGCTCACTCCTGGATTCTTCCTGCTGAAAGCTGCAGGGATGCATCTGGTAAACCCCTATCTGTATCTACAGGTTTTGCACGTGAATAAAGTGCGTATTGCCTTCTTCAAAAACTAACTCATCAACATGTTGTCCTCCTACAGAGTGCCGTCTGAAACTTGAATCTGTGCAGCTGGAGAAACAGTTGACCATCCACGGTGAGGACTCCACATGCTTCTCAGTTGAGCCTGTACCTCGCTGTCTGCCCGGTTGTTTGCCTGTCAAGACCACACCTGTCACTGTTGGTTTCAGCTGCCTGGCATCTGGTGAGTTTTCTTTTATTAAGTTAATAACGTGTAAAGATTTTCAAAGTGCAATTTCTAACTGGTGCATTTACCTGTTTGTGCAGATCCTCAGACCAGCGTCTATGACAGAAGTGTGGATCTAAGACAAACTACCCAGGCTCACCTGGCTTGCAGCTGCAACACCAAGTGCTCTTAAACATAAGATTTCCTTTAAGTCACTACTATGTGTAAGTTTTATCTGTAACAATAAATAAACTGCATCTGAAAATAATTTCACTGGAGTGATTATTTAAGTATATGTAGGCAATCTATTAATTTGCATAGATTTTAAAGGGAAATGCTAACCTGACTCAGCTGCTCAGCCCTCTTTAAGTGCCGAAAGAAGCTTTTACTGATTCTGGGTGTGAAAATGTGCAGACCAGCAACTAACTTTAGGGTTTTTATATAACTCAAACATGCAATAAACTGCTTCAAATGGAATAAGGAAACTTCTTTATTCAAATAAATATCCAACAATGAAGTGGAAAATGTTTTTTTTTTTACCCTTTTCATTTCATATTTAAGTCAGTAGCCAAAATTCAGTGGGGGGAAATAACTATTTGGCTCCCTGCTGATTTTCCGACTTTGCTGACTTACAAAGAAAGACAAAAACACTGTCTAATGTTGACAATATGGAGTGATCATGGGGAATAAATGAAATATAAAATGACCATCACTCTATGAAAGACCAAGCCTTATAGGGGTGAGCATGATTTTGAGAGAGATGAACATTTAGCTCATAACTGAACAGGAGGGAGCTTGGTGAGGATCTGAAGGAAGTCGGGTCCAAGAACACCTTTGGAAAACCGCTATGCTGTAATAGACTGAAATCTCCGCCCTGAAAGCTCTAAGGGGCAGAAGGCCTAGTTTAGAGGCAGATAAATGCTCACTATGACCTGAACAACACAACCCTTAAAATCAGCTAAACTTTATGCTTTGGTTATGTTTTTCTACTGAGGCTACAGGACATTTGCATTGCATTAAAAGGTCCAGTCCTGGCGAAGCAGCAACAAAACAAATTCCTGTCTTTAAGAAAAGAGCACTCCTCATCTTCGTCCTTCAGCTCCAGCAGCTCTGCTTCGACCCATTCCTAGAGTTCTTACACTCCCTCCAGATACAAAATCAGTTTTGTAGTAGGTGCATCATACAACAGAGCAACAGCAGGAGTAGCTGCGGAAGAACTTAATTTCTTTAACAACAACACTAAAAATGGGTCATGGATGAATATTCTAGCCCACAAAGGGCCAAATTCAGCTGACATTTGCGGTAGGAATGGGTTGAATGGCTGGTTTTCTTAAAACCTATTTGAAACCAAGTCGAGACCTACATATGGTAGACCTACATCAGCTGTTATTGTCAATATGAGAATAGATCTTTAGTCAACCCAAATACATCTTGTTGTTCAGCCTTGACAGCTAATCAGAATACATAGGAATGCTCCAGGAGTAGCAGATTAGGATGGTGGAGTTGTCAGTATAACCAGTATAAGTGTTCCTACAGCAAAGGTGTCCAATGTTCAGCCCCCAATTACAAATACAAATTTAGCCCTCCAGCATAGGTGTTTGATGCATTTAATTTTAATTAGAGTTAAATCATTAATGACACAATAAAATGTTCATACAATAGAACAACACACATTCTTCCTCTTTTAATTTCATAGTAAATAGGACTACATTTATCCAATGGCTTTTACTCAAAAGCTGAAATTGGTTATGTCAAATCTGCTTTTCATGTATTCAGCTTGACAGCAAGACCTTTCAAAGACAGAGGGATCCATATATTGTCCTTACTGCTGAGAATAGATAAAGTTTTTTTGTTTTGTTTTTTTTTTCGTGATTTTAGTTGTTTCCTTTTCCCAACAGCATTCTTGACAAAATCTAAAAGGATAGCCAGCATATTTGAGTTTAGGTCTCCCAAAGTGCACACCAGCACCACTCGGAGGATAAAGAGCAGCAGGTGAAAAATCAGAAACAAGCTCATGAACGGATTGATGAAAGGAAATATCTTTAGAACGATATAGTGTTTAAAAAACCTGTAATAAATTATTCAAGTGTTGTGCAATTATACACTTTTAAAGTTATTTAACGTTTAATAAACAACTCTCTGTCTGTTAGGTATTGTCCGGTGAATATCAGCCCAAGAGCTGATATCAGGACAAAAGTTGAAAGGGAGGATTCAAGCACTGGCGTTCTTTTACGGTTTTTGTTGTTGTTACATTGACCTGTTTGAAGAAATTGGCAACCTCTCAGTTTTCATCATCACCACCTCAGCAGAGCAAAAGACACCTCTTGCAAATGAGTTAACCCATTCTCATTGGTTTGACACATTTTTCCCGCCCTTTTGCAAAACAGTTAACACAGATGTCATTCGTGCAGTCCAAACTCCATTGCTTTAGCTGTGGTAGCCAAACAGAAACCATATGTTCCAAGCTATTAGAAACTTCTATATCGGAATGAAATCACTGGAGCACCTGATTGACACTTTACACAATTTTTCAATTTGCAATCAGTTTACAGGCTTTACATAAAAAGGTGCCATGTTGTGTGTTGTTCTTTGCAAGCATGGATGGTCTAAGGCAGATGAAGTCAGAGTAAAAGGTAGATAGGTCAGGGGAAGAAGATTATGAGGAAGAGGAATCCGTGTGCGAGGTGGCGATGTAGCTGGAAGGGCTCAAGTTACAGATGAAATTCAGGCAACTATGATTGATCATGTGGTAAATCATGGCCTTTCACTTAGAGGGGCTGGACAAAGAGTCCAACCTGTTCTCAAAAGAAACACGGTTGCATCCATTGTAAGGGTTTTTCGACAGGAGAGCAGGTATTGCTGCTGTACAGTATATTCAATTTCAATTAAATTCAATTTTATTTATATAGCACCAATTCATGAAACATGTCATCTCAAGGCACTTTACAAAGTCAAATTCAATCATATTATACAGATTGGTCAAAAATGTCCTATATAAGGGAACCAGTTGATTGCTTCAAAGTCCCGACAAGCAGCATTCACTCCTGGAGAAGCGTAGAGCTACAAGGAGAGTCGTCTGCATTGTCCATGGCTTTGCAGCAATCCCTCATACTGAGCAAGCATGAAGCAACAGCGGAAAGAAAAACTCCCCATTTACGGGAAGGAAAACCTCCAGCAGAACCGGGCTCAGTATGAACGGTCATCTGCCTCGACCGACTGGGGGTTACAGAAGACAGAGCAGAGACACAACAAGACAGACAAAAAGCACAGAAGCACACATTGATCCAGTAATCTGTTCTACATTAGATGGTAATAGCGGGTGATCTGTCTTCCCTGGATGATGTCACAGCTAACAGAACGTCTGACCAGGTGTACCTACTATGAAGAAGAGAGAGAGAGAGCAAAAAGTTACAGTTTTTATTGATTGCTTTGATGCAGCAGTCAACTCAAAACCCACATTTTTATAAAAACAGTTAACGCAGAGGCCTAAACAGTGGCAACAATGGTCAAAATTACACATTTTGTTTGCAAAAGGGCTCCAACTCTGCCAAAACATTTAAAATATGAACCAAAAGCAAATTTTGCCCTCAAACAACACAACCTGCACACAAATGTTTAAGCCCTTCCAATCATTCATTACACAAGGGGCAACAAAATACAAAACACCACACTCCATGTGAATCAGTGCAGCATTGCTGGTTCATTGTAGCCAAACTGTAACTTTTTGTTTTTCTTGCAAACACCATGTTCAAGCATAAGGGTGTCCATATGTGCTCTTGGCACCAGGACACCTTAGGCTGTAGTTCAATGATCGACTTTGTTGTCGTTTCATCTGATCTGCGGCCGCATGTCTTGGACACTCGGGTGAAGAGAGTGGCGGAGCTCTCTACTGACCACTACCCGATGGTGAGTTGGCTCTGATGGTGTGGGAGGAAGCCGGTCAGACCGGGCAGGCCCAAACGTGTTGTGAGGGTTTGCTGGAAACGTCTGGCAGAGTCCCCTGTGAGATGGAGCTTTAACTCCCACCTCCGGGAGAGCTTTGAACACATCCCGAGGGAGGCGGGGGACATTGAGTCTGAATGGGCCATGTTCCACGCCTCTATTGTTGAGGCGGCTAGTCGGAGCTGTGGCCGCAAGGTTGTCGGACTCTGGGTCGGGTTCTCCCATCTCTGGTGCTGAGGTTGCCGAGGTTGTTAAAAAGCTCCTCGGTGGTGAGGCCCCAGGGGTGGATGAGATTCGCCCTGAGTACCTTAAGGCTCTGGATGTTGTGGGGCTGTGTTGGTTAATGCGGCTCTGCAGCATTGCGTGGACATCGGGGGCAGTTCCCCTGGATTGGCAGACTGGGGTGGTGGTCCCCCTATTTAAAAAGGGGGACCGGAGGGTGTGTTCCAACTACAAAGGAATCACACTCTTAAGCCTTCCTGGTAAGGTCTATTTAGGGGTTCGGGAAAGGAGGGTCCGTCGAATAGTCGAATCTCAGATTCAGGAAGAGCAGTGTGGGTTTCGTCCTGGCCGTGGAACACTGAATCAGCTCTACACCCTCAGCAGGATCCTGGAGGGGGCATGGGAGTTTGCCCAACCAGTCTCCATGTGCTTTGTGGATCTGGAGAAGGCATTCGACCGTGTCCCCAGAGGGATCCTGTGGGGGGTACTCTGGGAGTATGGAGTACCGGACCCTTTAATAAGGGCTGTCAGGTCTCTGTATGACCGGTGTTAGAGTCTGGTCCTCATTGCCGACAGTAAGTCAGACTCATTTCCGGTGAGAGTTGGACTCCGCCAAGGTTGCCCTTTGTCACCGATTCTGTTCATAACTTTTATGGACAGAATTTCTAGGCGCAGCCAAGGTGTTGAGGGGATCCGTTTTGGTGGCCTTAGGATTGCGTCTCTGCTATTCGCGGATGACGTGGTCCTATTGGCCTTAACCAGGGCGTTATCTACAGCTCACTGGAGCGGTTCGCAGCCGAGTGCGAAGCGGCCGGGATGAGAATCAGTGCCTCCAAATCCGAGGCCATGGTTCTAATCGGAAAAGGGTAGAGTGGCTCCTCCGGGTTGGGGAGGATGTACTGCCCCTAGTGGAGGAGTTCAAGTATCTTGGGGTCTTGTTCACGAATGAGGGGAGGATGGAGCAGGAGATCGACAGGCGGATTGGTGCGGCGTCTGCTGTGAAGCGGGCACTGTACCGATCCGTTGTGGTGAAGAGAGAGCTGAGCCAAAAGGCGAAGCTCTCGATTTACCGGTCGATCTACGTTCCTACCCTCATCTATGGTCACAAGCTTTGAGTCGTGACCGAAAGAACGAGATCCCGGATACAAGCGGCTGAAATGAGTTTTCTCCGTAGTGTGTCTGGGCTCTCCCTTAGAGATAGGGTGAGGAGCTCAGTCATCCGGGGAGGACTCAGAGTAGAGCCGCTGCTCCTCCACGTCGAGAGGAGCCAGTTGAGGTGGCTCGGGCATCTGGTTAGGATGCCTCCTGGACGCCTCCTTGGTGAGGTGTTCCGGGCACGTCCCATCGGAAGGAGGCCCAGGGGAAGACCCAGGACACGCTGGAGGGACTATGTCTCCCGGCTGGCCTGGGAACGCTTTGGGATTCCCCCGGAGGAGCTGGGCCAAGTGGCTGGGGAGAGGGACGTCTGGGCCTCCCTACTGAAGCTGCTACCCCCGCGACCCGACCCCGGATAAGCGGAAGAAAACAGACGGACGGACAGTACACTAAGAAAAAAGTGGGAGCTGGCCGTGCGATGGGATGGTTTTGTTGCAACGAATCGATCTATGTAGTGCAGTGAGCACTTCAAGGAAGAGGACTTCAACCGGGCAGGACAGATTTTGAGGCTTAGAGAGAGAGAGAGAGAGAGAGAGAGAGAGAGAGAGAGAGAGAGAGAGAGAGGGAGAGAGAGAGGAGAGAGAGAGAGAGAGAGAGACCCGAGTGGTAAATTTAAGGTTATTATCAATAACAAAACTAATGAGTCAGCCAACAAATTAAACTAAGAATGAAACAGGGTTGATATTGCAAGGGTGAGCGGTGTATTTAAAACCAACAGGATTACAATTTAATAAAAATAAAGCCTAAAAACTGAACAGCGAATAACCCTAAAAGCTCTACAAGTGCAAACACGCTTTAAAAAAATAGTAATAAAAAGTCCAGCACCAAACCATCCTGCGGTTATAGGGTACAGCTGGTCAGCTACTTCTGCTCGGCGTCCTTCTGCAGTCCAACCCCCCAAGTTATTGACCCAGAGATTGAGCCGAGGAGGCCAGCGTCTCCCTGAGCCTCTCCTCCATCCCGCCCTCGTCCCTGGCTCGGATGGATTCCTCCCCGTCCGGCCATTGTGCATAGCAGCTTGAGCGGCAGTTCTCGGCTCGGGTGCGCCTCACCATTGCCCCACTACGGTCTCGCTGCTCTCGGTCCTGGGGTTCACTTCTGCTTTGACTCAGTCTGGATCTGCCGCACATCTTTTGTGTCGCAGTGTTGCTGGACAGCGCTTCCCTCAAGCTGCCTCTTCAGGTTCCTTCCCATCACTGCTCGGTCAGCCACTGGCCAAGCGCTGGCCGGGCACCGGCAGCTCCTCCACAGCCTGCTCTGTCAGTCTCTCCTTCTCTCTGCTTCTCTGACTGGGTGTGGCCGCCCCTTTTCTTCCTGCCCCATCACTCTGGATGAGATACACCTGTGTAATCAGTCAGTCAGTGGCCAGTGGAAAGGGGTAGGAATTGGTGTCTCCAAAAAGCATGCAAAGAAATATACATACAACCATGCAACAAAACAAAGCTGAAACAAAAAATGTGCACTTAAAAAAATCCACCTTCCTACATGTGTGTATAATTTGTGTGTTAATTATATTAATAATATGTAACTGCAAAATATATAACTGGGTGTATATATCTCATCCAATTTGACTTCAGTTTAAATTGTTTTGGTTCTGAATAAATATGTGTAATCTAACTGAAAGGTCACGAACGTTGTGAATATATGATTAAAATGAGATCTAAACTGCCTCCTATTCATTCTGACAGCAGCTGTCTGATCTGTGGTCTGACCCAAGATGGCCGCCCTGTAGGCACGTCAGCCTAGCGGCCGGCAGCGTCCAATGGGGCGTCTACGTATATAATGTCTATAAGCGGAACTTACCGGAAGCTAATAGCATTTATGCTAGCTTCGGCTTTAATCTGGTCGTAATGAGTGGGCCAGATAACACAAACATTAATATCCCATCGATGTATGAAACCCTTATGGAGATAACATTTGTTATAACCATAAAACACACTTGAATTACATCATCAATGGCATGTGTGACCGGAGTGTAGGTTCTTTTTAAACAAGACGCACCAGAAGACAGCGTAGTCCACAATCTTTTTATTAAACCAATTCCTTAAAACATTTCTCCTTTTAAAAACATAACTTGAGCCCTACTACTCGGTCTCTGAAAAGGGATCAGATGAAATTAAGACAATTCCAGTTGTTCCAAAAGAAAATAAATGAACAAAACATGCAATGCAAAAGAAAACAAATTAGTAAGACAAAACAAAAGAAAGCAAAAACATTAGTTTCAATAATAAAGAAACAAACTATACAAGAAAACAAAAGCACTTAAAACGATGGATCAAAAAGGCGTCTAATTCCAAATGCCTTTCAATGGGCCAGAGGAGTCTTGGCGTCTCCTCTTGGCGTCTCCTCTGGCCCAAGCACTTTGCATTGTCTTTGTACTGAATTGTGCTACATAAATAAATTTGCCTTGCCTTGCCTTGCCTTGCCTTGCCTTGCGTTGACGCAGAAGTTAAGACTGCAAACTTAACTCTGATTCGGCCGGCAGGTCTCCGATGCCAGTCAGGTCCGCTCCGCAGAGGACAACGAGTATTTCCCCTTTTGTCGCTCCACTAAAGCAACGGGAAATGAGTTTCACAGAAAGCACATTTTACCCAGCTTGTGAGTCTTTGAGGCCCGGATGAATGACTGGTCCCCCAGGGTGGACCCTCTCCTTGAGAGTCCCCAGGCAAGAAAAAAAATCAGTGAGGTGGAGCCTGGTTCCATAGCACGGCACCCTGCTGAGAGAGGCTGCCTCTGCGTGGATGTGTGAAATTCCTTTGCTTACAACCCATTCTGATTTCTCCTCATGTTACATGTTGTTCCCAAATCCGATCCCTACCCATGACCTGATGGCACAACACAAGCATGAAGTGTGTGATTTCACATCAGGGATGTACTGTAACTGCTAGCAACCTTAACAAAGCATTACCTTTACAATCATAGAAACACTGAATTGGTTTAAGTCTAAAGCCGGGCGTACACTGTACGAGTTTTTCCCCTTTTCGGGCCGATTCTTCAGTCGTGCGAGCATTTTTTGAATCGGGCCGAATTTCAGCTTGATCGTAGAGGGGGGGAGGAGGGGGGACTGGCTTCTCACGACTACCTCCCGATCAGGAATCGGACGATCGGTGAAAATCAAACAAGTTTGAAATTCAGTCGGCTGTCGTGAGGTTTTCGTGAGCGCATCCTGCTGTTCGAGCAGAGCTACGAGGGGGCGCCCTCCCCTCCTCTCCGTCCCCGCCAGCGGAGGGAGGGAAGCGGGCGTCCCTGAAGCAACCTCCGGCCGGTGTTGGGGAGGGCGAGCCGTCCGGTCCGCGCAACGCGCTGGCCGCCTGTTTCGGCACTCCTCCGCGGTCCGCGCAACGCGCTGGCCGCCTGTTTCGGCACTCCTCCGCTTGCTGGGGGGGGGTTGCGGGCCAGGCGACCTGCCGTGCCGCGCGGCCGCCGATGCGTCTCGTCTCTCCTCTCTCTCCCCTCCGTTCCCCTGACGCCCGGTGCCTCCTGCGGGCCTCGCCAGAGCTGGGCTCGAACCCCTGCTCTGGGTCCCTGTCACCTACCGTCGCTTGCCTGCCTCTGCCACCACATCGAGCGGTCCCAGAGGGGACACGACGTACAGTGTGAGCAGTCCGGTCTCGTCCGAGCGTCGCGCCGCACAGATCGTGAGCGGTGAACTTTTTAAACCCCTCGGTTCCGTCGCACAGTTTGACATGTATATAAGTACCACGACTGAAAAACTCGTACAGTGTACGCCCGGCTTAACACATGACGTGATTTTTTTCTTCTTCAAATTTGCACCCTCTCACACATTTACACAAAACTCAGCAACTCATGTTCTAATAAACTTGAAAATAAAACTAATATCAAGTTTTGAGAGATTGTCTCAACTTATTTGTGTTACATCCTATTTGCTCCGGCATAAATAGCTGCTTTAGGCTTACGTTACAGAGCTTGGCCAGATAAAAACAAAATGCTTGTCAAGCTCTAACAAGGAAGGCCTCTTTTAGGGCTAAATGAATCAGTATTAAAAACTAAGCACAACTAAGAACAACACTATCAAAGAGAAATGTGTTTGTTGTTGTGCACATGCACAGAGATTAAAAGTTGTCACTCAGATTCAAACATAAAGTATGACTCTTGTTAACAATGATATCAGTAGTCAAAGTGAGCCCTTTCCTCTTCTCCCTTATTAAGAGGTCACCACAACAAGTCATTACAACTTGCACACAAACTTGGCAGAGGTTTTAAGCTGGATCTCTTCCAGACCAAACTGGATTCAATCCCAGCATATTTGATGTTAACAGAATATTTTACACATAAAAAAGTAAATCTCTTGCACAATGGAAATGCAGAAATATTTAACATATTTATTGTTTCAAATTCAATAATTACTGTTATCATTCTCCTTTTTATATTATTGATCATTCTTTTTTTTCGGATTAGGAACATGTAGCAACAATGAAAAAAATATTATTACATTTTAAGTTTTATTGTTTTTGTGTTCCCTTTTATAAAAATAATACTTGCTGAATAGAAAATGTTAGACTAACAAACTAACAAACAGGTTTTACTTTTGTAAAGGTATCTTTTGTGGAGTTTGAAGCCTTTCTAATAGAACATGTGTTATCCTTAGGTAATATTTTCGTTAGAAAAATTGTTTATGCATTTACAAATACCAATGTCAGAGAGGTGTAAAAGAACGAAGCTCTTTTACAGATGAAACAAGAATTGCTAAATTGAACTATTTGGTAATGGTGTTGGAACTGCATGCTCAGGTTTGACCTGCTTCAGAGACCAAGGTCAGGTGAACCTAACTTTCCTTCTTTTGATGTATGTTGCTCAAACCAGTTGCTGATTCAAAGATAAATAAGTTATCCATCAAAACAAATGCAATCAGCACATGTACACGGCAAAGATTTCCCTATAAAAGGCTACCTGTCACTACTGATTGTCACAGCCTCATCAGCCATGAAAGCGGTTGTGCTAGCCCTGACTCTGGCCTTCGTGGGTAAGTAGGATACTGAATTGATCAATTTAATTTTTATATTTAATTTTCACCTAATGTTTTAGGAGTTTTTCTGTGCCTTAATTTTAAATGTAATGTATCTACTATCTTTTTTTTAAATAGTAAAGAGCTGCATTTGCCATTTCTGAGCCATTTGTTAAAGTCAAAGTTTTTTATAACTTCTTTAAAGCTTTAGAGTTATTTCTTTTTTCTTAATTTGACACCAACTTACATTAAACATTTTTATTGTATTTTATTTCAATTTTAGCTGGACAAAATTTTGGTAAGTTCACTATTTGTATGTCAACTAAATAATTCAACATGTACCATAGCTAAACTTAAGTGAGAATGACTCAGCCTGGTGAATTTTAGCATACTCCCTGATTAATAGTTCTTTAAATTCCATAGATTTTTTATGCAGTTTTGTTACATAAAGTAGATTCATTCTCACTGTGCAAAATTGTGCTCACAGCCCCTGAATTTGCTGCTGGTAAGACCTACGTATATAAGTATGAAGCGCTCATCCTGGGCGGTCTTCCTGAGGAAGGTTTGGCAAGAGCTGGATTGAAAATCAGCACCAAACTTCTACTCAGTGCAGCTGACCAAAATACTTATATGCTGAAGGTAATACATAAATGAATAAATAAATATTTCGCAAGTAGTAACAACAGTGATTCAAATTTTCAAATACTTTACAAACACATTTTGCTTAAAATCACAGCTTGTGGAACCTGAGCTCTCTGAGTACAGCGGCATTTGGCCAAAGGACCCAGCAGTGCCAGCAACCAAGTTGACAGCAGCCCTTGCACCTCAGCTCGCAATTCCCATCAAGTTTGAATACACCAATGGTGTTGTTGGTAAAGTCTTTGCTCCTGAGGAAGTCTCGACTTTGGTGCTGAACATCTACAGAGGCATCCTGAATATTCTCCAGCTGAACATCAAGAAGACCCACAAAGTCTATGACTTGCAGGAGGTTTGTAAACGTTCTCCTTTGTGGTGTGTTTGAGAAGTTATTTGCAAGTAGTCATTAAACTTCAGTCTAAAATGGTTTCTGTTCTCCACAGGTCGGAACTCAGGGTGTGTGCAAGACCCTCTATTCCATCAGTGAAGATGCACGAATTGAGAACATCCTTCTGACCAAGACCAGGGACCTGAGCAACTGCCAGGAAAGACTCAATAAGGACATCGGGTTGGCATACACTGAGAAATGCGACAAGTGCCAGGAGGTGAAGTTCAACCCATTATGTACCAATGGAGGGTCTCCAAAAGCCAAACATTGCAATTAATCTGTGATTTGTTTTCTCAGGAAACCAAAAACTTGAGAGGTACCACAACATTAAGTTACGTCTTGAAACCAGTCGCCGATGCCGTCATGATCCTGAAGGCGAACGTTAATGAGCTGATCCAGTTTTCACCTTTCTCTGAGGCTAACGGAGCTGCTCAGATGAGGACCAAGTATGTCAAGAGTCACTAAGATAATGAGCGTGATGTCAGGATTCAGTCTAACTTTGACCTAACTTATTTTCACCTTAATTTAAAGGCAGTCTTTGGAGTTCCTTGAAATTGAGAAAGAACCCATTCCATCTGTCAAGGCTGAATATCGTCACCGTGGATCTCTCAAATACGAGTTCTCCGATGAACTTCTTCAGACACCCCTTCAGCTGATCAAGATCAGTGATGCACCAGCCCAGGTATGGTTTGGACTTTTAACTAAAGACAGGTAAAGATTATATGTGACAATGGCTTCAAATTATTCATTTCAATTATGTGGTTTTAGGTTGCAGAGGTCCTGAAGCACCTGGCTACCTACAACATAGAGGATGTTCATGAAAATGCACCTTTGAAGTTTTTGGAACTGGTACAACTCCTCCGTGTTGCCCGCTATGAAGATTTGGAAATGTACTGGAACCAGTACAAAAAGATGCCTCCCCACAGGTACATCTCGGCGACACAACACAATTTGTAAAACAAAACGGGATTTAAATTAACTTTTTTGAAACTTAATTTCTCTTTGCTTTCACAGACACTGGTTCTTGGACACCATTCCTGCCACTGGTACCTTCGCTGGTCTCAGATTCATCAAAGAGAAGTTCATGGCTGAGGAAATAAGCATCGCTGAGGCAGCTCAGGCTTTCATTACAGCTGTGCACATGGTGACTGCTGACCCTGAGGTTATCAAGCTGTTTGAGGTTGGTAATCTGCACAATGTGAATAACATATTTTTAAGAAAAAAATGAATGCATATAATGTATCTGATCTTTTGCACTTTTCTAGAGCCTGGTAGACAGCGACAAAGTAGTGGAAAACCCACTTCTGCGTGAGGTTGTCTTCCTTGGATATGGAACAATGGTTAACAAATACTGCAATAAGACAGTTGATTGTCCTGTTGAACTCATAAAGGTAATGTGATCACATAAACTCTGTTGCTTCAAACTAAAGAGAAACTGTGAGAAATGAATCATGTTGTTAATTGCAAATTTACATCAACAGCCTATTCAACAACGGCTGTCAGACGCCATTGCAAAGAACGAGGAAGAGAACATCATCCTGTACATAAAGGTTTTGGGAAATGCCGGCCATCCATCTAGCTTCAAGTCACTCACTAAGATCATGCCCATCCATGGCACTGCTGCTGTATCTCTGCCAATGACAATTCATGTTGAAGCCATCATGGCTCTGAGGAACATTGCAAAGAGGGAGTCCAGAATGGTAGGTTCTAAATATCAAGTATTTCAAAGTGTTTGTGTCTGTCCGCGGAGCTCCATTGAGACTTTATCGCTCTCATCTGAATTAGGTCCAGGAACTGGCTCTCCAGCTCTACATGGACAAGGCTCTCCACCCAGAGCTCCGTATGCTGTCCTGCATTGTTCTCTTCGAGACAAGTCCTTCTATGGGTTTGGTGACAACTGTTGCCAACTCTGTGAAAACCGAGGAGAATTTGCAGGTGGCCAGCTTCACTTACTCTCACATGAAGTCCCTGAGCAGGAGCCCCGCAACGATCCATCCTGATGTGTAAGGCAATTGTTTGTGCTTGAATTATCATCAAGTTGGACCAATTAATGCTAAGTTATCTCTATAATTCTGTTATTGCAGTGCTGCCGCATGCCGCGCCGCCATGAAGATCTTGGGTACAAAGTTGGACAGACTGAGCCTGCGTTATAGCAAAGCTGTACATGTGGACCTCTACAACAGTAAGGCAATAGGAAGAGAAGATGAGTTCTGTTTTCCTGAACTGCCAGCTAACCTACTTATTAAAAACTATATCAGGTTCCTTGGCGGTCGGTGCTGCTGCAACTGCTTTTTACATCAATGATGCTGCCACATTTATGCCAAAATCCTTTGTTGCAAAGACCAAAGGCTTCATCGCTGGAAGTACTGCTGAAGTCCTGGAGGTAAAACCATCAAAAATACAGTCACTGCTTGGAAAAGAAATAGTAAAGGTGTTGTTGTTCAACACTGTTGAGTTTTTTTGTTTTCTCTACAGATTGGAGCGAATATTGAAGGACTGCAGGAGCTGATTCTGAAAAACCCTGCTCTCTCTGAAAGTACTGACAGGATCACCAAAATGAAGCGAGTCATTAAGGCTGTAAGGAACACTGAAAGGCCCAAAATAAAAGAAGAATTATTATATAGTCCAATATGAGCTTTTTAAATCTCTTTTCTTCTTTCTCCACAGCTGTCAGAATGGAGATCCTTGCCCACCAGCAAACCCCTAGCCTCTGTGTATGTTAAGTTCTTTGGACAAGAGATTGGCTTTGCTAACATTGACAAACCCATGATCGAAAAGGCTGTCAAGGTATTAAACAAGCAAGAATCAGTTAAAATCAAAGCAAATCCAGTTTTGTGAGACACGGTACGAACTATGTCCTCTTCCTTTACAGTTTGGCAAGGAATTACCCATTCAGGAATATGGAAGAGAGGCTCTCAAGGCTCTGCTCCTGTCTGACATCAACTTCCACTACGCTAAGCCAGTGCTGGCTGCTGAGATGCGACGCATTCTTCCTACTGTCGCTGGTATTCCAATGGAACTCAGTCTGTACAGTGCTGCTGTGGCTGCAGCCTCTGTTGAAAGTGAGTAAATTACCATTTTACAGTGAAAGACTGACCAAGCTTTGCAATTTACCTTCACTTTTAGATTTGAGGATATTCACATCTTCTCTCAATGAAATCTGACTACAGTATTCAAAAGAAAACCTTGCAGTCAGTTTAATGCAATGGGAAAACTCACAAGCTTTCTGTTTTCTCAGTCAAGCCCAACACGTCACCACGTCTGTCAGCAGACTTCGACGTCAAGACTCTGCTGGAGACAGACGTTGAGCTCAAGGCTGAGATCAGACCAATGTAGGTGGCTAGTGTCTAACCCTGCTTGTCCAACAAAAAATTCAGCACAAAATTATTAATATGATAAAATTCAAAATAAAAACCTTTTCATTTATTTCTCCAGGGTTGCCATGGACACATATGCCGTTATGGGACTTAACACCAACATCTTCCAGGCTGCTTTGGTAGCTCGCGCTAAAGTGCACTCTGTTGTGCCAGCCAAAATAGCTGCAAGACTTAATATCAAAGAGGGTGACTTTAAGCTTGAAGCTCTTCCTGTTGATGTGCCGGAAAACATCACATCCATGAAGTAAGCCTGTGAAAAATTTTGACATGACTTTTGTCCTTACCCTTAGAGCCCAACTGAATTGGTTTATTTTTCCCCCAACAGTGTTACAACCTTTGCTGTAGCAAGAAACATCGAGGAACCTTTGGTTGAGAGAATCACTCCTCTTCTCCCCGCCAAAGTTTTGGCATCCTTCCCAAACAGGAAACGCTCATCCAAGCTTGATCCCACTGGCAATAGCATGGTAACTTTTAACATCGCTTCGACAGCTACCGTTAAATCTGCAATCAAATTGTGATTAATTAATCACTTACTTCTCTTACAGTTAGACTCCTCAGAACTCCTTCCCATGGAAGAAGAAGATGTAGAGCCCATTCCTGAATATAAGTTCCGTCGATTTGCCAAAAAGTACTGCGCTAAGCACATTGGTGTTGGACTGAAGGCCTGTTTCAAGTTGGCCAGTCAAAATGGAGCCTCCATCCAAGACATTGTCTTGTACAAACTGGCTGGTAGCCACAACTTCTCTTTCTCTGTGACACCAAGTAAGCGCTGGCAAAACAACACATAGTAGTCTGTGGAAGCATGTTGTGCGTAAAAGGTCTTGATGGCATTACTATCTTTCCCTTTAAGTTGAAGGAGAAGTTGTTGAGAGATTGGAGATGGAGGTTAAAGTCGGAGCAAAGGCTGCAGAGAAGCTTGTTAAACGCATCAACCTGAGTGAGGACGAAGAAACTGAAGAAGGAGGTCCAGTCCTGGTGAAGCTCAACAAAATCCTGTCTTCAAGACGGAACAGCTCCTCATCTTCCTCCTCCAGCTCCAGCAGCTCTTCTGAGAGCCGTTCTTCAAGGTCCTCCTCTTCATCTCGCTCCAGCCGTAAGATTGACCTTGCAGCCAGGACCAATAGCAGCAGCAGCAGCAGTAGCCGTCGCAGCAGAAGCAGCAGCAGCAGCAGCAGCAGTAGCAGCAGCAGCAGTAGCAGCAGCAGCAGTAGCAGCAGCAGCAGCAGCAGGAGAAGCAGCAGCAGCAGCAGTAGTAGCAGCAGCAGCAGCAGTAGGAGCAGCAGGAGAGTCAACTCAACAAGATCCAGCAGCAGTTCAAGTAGGACCAGCTCTGCATCAAGCCTTGCATCTTTCTTCAGTGACAGCTCAAGCTCTTCTAGCTCCAGTGATCGTCGCTCAAAGGTAAACATATTCCTTTTGATTATTCAGGCAAGAGTTTTAACACATCTGGGAAAGTTGACAACATTTGTGCTTTACAGGAAGTGATGGAGAAGTTCCAGAGGTTACACAAGAAAATGGTTGCCTCCGGTAGCAGTGCCTCAAGCGTTGAAGCCATCTACAAAGAGGTGAAATTTGGTCATAATAAAAAAAACAAAAAAAAAAACAATAAGCACTTAGAGTTATCATTTTTATTCTGCATGATTTTAAGTGTGAACCTACAATAATTTATCTTGACTGTAACCACAGAAAAAATATCTTGGCGAGGAAGAAGCCGTTGTGGCAGTGATTCTCCGTGCTGTCAAAGCTGACAAGAGGATGGTGGGATACCAGCTTGGTTTCTACCTTGACAAACCAAATGCCAGAGTTCAGATCATTGTCGCCAACATTTCTTCTGATAGCAACTGGAGGATCTGTGCTGATGCAGTTGTGTTGAGCAAGCACAAAGTTACAGTAAGCCCTGTTTACAAGTTATAGAATTAAAGACTATAAGCAACTGTAGGTGACTTCTACTAATGTAATGATGTTTGTCAATAGACCAAGATTTCCTGGGGAGAACAGTGCAGGAAATACAGCACCAATGTTACAGGAGAGACTGGTATTGTTTCTTCAAGCCCTGCTGCTCGCCTCAGAGTGTCCTGGGAAAGACTGCCTTCTACCCTGAAACGCTATGGAAAGATGTAAGTATCTACAATACTCCTAAGATCTCAGATCAAAAATCTTTGCACAATTTCTGACATTTCTTCATTCCCCCCCAGGGTTAACAAGTACATTCCTGTTAAAGTATTGTCTGACTTGATCCACACAAAGAGAGAAAACAGCACCAGGAATATCTCAGTCATCGCAGTTGCCACATCTGAAAAGACAATTGACATCATAACCAAAACTCCAATGGTATGAAGGGTTCTAGCTTTGTTCTCCCAGTAGAAAGTACCATTAATGTTTGTTTTAATAATTTTAATTAACTCTTCTTACAGAGCTCTGTCTACAATGTCACTATGCATCTTCCCATGTCTATGCCCATTGATGAGATCAAAGGTCTCAGCCCCTTTGATGAAGTCATTGACAAGATCCACTTCATGGTTTCTAAGGCTGCTGCAGGTAATGGGGAATTTTTCTTTCATAGAGATATTCAACATGACTTTGTCTGGCAAGTCCAGATTAAAAGCCTATTTTCTTACGCTTTCCAGCTGAATGCAGCTTTGTCGAAGACACACTCTACACATTCAACAACAGGAGCTACAAGAACAAGATGCCTTCCTCTTGCTACCAGGTTGCAGCACAGGACTGCACAGATGAGCTGAAATTCATGGTTCTCCTGAGGAAAGATACGTCCGAACAACACCACATCAATGTCAAGATTTCTGAGATGTAAGTTTCCAGCACAATGTAGGGTAACTATTTTAGCTTCATTTACAAGATGGTTAAGACCCCAAGATTAAGAGGGTTTTCACTTCTCTGCTTTCAGCGATATTGACATGTTTCCAAAGGACAACAACGTCACTGTGAAGGTCAACGAAATGGAAATACCCCCCACCAGCCTGCCTTACCGCCACCCAACAGGTCACTATGAACAGTCCTGTTTTATTTCATTATTGCACCTATAACTATGAGCTACAAATACTCCTGATAATTTCCCTTTCCATTTCTGAGTGTCATAATGTTTTATTAATTCACTGATAAGTATGCATCATGAAACTGTTACAGCTTCCATCGAGATCAGACAAAGCGGAGAGGGACTTGCTGTCTATGCACCCAGCCACGGTCTCCAAGAAGTCTACTTTGATAGGAAGACATGGAGGGTACAAGCAATGCTATTTATTGATAGATTTCCCCTGCAAATGCCAGAAGCTCAGAAGTGGGGTTTTAGGGAAACCTCAAATATAGTGTATAATTCTATTCTCAATGCCCCATCTGATGTTGCAATGCAGATCAAAGTTGCTGACTGGATGAAAGGAAAGACCTGTGGACTCTGTGGAAAGGCTGATGGAGAGATCAGACAGGAGTACCACACTCCCAACGGACGCGTGGCCAAGAACTCAGTCAGCTTTGCTCACTCCTGGATTCTTCCTGCTGAAAGCTGCAGGGATGCATCTGGTAAACCCCTATCTGTATCTACAGGTTTTGCATGTGAATAAAGTGCGTATTGCCTTCTTCAAAAACTCATCAACATGTTGTCCTCCTACAGAGTGCCGTCTGAAACTTGAATCTGTGCAGCTGGAGAAACAGTTGACCATCCACGGTGAGGACTCCACATGCTTCTCAGTTGAGCCTGTACCTCGCTGTCTGCCCGGTTGTTTGCCTGTCAAGACCACACCTGTCACTGTTGGTTTCAGCTGCCTGGCATCTGGTGAGTTTTTTTTAATTAAGTTAATAACGTGTAAAGATTTTCAAAGTGCAATTTCTAACTGGTGCGTTTACCTGTTTGTGCAGATCCTCAGACCACCGTCTATGACAGAAGTGTGGATCTAAGACAAACTACCCAGGCTCACCTGGCTTGCAGCTGCAACGCCAAGTGCTCTTAAACATAAGATTTCCTTTAAGTCACTACTATGTGTACGTTTTTTTTTAATCTGTAACAGTAAATAAACTGCATCTCAACATCATTACACTGGAGTGATTATTTAAGTATATGTAGGCAATCTATTAATTTGCATAGATTTTAAATCAGAATCAGAAATACTTTAATAATCCCAGAGGGAAATTACTGTTTCAGTACAACCACCATCACAATCATCACAAACATTTCAGAGGGAGACAATTTACTGAGGCCTTGCTGCCAAGGACAACTGCTTACATGGTGCCCACAGGGCGCTGCCATTACTCTGTGGAAAGATAGAGGGCACAAAAAGGGAGGTGAGAGGAAAAAAATATATATTTCAAACTTTATCCTATAACAGAATACAGTTTGATATCAAAAACCTCAGCACGAGAAGCACAAATAAGACGAGACACATATAAGCAGAAAGTTAAAACATTTGAGACTAGTCGTGTGTAATTTCATCTGTTTTTATGAGCATCAGTTTTGTGTGTCTGAAGTGTTTATATTTCCGTGAACACTCTCCAGAGGCCATTGTCCTTGATGTTATCAGCCAGCCAACAGTTCAGAAAGCATCCATAGATGTCAGCGGGGGAGGAGGTAGCAGGGAAGAGTTCTGAGCTCTCTTGCCATAACAATCCAGGAGTGACTAGATAGGGAAGGCATAGTCCAAATACTTCATTTGTTATGAGACAAGCTGCACTGACTTTCCCGTCAGCTATAAGTCTTTGCTGACTCCAAATAGCGAATCCAATATTCCAAATTGTTAGACTGTTCCGCGTTTCGCTTCCAGATTTTATCCCATCTCCCCTTGAGTTCAACCACCGAAGCCAGTCAGCGTACCAGCACATCCAGCTGCTCCTACAACATCCGGGTCTGTCCGTTCACCGCCTAGTGAGCGCGTCATATGCAGCTGGTAGACTGATCAAGGCCAAATTGCTACCGACATCTGCTGTATTTGTTGATACATCAAAAATACACCAAATCCAATAAGTAGAAATCCAAGTTTCATGAATCTAAATGTAAATGTTTCCACGTCCAGGAATGACAAAGTTGAAAGTCACACCATTTCCCATCCAAGAATATAGGGTGTATCCCACGAAATGAGTCAAATCGGGGCCGGACAGGTCCCCCTTTTGTTGCCTACCCGTCGAAAAAATTTGATCAATAGCATTAAGAGTCCAGCTTACCAGATCCATGTTTTTCAGAGTTCGGTTGATATGAAGAAAGTGCTCAGAAAGACAAGACATAGCAGCAGAAGCAGGGGGGGGGGGGGGGGGGGGGGGCTGAAGCGCTGGAGAGGAGAGGAACAAACACAATCGACCTCGAAGAGAGACAGAACAGAGACTAAAGGGAAAATGCTCACCAGACTCAGCTGCTCTGCCTTCTTCAAGTGCCGAAAGAAGCTTTTACTGATTCTGGGTGTGAAAATGTGCAGACCTGCAACTAACTTTGGGGTTTTTATATAACTCAAACACACAATGAACTGCTTCAAATGGAATAAGGAAAGTAAAGTAAGTAAAGTAAAATTTATTTATATAGCACTTTTCTCAGATAAAAATCACAAAGTGCTTCACAGTAAAATACAAATACAAAAAACAAAAAACAAAAAAAAACAAAAACAGTATACAGCAATACTAAACAGCATTTTAAAACAAAATGGAAAAAAAACATACAAACGAAACCATAAAACCCACATGTCTAATAAAAAGCCTGCTTGAATAGCAGCGTCTTTAGTTGCTTTTTAAAAGAAGCAACAGAGTTCAAACAACGTAAAGAGAGAGGCAAAACATTCCACAGCCTCGGAGCCACTGCCTGGAATGAGCGATCCCCTCTAGTTTTAAAATAAGTGCGTGGGACCACTAACAATGATTGGCCCAGTGACCTCAGACTATGGGTCGGAGTATGGAGCTGTATCAGCTCAGAAATGTAGGGAGGAGCTAGACCATGCAGGGCTTTAAAAGTAAGGACAAGAATTTTGAACTGGATTCTATACTGGACCGGTAACCAGTGCAAAGCTGCTAATACTGGGGTAATGTGATCTCTTTTGTTTATGTGAGTTAAAAGCCTTGCAGAAAGGAAACTTCTTTATTCAAAGAAATATCCGACAATGAAGTGGAAAATTTTTGTTTTTCTACCCTTTACATTTCATATTTAAGTCAGTAGCCAAAATTCAGTGGGGGAAAATAACTATTTGGTTCCCTGCTGATTTTCCGACTGTGCTGACCAAACACTGTCTAATGTTGACAATATGGAGTGATCATGGGGAATAAATGAAATATAAAATGACCATCACTCTATCAAAAACCAAGCCTTATAGGGGTGAGCATGATTTTGAGAGAGATGAACATTTAGCCCACAACTGAACAGGAGGGAGCTTGGTGAGGATCTGAAGGAATTCGGGTCCAAGAACACCTTTGGAAAAGCGCTATGCTGTAATAGACTGAAATCTCCGCCCTGAAAGCTCTAAGGGGCAGAAGGCCTAGTTTAGAGGCAGATAAATGCTCACTATGACCTGAACAACACAACCCTTAAAATCAGCTAAACTTTATGCTTTGGTTCTGTTTTTTCTACTGAGGCTACAGGACATTTGCATTGCATTAAAAGGTCCAGTCCTGGTGAAGCAGCAACAAAACAAATTCCTGTCTTTGAGAAAAGAGCACTCCTCATCTTCGTCCTTCAGCTCCAGCAGCTCTGCTTCGACCCATTCCTAGAGTTCTTACACTCCCTCCAGATACAAAATCAGTTTTTGTAGCAGGTGCATCATACAACAGAGTAACAGCAGGAGTAGCTGCGAAAGAACTTAATTTCTTTAACAACAACCATAAAAATGGGTCATGGATGAGTATTCTAGCCCACAAAGGGCCAAACTAGCCAGGTAGGAATGGGAAATAATCGTAGTCAGATTGAATTCTGACCATGTACTATGGGAAGGTACCAGAAGGAATTTCACCACCCTGCTGCAAAGACGGCCTCTCTCTCAGCAGGGTGCCTGCTGTAAACCACCCCCACAGACCAGACTCTCAGATAGGGTGACCAGACGTCCCCGATGTAACGGAATGATTGAAAACTCTTTGTAAGGCGCTAATCTGGTACGCTGGTTCTCCAGGGATCAACAAGGGTTTGTCTAAAGATGTTTTAGAACTGATTGGTGACCTTTAGTTTATATTTCAGATAGTTAGTTATAAGTAGAGTTATTACAAGTTGTTTTGCTGATTTATGGTTGTGATTTATGAGCGTAGACCGCCAGGCTTAGGTGTGCTTTTTTACTGCTCAGTTTGGATATATGAAAGTTCCTCATGAAAAAATAGGAGTCAGTAGCAGGAGAACTGAATGAAGATCTGCATGGCCTGAGAATGATGGAGGAAGAGAGATAACGACCTGTTTAATGGTCACTTATGTTGTTTTTGCTTGTAGCTCCTAATACTGTGGTAATTAGCATTATTTGTATTTAATCAGACGAGATAATAATAATAATAATAATAATAATAATAATAATAATAATAATAATAATAATAATAATAATAATAATAATAGGACGTTTTTATGTTGTATATTCTAATGTTTTTGGAAGTGATTTTAATTATATAATGTCTCTGTTTTAGAATTAATGTAAGATTGATACAAGAGGAGAGAGGAAGAAGATAGGAAGACAGAAAGAAAAATTAAATGAGTGGAGGAAAATAGGAACACTGATGGAAATAACGGTTGACAAGAAAGGAAAAAAAATTACTTAGAGTATTAGTAAAGTTAAAGTGATAAAGCGTTGACATGATTTAAGTGATAAACTAACGTATTCAGTAATGTAGTGTGTGAAGTATGCTATGTAAAACAGAGTGGCTATATACTCAGGTTTAAGTTGTCTGAGGATATAACATCTTTCTGAGTCTCTGCACTGAACATGAGTTTCACTGCACTTCCCTAGCTGTGGCAGAATCAAGAGGCAGTTTAGTTGTATTTTTTTCTTGTGTTTTAAAAATGTCTGTTCTGCACATAATATATCCTCTTCTCCTCTTATTTTATCCAGACCTCTCAGGCCACAATGCCTGATTACCACGGCTGATGGCTCTTCAGACACAGAAGGCCTTGAAGAAACCAGAGATGATCTCATGTTAGCTGACTCACTGACCAGAGTTAACTCACCTTATAGGAGCAAACAATACACTTGCACATTAACTACTACCATATACATAATGAAGTTATACACACTTTATGTAAGTTTCAGTGACGTGCGGTAGGGTCCATAGCTGGTGAGGCACTGATGTCACCAGTCAGATTTACAAATACATACACTCTACAGAGTAGACTCATTGCAAAGTGCTGAAGGATTGATTCTTGGTTAAAAAAATAAATAAAACTAAATTATTTGTCATTTGATTGGTAACAGTTTGAGTTATGATGGATTTCTGCATTTGTAACACATTCAAAAACTATAACCTACACTATGCACATTTCATTACAAAAACAAAACATGAATAATTATCGCTGTCTTACCTCTACTTATAGATTAAGACCAGCTGCGCTCTTTCTGAACAAAAATATCGTCATTTTCCGGTAAACGTCCTCTTTATCTTCTTCAGTTTTAAAAGTCTCTCAGTCTCAATGGAGCTCACTGCCAGGGAGGAAAGCCTTCCTTGATCAGTCCTGCTCCGGCTGTATGTTTAGAATCTTTTTAGTGCTTTACTTGTTTAGCAGAACTCGCTAATAATACATCCATAACTTGCTTTGACGCTGGGGATCACGAGCGGTGCTCCTTGAGCGCCCCCTGCCTAGAGGCCAAGGAACTGCTAGCTTCACCTGCAACCCGTTCTTTGGCTTTTATGATCGCCCAGCAGCACACGAAAACACACAGTTTAATGACCAAAACACAATTCGTAATCCACATATAATAAATTGTGGAAAACCAGTTCATAAATGTTTGAACAATTGAATGTATGATCTAGAGACAGGAAGATGCATTCACAGAATGGAAGCCAGTGCAGTTAACATGGGATTGCGCAATCCCAGGGGAGGCCAAGCTGGCTGCGGCCTCACCGACTTCGCTATGAAGCGCCACCAAGGATTTACATGAAAAATAGCAAAAAGTCTTCGATTTTAAAGAGAATATGATTAAAAAAAAATAAAGAAATTAGATTAAAAAAAAGCTTCGACAGACTGGCGACCTGTCCAGGGTGTACCCCGCCTCTCGCCCAGTGTACGCTGGAGATAGGCACCAGCACCCCCGCGACCCCATAAGGGATAAAGCGGATCAGAAAATGGATGGATGGATGGATTAAAAAAAAAGAACTTTCATTACAAATTACTGGGTGAATCACAATATATATTATGTTATCATTATTATTATTATATATTTTCTTTCTTTCCATGATGACAAGTGAGGCCTGGCCTCACATGCCTCCCCTGACTGCACGTCACTGGTAAGTTTATACATGCTCATGCTGCACTACACACTCAATCGCTTGCATTATTGTAAAGGGGATTTCCAAGTCTGTGCCTTTTTTGAACCTGTTTAACACCTTTTTACCTCACATCATCACAACCTATTTTTTGTGTCCCAAACGGGCTCTATGCACAGCTCCACTTCTTCCTGAACCTCAGCAGCTCCATATATATAAATAATCACACAGCTATTTATTTGGCTTAAATCTATATATGCACATATACTGTATGTCTAAATACAATAGTCTGTACTGTATGCAAGCTAAAAACCTTGAAAAAGAATGGTCTTGCAAAGCTTCTTTCTAGTGTTGCCACTCTGCAGCTTTTGTGTGTCCAGTTTTGCCACATGGTGCAGCTCTCCAGACCTCCAGCTCCTGCACTCATTATTCACCTGCTCCAGCCTGATTCTCATCCTCCACAACTTAGCTTCTTCAATAAACTCTTAAACATGAAGCTCTGTGTGTGGCTGAATTCGGGTTCAGATCCTACAATCCCTGACACAAGCAAATTTATTAGCTGTAGGCTGTCACAGAGGAGGTAACCAGTAAAAGTGTTCCTACAGCAGGAGTGTTCCAATCTTCAGCCCCAATTACAAAAACGAATTTAGCCCTCCAGCATAGGTGGTTGATGCATTTACTTTTAATTAGGGTTAAATCATTAATGACACATTCAAATGTTCATATAATAGAAAATGTTTGGTACAACACAATTTCTTTCTCTTTTAATTTCATAGTAAATAGGACTACATCTATATTTTGGCTTTTACGCAAAAGCCGAATTTGGTTATGTCAAATCTGCTTTTCATGTATTCAGCTTGACAGCAAGACCTTTCAAAGACAGAGGGATCCATATATTGTCATTACTGCTGAGAATAGTTAAATTTTTTTTTTTTCCTTTTTAATCAAGCCCAAGATAATTTACCAATTAGATGATTTTCTTTTCATGATTTTAGTTGTTTCCTTTTCCCAACAGCATTAACAAAGATAGCCAGCATATTTGAGTTTAGGTCTCCCAAAGTGCACACCAGCACCATAAAGAGCGGCAGGTGAAAAATCAGAAACAAGCTCATGAACGGATTGATGAAAGGAAATATCTTCGGAACGATAGTGTAACACCTGTAATAAATTATTCAAGGATGACGTGTATGATTTCACATTTAGATGTACTGTAACTGCTAGCAACCTTAACAAAGCATTACGTTTACAATCATAGAAACACTGAATTGGTTTAAATCTAACACATGACTTTCTTTTTTTTTTTTCTTCGAATTTGCACCCTCTCACACATTAACACAAAATTCAGCAACTCAGGTTCTAATAAACTTCATATTAAGACTAAGAAATGATAGACTGTTTCATCTTATTTGTGTTACATCCTATTTGCTCCGGCATAAATAGCTGCTTTAGCCTTACGTTACAGAGCTTGGCCAGATAAAAACAAAATGCTTGTCAAGTTCTCACAAGGAAGGCCTCTTTTAGGGCTAAATGAATCAGAATTAAAAACTAAGCACAACTAAGAACACTATCAAAGAGAAATGTGTTTGTTGTTGTGCACCTGCATTGAGATTAAAAGTTGTCACTCATGACAACTTTTAAAAGTATGACTCTTGATAACAATGATTTCAGTAGCCATAGCGAGTCCTTTCCTCTTCTCCCTTATTTAGAGGTCGCCGCAGCAAGTCACTACAACTTGCACACAAACTTGGCAGAGGTTTTAAGCTGGATCTCTTCCAAACGCAACCCCCTGCCCCCACCCCCATGAAAGACCTGGCCCGCTACACCACAGAGGGACCTGATGGCAGTGCCGCAAGTACACATAAATACTTTTCTAAACATTTAAAAACACTAAGTGCATAAAAAAGAACCTTTTATAATACATTTTGTTCCAGGCATCAACAGGACATGTTTGGCTTCATTGTACTTTCTAATCCTCGCTGTTTGCATTAAGACACATTTCTGCGACTACACATAAATATAGGATAGATATCAAGAGATCCCTCATTCGAAGGACGATAGCTCCATGACTTCATATAGTGCTGTTCTCCTGTGTGAGTGAATGGCTGCTGAGGTCGTCGCTCTCCCTCCACTGTTTGCACCGCAGAGGAACGTCTTCGCAGAGGTGGCTCGATTCCTCAAAGTGTTCCAATTTTCTGTGTTTTGATGAGCTGCAAGTCACACGTTGCAGAGAGAGACAGAGCATAGCTACTTTGAAACTCGTAACTTGTTAATTTACATGCCTAAATTCAAGTAGAGACACTGTACCCATTTTCTGGAGTAAGGCAAAGGTCCAAGTCTGCTGTGGAAGACGATGTGAGAGAGACAGATCTGGATGTCCGAGAATCCAAGTCTGATTGCCATTCGTTGGTCGTTTCTGGAGCCATTGGTGGACTGACTTCTGTTTCAGCTGCTTAGATAAAACTATGACTTAATGACATGCCAAGATGAACAGAACAGTAACTGTTAAATCCTTCTGAAGATAAGGACAGACTCACTGATCATTAAGGCACTTGCAGAGTTCGACAGATGAAGTTGCTTTGAGTTTTCAAAAGGGCTCATGCTTAGAAACTGCTGTTTGAGCCATGTCGCCCGATCTTCCTCAAAACTCTTCCTCTGCAATTTAAATGACATTTAGAAAATCAATCAAGGTAAACATTATTGGGCATGCCTCTCCTGTGCAGTATTATAATCACCTCATGGCTCAATCTAATAGCCGCTTCAGTAAAGTTCCTCCTTTCCCTCTCAAAGATCTTCTTCTGTTCCTCTAAGCTCTTCAATTCCTCGGCGAGGCGCTTCTTCTCCTGCAGCATGTAGCCATCGTTCTGCAGTGATGCTGAGTCGTCATCGCACGGAGAGCTCAGCTGCCTCTGCAACCAGATAGAGAGAGTGTGCATATGTCAGGATCTGAAGAGCACCATGACCCTACAGAAAAACCTAGAGTAAAATAAGAGCGCTATAAACCAGTCTCATCATAACAAGCAGTGTAGATGCTGGTGTGCCTTCCTGCAGATATGCTCACATTGTTGTTGTTTTTTTTTTTTTTAACTTCAGTTGTTATCAAAAGCCATTTGTACGATGGCATCTCTTGAATGGGTTCCTGCACCTTAAATTGGAGTTGATAATATGAAGATTTATGAATTAACTATTGGGGAGGAAGAAGTCAGGAGACATTTTGTAAGGGAGACTTAGCAAACCATCCTCTGTCAAGGCATTTAAAAGCATCCTCTGGCAAGCCCATTATGCCTTTAAATCACAACAGAGAAAATAAAGATTGACACAAAAACGGCAATAAGAAAAGGAAAAAAATCTGTTTGCATTTAGGTTAGTGTTCATATTTAAAGTACTTCTTGAATCTGAGATCATACAAGTTGCTATATGTTAGAAAGTTAACATATTATTATGACCTGAGGAATTTTTTCTTTTTTTAAATCGATGAAAAAGTGTATTTTTAAGGCTTTTTACCTCAAGGCTCATAAAAAAAATTTGCATGACCGATGACGTAATTTGTAGGCAAGCATTGATCTGTTGACATGGTAACAAGATACTTCCTGGTTGCAAACTCGCTTTCTCAAACACAAATAGACGGATTAAACATGGCTAAAAAGTGTGTGGCTTATGGTGGGTCAAATACCAAAAAGGATAATGTCTCCTTACACACATTTCCGTACCCAAAAAGTCCCGGTGTGCGAAATTCAGCTCCTCTGTGAAAATCAGTTCCCCTCTGAGTCGGGAGCGCTGCAGCCAGCTCAGCTCAGCACGGCACTGCTACCCCGCAGAACCCTGAGGCGTGGTGGGGATAGACCCACAGCCCTTTCGGTTCGGAACTATAAAACACTATATAACACTATAAAACACCCTCTAAGGATGACTTAGGATGGCTTACCCATTTATTCTAATATGGCTGAGAAATAATCAAAAGTTTCAGCGCTGAGCTTCTTGCCGGTAACTCCACAAACTCCAGTAGAAAAAGAGAGGGAACATTAACCTGGCCAGCCAGATTGATAATGTGTAGCACTCTACATTCTGCACATTATCAATCTGGATCTGCTTCTATCCAATCCATTTGTGGAAAGGTGGGACATTCAGCAGAACTTCCCGAGCTGATTGGTATAAGCAACACCTAGTGCCCGACTACCAAAGGTTGGTTTTAGCCAATCGCGGTATCAAAGGAAAATGTAAGCAGCAGGCGCCATGAGAAACCACAGAAAGTTATGCTGGTCAAGGCACTTCTTGCTGTTCTTTCAAAGAAGAAATCGTGGATTCTAACAAAGCAGATGTGACAGCAGCAGCTACGCATGTGTTGTCCTGCGCTGCCATGCTAGCTGTGGAATCTGCAGCTCTTGCTTTTGTCACAGCTGGTATGTCCCGCCTTCCACCATAATACGGCAACTTGATTGGCCCGAACAGTTTTTGGCCCCCTAACATTGAGGCACGACCCCAAAGAGGGGGCTGCCTCCTAGCTTTGTCCTGTGGAAGAATGTGTTGTCCTGGAGATGTTATCTGTTTTACTGCATGTGAATCCTGGTGCGTAGCTAAATCAACGTTCCAATAATCGATCCCACTTTACCAGTTGAACCAATTCTTACTTTTAACAGCCAAAATAATGCAAGCATTTAATTAACTTATTATTAACAACTATTTCTGCTGCCGTTCTGCCCAGCATTATTACTATGATCTCCACTGCCTTCAGCCCTTCTAATTTTTTCAAACAACTGTCACCAGAAAAACAAGTAATAGGGAACTATGTAGTAGTTGAGCAAGTCTTACTTTTACCCCATCTATTACCCAAAGCATACTGCATCAGTCTATTTAAAGTTACATTTCTTCCAACAATATGACCCTAAAACCTTACTTTAACCCTAATGGTAAATATCACAGATAAAAGGGAAGTGAAAAGACTGATATACAACCAGACAGCAGCAGTAAGGTAAACAGTTAGTTATTTGTCACAGACACACAGCAAAAAATCTATTGAGGCCAACTATTGTTTCTCAACATACAGGAAGATCATTTAGAGAGCATGCTATTGATTTAACTCCACCTGTGGACATCAGCAGATACCTTCTACTGAAAGATAACAAATAAAGAGTAAAGATTGCTGCAAAAGAAAGCCTTTTTTAAAACATTAAAGTTTGAAAAGTCTTTGTTAAATTTAATTTTCTGTGCAGATGATAAGCGATCACACATCCATTCTTTTGTTACAAAAACAACAGTTTTCTGTCTTATCTGGGCAGCCTGTGATCGATTTTTTTGGTTTTCTTTAAGGATTTATAGGTTTTATTTTTGTTCTAGAATTTGATGACATGTGCGGTTAAAAAGAATTTAAAGCAAATTAATCTAATCGTGGTTTTTCAGTCGCGGTGTACAACAGTCCTAGACTTAGGCACAGTTGTGTTACCTATACTCTCATGCCATTCTCAAATCCCATCCTACCTAAACCAGGCAGTGGTCCAAATATTATTTTAAAAATTACAAAACACCTTCAAGAAGCCCAAACATCATACATTTTCAGTAATCCTGCATGTTAAAATTCATAACTTAATAAGCCCACATGTGTCCTGTGAACAGCTATATCAACTGTAGCAGATGTCAACATACACTATTTATTTTAGCTTGTTAAGGAAGAACAACAATACATTTTTTGTGATTTGTTTTTTGTGACAACATATCTGAAACAAAAAAAAAGGACAACAAACAAAATATAATACAATGCATTGAATTACACATCATAATGCTTGTTTTGATGCTAAAATCTAATACACTTTAAATTATAAGTTATTTTTGTGCTTACTAAGGTTAATGTATAGTCACATACACCACTCTATATAATAAAAAATGGTGGGTTGGTACCTGAGAAAAGGTTTGATGTTTTTCCAGACTAGAAATCGTTGCCACTTTTCCTTTCCTTGCACGCAAGAAACTACAGAATGCAAAAAGGACTGATAATGAAAGGAAAGGTTTGGAATGGGATCCAGCCTTAATCCTCATTAAAAACGAGTTAATTTAAAGTAGGATTAGAGCTCATTTCCGATTAAAATTAGAATATAATCAACCCACCAATAAGGCTGATTTGACTATTTTAGTGTGAGACACCATTATGGATGGACTAGTTATCTCCTTTTAGTGAGAAAGCAGAAAGGTCAGGATGATTTGTTCCTTAAGGATTTATCCAACACAGCAACATGTTTTTCCAACATAACTTGAAATTTAGGCCCTCCAACAATGTTATCTTACCTGTAGGAGCTGCTGCTGTGTTTGAATGAAATCTTTACACTGCTGGATCTCCTTCTTTAGTCTGTCCATCTCCTCCTCCTGACTCTCACGAAGGACACCGTCAGTATTTTTAGATTCCGACATCTGAGTCAAAGATACTGAAAAAACACCATGGAAAGTCAGCTGTGTCCCGAAGGTGTTACAAGTCTAGATTTATCTTATTACCAAAGGAAGAGAGCCGTGAGAATTAATGATAGGTTAATGCAAACGCGGAGCGTTGGGTTATTAGAAAACTGAACAATTTTTTTAGCTGTTGCTTTTTAAGTACACTCTATAAGATCTTGGCTAATTTGAGAACATTTGTTCAATCCTTGATCTTTAAATGTAATTTTTTTAGCCTAAAAAAAAATAAGAATAAAATCAAATCATTGTTTGGATGGTTAGTTGTGAGTAATTCCCTCCCTATCTATTTGGAAACGGCAAAATGTCGTCAAACCCCACAAGACTTTTTCTTCAAACTACCTTGGCTGTCCAGTATTTCAACATGGCTCTTAAATCTTCTCCACTGGAGGCGAATACTGTTGGTCAGCTTCTCCCTGGCATGAATACAATACAGCTCTAAACTTTCCTTACTGGAGTCAAACACCTCCTCGTCTTCATCGTCTGAGGCAGCCTGAAATCAGGATACAAGGTTCTTGTCAAGGCTTTGGAAAGTGTGGAAAAACATATCTATTTTTTACCTTTTTTCTACTAAAATACACAAAGAAGAAAGAAAGCTTGTTATTTATTTTAAATAAGAGTAAATAATTTGATTATGTGCAGCAGTGGATTAACAGGTTTTACGCAGCATTTACAAACAGCACTAGCACCGATGTTAAAGAGGAACAACAAAACAGCCCTATCCAACCTGCATGCCATTAAGTTCCTGCTTTCCTCCTTTCAGGGCCAGTTTTCTTGACTTCAAGATGGACACCATCTCTTTCTTCATCTGCTGCATCACCTTCCACAGTTCTGCATTTTCCAGAACGAGCTCCCTCTGCCTCATGTCGTAGTCGCTCAGAAGAGTCCGATACATCTCCCCCTCATGCCTTGAGGTGAGAAACAACAGCATAATTTACGTTATTAAGCAGTAATAAAACTAGAGTCAGCAACCAGCTGAATCTGCACAGAAAAGTAAAAAAATACATACATAATCAAGAACCGAATTTAAAATTCTCTTAGACACGATGTTCTCAATGGTAAAGCTCCGTATTATATTAAAATCTGATAAAAACCTAGATGACTTGATAGAACTAAATTACTTTTTTTGCAGTTCGTGTTTGAAATATAACGTTACTTAAAAATCCTTGCTGAAAATAACACTTTAGCTACATATATGACATTATAATCCTTAATAATCTTTGTCAAAAACCTCTTTACATACATGTTATATACTTCCAATTTAATTTTTTTCCCTTTGTATGTCAATACAACATTTTTGCAACTGCCTCACTTAATTAAAATAACATAGCATTCTGATGTTAAAATGTCTATTTTAGAAACAAACTGACTGGGTTATCATGGCTATACCGATGTAATTTTTAAAGTGAACAGAACCTACTTCGCCTCTGTCTTTTCAGTTTTCCAAAGGCTTCTCCTGCCATCGGCTCTTCCTATGTTGTTTAGCACGTCAATCGCTGAAAGAAAACAAAATAAAACACACAGAACAGAAAATAAGGCCAGTGAAGATCTTCCCCCGCTACGTTGTGCATAAGGATATCCTTTTATCTGTTCAGTTTTGTCTCATATTGCGTGCAAATTTGTTCTACAGCTGTTTCCAAGCCCTTGGTCATTAGCAACAGTTTATGTGTTATGGCAGATTTCGTTTGTTATTATTCTACCCACGTTAACATTAAAACCTCTGATTCAACTGAAAAGGATTAAATTAAATTAAATTAAATGTTATTTTCAAAAAAAATTCATCAATCTTCCCCCAAGTATCTGCTGGCTTTTCATAAACACAACTATCACTCTTATTTGCAGCTCTTTAGAGGAATGAGCACCTTTCAGACCTTTGGCTGCAAACTTTAAATTCCTCAGTATGCCCTAAATACTAAAATAAAGAATAAGCATGCAAACAATTTATGCATTTTTTAACCTTGTTTCCTCTCCTTTTTGTCAGCCAGGAGTTGATTCAGTCGCTCCTTCAGTTTGTTAAATTCTCTCTCCCTCCTTTTCATTTCGTGATTGTACTGACAGGCGCGGCTCGAGATTATGTTCTGCAGTTTTTGCACCTGTCGAGAAGAAGAAAATAACAAAAAATTATGCTTTTTTTTTTTGTACAAAATGTGTGAGGCCAACTATGACAACCTGACTCGTGATTGAGTGCACATTGCCTCATCATACCTCTTCTTTTTCATTTTTCAGGCAGTTCTGGAGACTCTTCAGTTTCAGCTGCAGCTGTCGTTCTCTCTCGAGCAATCCCGTGTTTTGTCTTTTGGAAAGTTCAACCTCTTCCTGCACAACACAATGGAAAGTTTTGCTGTAGTAAAGCTTAACACAGTAAAATCGAATGTGTTTTTTTTTTTGCCAAAACTGCTAATTTGTGCTTTAGATGCGATTTTATTCACAATTTATTAAATATTCTGTAATATTAATAATAATATAATGTAAAAAAAAAACAGATAAGTCACTCATTAGGGCACCTTTAGATGAGTGTTACTGATCTTCAGGTAATCCACGTTGCTACTGAGTTTCAGCTGCTCCACTTCCATGTTTTCCAGCGTTCTCAAGCTCCTGTGGTGTAACTGAATCAGGTCATACATGCAATTCAGCACAGCCACAACATTCAGCTGTGAGCCGCCGTCCGACTCGGACCAGACGGGGGAGAGGCCCAGCAATGACACCTCCTGTAAAAGAAGACAAATCAAATGAAGGGCTGACATTCAGCATTCCAAGACACTGCTGCAAGTTGCACCAGATCTTTCATTTGGACTCAGTTTACCTCTAGGCATTTCCCATCTAAAACTACAACAGGCACGGCTGAAAGGCTAACAAACCTGACTGATGTGAGACAGGCATTCCTGCAGATTGTGCTCTGTGCAGAAGGTGCTGAGCCTATGGGAGTTTCTGTGGAGTGGCAGCGATGACTGGCTGAACTGCCTCAAGGGGGGTGTTCTACATTCAACAGAGCAGGAGGGAGCGTCCTTGACTTGAAGGAGAAAAGAAGTCTGTCAAAATATCTGCGGTGCACTCTCATTTAATATATGAAAGAAGAGCTAACTTTTCAACTAAAATAAGCTGTTCAAGGATTTAGGTCATTCTTTGCACAGTAACTAAACAGAATTTATGTTATGATTTCTGAAAAAGGACACGAGACAGAGGACTAAGCTGAAGAGAAACCTACAGGACAGCTATGTATAGATAGCACTGAAGGGTAAGGCTAATAGGAGAATCAATTATAACACAAAACAAGGACACAATGCTTTGGGAGACATGGAGCATTCAGCGATTGATTACAATAATTTACAAGACTTGCTATAAAGCTTATACTCACCCTGAGAGGACTCTGGCATTTTTGCAGTGCGGCCGTCAGGTAACCACCGTGGAAAATCTACTGCTTGTGCAGATTAGAAAACATGACTGCTAGGTCCTGAAATAGACAGTCAGATTAGCAAAGGCCAGTCAACGCACTCTGGATTACAGGGTTTAGGGAGTACACATGCAGTGGTGAGGGGTGGAAACCTGCAGCACACTGACTACCAAAAGCTTAGGAATTAGAAAAAAAAACAATGCATTTTTCTACTTTCGACTTTAAATGAGTGCACATCTTGTAAAGTTGTTATTATTGTTAGGTTGTTAGTTTAAGTGTGTGGTATCATTGCATTTAACAGATTACAGGTTGAGTCCAGGCTGCTAATTTTTCTTAATGGAGTAATCTGTTGATCAGATTAACTCCAGACGGACAACCTGTTGGTTTATTACCAGAGAAACACAATCAAGGAGTACTATGTTCTTTTAAGAAACATAAATAGGCTTTCAAATAATAATAATAATAATCATAATTATTATTATTGCTGTTGTTGTTGTTGTTTCACTTATAATTTTGGAGAAGAGCTAGAATATTAATACAATGTTAAATTAAAACGTAAAATATTTCGATGAGGACAAGCTTATGACAACTATGTGTTTCTTTTTTTTCAGTTCAGGGGGCTTTGCATTTGCTCCCACTGATACTTCACTCACTGATACTTAGTGAGAATCCTACTGTGGCCAACAGGTTTAGCATCCAGCACAGACTGACAACAAATGTTAACCATTAATGAGTACATTTTAAATTCCAGGGTCTATTTAAGACATGCATGCAATTTCAGGAGTGCAGTAGTTTGCCATTGCCTATAAATTCATTAAAAGGGGCCATATATTGCAAATATATTCACACCTGGGTGTGCCTTGTACTTTGAACCAAGAAGGAATGGCACATACCAGTGTGTGTGGAGGAATCCAACTTTAAAGTCTTTCTTTTGGCAGAATAGATCCAATAAATATGAAAAATTGGCACAAATCGTAGCTTTAAGGTTGTTATTTATTTTTGCATTCATTGAAATTACTTGTAAAACAATTTTGGATCGCAGAAAAAAGCTACAGATCAGTGTTTCTTACTTTAGTACGGCTTATCTGACTCAAACTATAACTTACATTTACACCAAACAATCAAAGATTTTGAAGAAACATAAAAAATGCACACGTTAGTTTTGTTTTCATCGAGAAAACAAAACATGAAACTGATCGACAACGCGGTGCAGCGGGACCTTTAAACTGTATGGCTGCCTAATCCAGGCAAGATTAAAGGTTTAAAGCTCGGATGAGTTGATTAACAAAAGAAAATCAACGCGTGGTGTTTTATGTACTCACGTCATGCTTCATTTTATGCGGTATTTCCGAGGCAATGTCCCAGCTCAGTCTACCTCCGCAAACCACCGCACACAAATCAAACACAGCGCTGATTGGCCCACTCGTTGCATAGCAACCAAACATGGCTCAATGCGATTGGCTGCTGGCTTTGAGGCAGTTCGAGCGTTCTTAAATGCAATAAATTTTTAACATTAGCATTTGTCTTGAGTCATTTATTGTAGGCTTCACGTACGCTTCATAGGAGGAGTTCCTCACTTGTTCAGACTACAAACCAGATCTGATGATGCCCGAAGTTAAAAACAAATTTAAAGTGTATAGGCAACGTCTAACATTATTTTTAAATGAAATCAATGGGAAACGTCAGTTCTATCAAACAGGTTGCCGTAATTTTAAAAGGATTTAAAACATAATATTGACATGTAGTCATTTTCCAGTATATAACTGACGTCTTACTTTCTCATCATTTTGCTAAAAAACAAAAAAGGATAGGGATGTGAGGCAAATATATATATATATATATATATATATATATATATATATATATATATATATATATATATATATATATATATAGATATATATAGATATATATATATAGATAGATAGATAGATAGATAGATAGATAGATAGATAGATAGATAGATAGATAGATAGATAGATAGATAGATAGATAGATAGATAGATAGATAGATAGATAGATAGATAGATAGATAGATAGATAGATATAGATAGATAGATAGATAGATAGATAGATAGATAGATAGATAGATAGATAGATAGATAGATAGATAGATAGATAGATAGATAGATAGATAGATAGATAGATAGATATATATATATATATATATATATATATATATTCAAAGTAAATGTGTAATTAGGCTACTTCTTATTTAATCATGTTAAACTTTCTCAATGAGCAAACAAGAAAAAAGATAACAATAAAATATGTATGTGTCTATTTTGCATTGTGTTTTTTTATGTCACTTGATGTCTTTAAGTTTATTTATCGTTGCTTCAAAAGGATACTGAAAGTTAAAACAAGTTGCCTTGATTTCCTTTTCCTTATTAAAAGTTAAATAAATCTTAATAATAACCACTAATTTATAAGGTAAATACAGTATATCACATGGCAAAGGTTTCTTGTATATTCTTCACAATTATTTTCACAATGCTTTTTGTTGATTTCATCCCAATTCCTTACAAATTAAGTTACACAGAGAGCATCTCTCTCACTGACTCTGTCAGATTTAAATGTACAGATGAGCTTCCTTCTCTCCTCTTTAGTCCGTTACATTGGGACAAAAACAAGAAAACATGGATGAGGGAAGGAGTCCTACCATACAGCATGTGTCCCTTTGAATTTTTAATTTAAAGAAAGCCATTAGGGGTTGGTGGAGGCCAAAGGAGCATCACTAAAGGCCACTTCTGACAAACACATTACAGGAGTGAGTAGTGCAGCTTGTCCCTTGGGGCTGGGGAGTAACCAATCCCCATTAATTACCACAACCCCACCCTATGAGAGACATTAGGATCAATGGAGAAGTGGTTAGAAACCATATCCTGAAATAAAACACCTCCTTGTGTGTTTTATAAAGGTTTTGAATTTCATTTGAAATATATATTCTTTTTCAGTCACTTTCAAGTCTTTGTAAAGACTTGTTTCTCATTACTGTGGCATTAATTGTACATCAAAACTGTAAATATCTTCAATCTCGAACACAGTCTATGTAACACTCCGTTGTTGGACACATTGTCTGAGCCTATTTTGTTAATATAAAACTCATTCTTCCTCAGAACTTGAATGCATAATCTTTATGACTCTTGTCACCTGATCTGTACAAATAAAACACCATTTATGTTCACAATGCATTGCTTTATTGTGTATGCCATGTATTTAGAAAACAATCTAGAAACCCTTAAAACAAGCAGTGATCTTGAATTGGTTAGATAGTTAAAAATATGTATTATATGTAAAAATTGTATAGAAAGCATTGCAGGTGATCAGAAACCTTCTGAAATCCACCATCAGTAAAGGAAAGCTGTTTGTAGTAAATGCAAGTCCAGACTCCACCAACAGCAATAAACCATGCATAACCGCAAAAACAAATGCTACCCTCCCCATCAATTACATCTTGCATTACATTGAAGCAGCTTTTCTAGTAGATGACTGCCTGACTGACATGTCAGGAACCCTGAGTTGTCACGTAATAATATTAAAATAAGTTAAACTAAGAAAAATGGAAAATATCTTTAATTTTAAGGTAAATTTAACAGGCTGCTTTTCACAAAAAAGAAAATGAAGCTATAGTTTAATGCTTGCAAGCCAGGGTTGTGCTGTTGCCCCCAGAACAATTTAGGTAATTTTCTTTATGGGCCCAAAGCACCACGACTTCTCGGCATGTAAAACACGGAAAGATATGTGTGTGTGCAGTATGTTTGTGTGCAGCCTGTGTGAAGAGATGGGTGTTGTCTAGCTGTACAACCCATTAGAACAAACGCAGATAGTTTATCATGAGAGACTGTAAAAGAATACTGGATCAGTGAAATTTGATTATTGTCAGATAGGAAGAAAATGTGTTTCTACACATTGTGAATTGCACATTCAAGAGTTTAAACTATGAACTCCAAACAGGAGACAAGTAAAGATGTGAAAACACACAAGAAAATGCTGTTTTTCAGCAATTTTTTTTTAGCTTTATCTACATCTAAATAAATGTAGCTGAGACACAAAAGGAAGTGAGCCCCAAACATAGAGTGGCCAACAACCAAAACACAGCTGCGCTACTAACACAGAGACACACTTTCAACCCATATGGTTATTTGTACCTAGTGTATGAATGTCACATTTAAATGCTCACTAAACAGAAATCTGCCTCACTGATGAAACTGTTTTGGGAATTTGTTGGTCATGGTATATTTGTTGGTTTGCAATTTGTGAAAAGATGAGGGTTTTTTTCTTCTTCACTTCCACTAGATGGCAGTAAATTCATCTGGATCAGACCACAGCCCAGCTCCACACTTGAAATTTCAGGTTTTTTACCTGACAACCTCTGTTTCTATCCTGTACTATGATATGCATATATTGTAAATTGATTTAAATGAACTAAGCATATATTTTAATATGTGAACTGTGCATACATAGAGACATCCATATAGAGTATACATGTATGGGTATACACACTCATGCTTTGTTTTCTCAGGGCTAGCTATACATTCTCAACAGTTTCTGTGTTACAATTGCTCTCGCTTTCCTTTTTATCATGTTCGTTTCTGTCATATGTGTGTGACTGGAATTTACCCATGATCATCCTTTGGAATAATTCCATAAATAGCTATACTCTCAAGAAAAGTCTATCTTATGGCAAATTATGTTGTTTATTTACTCAGAAGGATTTTTTACCATATAACAACAAGTAGCTGATTCAATATTACAACTGCAGATAACTTTGTCTGGGGTCATGGCAATAACATAAACTTGTCAGAAAACGTAGCAATAAATAAATATAGAAATAAATAATATGTTTTAGAAAAGTGTGCACTGGTAATTAATTTCACTCCGCCCATATTAACAGACCGTCTCTGCATTTTCTTTGTACGTATGTGTGTGGGAGCTGTGTACGTGATACGCGTGTACACGGCACATTACCACTATAACATCTCTTTTCGTATAACCACGTAAAATTAGCAGAATTAGACCTATGTATCAAACCACAGGATTTGTGTGACATCCGTTTTGGGAAGGATGAGGATGTTTTAGTCATGCATCGATCCTGTTGCTACAGTAATTAAAAATGCAAGCGCAATATGACATCTTCCATTGGGTGCACCCGCACCTATGTATTTATAAATTACAAATTCTAAGCTATGAGAAGGCTTTAATTCTTGATGTAATTGCTATTAGACTTGATTTTTGCTTATATAAAGCCAAATTAGTTACACACTGGCTCTTTAATGAAACAGCTAGGCTACATAAAGTATATTTCCTTGTATTGTTTTGTCAATAAAACATTTTTTATTGATATCCACTGTTGGGTACCAATAACATTCAACTAGTGGATATTTGGATATTTTGTTTCAGTTACATCTATTTGTATGTCTTAATCTTAACTTGTTAGTTGCTTTCACGACAAAGTTTTACATTTGACTCTTGTTACCACTGCTTTTTATTACAAAGAATGCTTTTACTGGTCTGTATTAATAGAAATGGTTCCATTGCATTCCAAAATCATTACAGTGTAATGTGTATAAGTAATGTTTGAGAGAAGGATATGAAGGTCACAATATATCCACCTCCTACTACAGCACTGAGCACAGCCAAACAAAATGACATGATTTAATAATAAGGCTCTGTACAAATATGCTCCCAAGAGCTCTTTGGGCTATTTCAACTACAATGTACTCAAGAAAAAAAAAAAAGAAATGCAACATCCAAAACATGCAAGAAGAGATGGAACACCTTCCAACTTTGTCTGACATTTGAAGTTGCATAAAGAACAGTAGGCGGTACTTTTCTTTTGCTACGATGAGATAGCTAACTTAAGATAACTTTGTCTTATTAGCAAATGTTCTGTTGCACTGGTTTAATCATGTGCTGAGATAAATATATAAAGAAAAAAAACAACAACACATGGTCTATTATTCACATTTGACAACATTGTTAAAGACTTGAAAGGACTTTTGAATTTGAAGTTTCAGACTTGGGACTTGACTCGGGACTTGAGGATAAAGACTTGACACTTACTTAAGACTTGCAAAACAAGGACTTGGTCCCACCTCTGTCAAAAAGTGCACAATCGAGAGGAAAATCCCACTTTGCCACATTTCATTTTCACGTTTCCATTATTGTTGACTGAGTTCTGTTTTAAATGATTTGGGCTCAGAAAGAGAAGGATGCTACATGATGTCTTTTCTCATCCCTGAAGCCTGATAAAATTAGAGAGCTGTGCTGGTATGAAGGAAATATCTTAAGGAAACAGATGGCTACAATCTATGGTTCAAGCTGTCAGTCTGACCGAAAGGAAGCTGGAGCAAGTTGCGCTTTCAACCACATGCTGAGCGCAGTCATTTGTGTTACCGGCAGAAAAGCTGAAACCCTGACATTTCCAATGAATTTCTTTTCATCACTGCCAAGCCCTTCACTCAGCATTTGTCTTCATCAGCCAAACACCTGCACTTGTTAAGTCAAAAGAATCTCTCATTTGTAACTGTGGAGATCTGAAAACCGGTGTATTTTTGGCTCTGGTTGTTTCCCAACAGAACCTCTAGAGCAATGTTTATGTCAGTGAAGTTTACATCCCAACTACCTTGTATATTTCCTAACAGGAGTCTTCCTTCTGGTTGACTTTAAGAAGCCACCCACAGAGGAAATTATACAGTGAAGAGAAACAGTTTGTTATTGTATTGCTTGGTGATTTCTGTAGATGTACAAATGTGTCTGTTTAGCCATTTCAGATTCAAAGTGTTAAAGCTGTTTGTCGTAAAACCTTGTCAAAAACTGAAAAAAGCTGAGCGTAACAGAACAACGAAAGATCTGACTTGTTGTGCTGGGTAAAGATATTTAGATTGTAACTTCAGATTTTGCACACTCAGCAGTCAACAATAGTCCTGTTTTTGAAATGAAGCCTCTCATGAAAACTGTTTTTGCTGCTGGATGCAGGACGTTCTGCCAGACAACAGCCTAACCCTGTGCTGGATGCAGTTGCTTTCAGTAAATGTTAAAGGCAGAGGCAAGCAGTGAGTGACCTTTGCTCATTCTGCACCCAGAACAAATAGGATCTCCTGCTTTGGATCATATCTGGATTTGCAATACTGTATTGAACTCTTTTCAAAAAATACTTTCTTATGTAATTGTTATTTACAGTTGTTGATTCTGTAAAGGAGCTGTTTGTATTTGTTCATTCAAGAGGCTGAACCTTCCTCTCTTGCAAAACATCAATTCACTGAAAATCATATCCATTATTAACAACATATATGTGTGTTTGTGGCTAATGTTGACTTCATGAAATAGATCTCAGGGCCTCTAAAGGAAATTCTGGTCTGTTGATATTTCCTCTCTGTCAACAGGAATTAAACACTTTAATCTGATATCAACAAAATACCTTACAGTAATATACTTGGGGTCAAAACTATCACATATTACACAAGTTCTTTATTTATTTATTAAGAAATCTACAGTATATTTCAGCAGATTCTCAACTGTTCACTCCTTTCAATGTCCATGTATAATAAAATTAATAAAAAGTAAATACTAAGGTAAAAACACTGCACTGCAGATTAGTTTCTAATCAAGTGTATTTACTACACATTTTAATGTTGCTATAATACACAAGAATCCATCCAGTTCTATTGACACCTTACTGAAAAAGACGTGTCAATGTGAACTTTGCTGCCTCTTAGACTTGTACATATCTGTTACTTGAAGTGTTTTCCATCAAAGATTCAGAAATGAACAATTTGCACCAAACCCCCTGTAGAACCAGAGCCTCTGATCAGTTGAATGTGTCCAGTTCTCATCAGCCTGGAGGACAGAGTAGGCAACTTTAAAAAAACAAAAAAAAAAAAACTTAATAACTAGTCCAGGAAAGCTGTAGTAGTTTCAGTTTTGCTTTCTCGGGTTGGAACGTCCTTTGCTCCTTATTGCAGTAGAGTAAGAGATTCTGATTATTTCTTTACTGATACGGTGTGCTAAAGATTGTGTTGAGCAACGTTCAATTCATAATTTCCAAAGCTGTTCTTCATACCGAGTCAGTCATCTTTCAGCCCGATTCTTTACTTGGTTTCTTTCATTCATTGACTCCAGTGCTGCTCACACAGAACAATAAAGATACCCTGTTCAACTAATCTTCAACTAATGTAGTTGTAGCAAAATAGATGCCTGAATAACTTGTTTCATACTCTTTATATAAGGGTACGAAACTAGTTATTATTACAGCTCCACGCATAGTTTTTTTAATGACCCCTTGGACTTTTCACATTTCATCAACCAACAAATACAGAACATTATTGTAATTTGTTGCCATTGTATTTGATTAAACAAGACATGTTGACTCCACTAGCAATATTGTGAAGTGGAATAAAAACAATACATGGTTTTTAAATGTCTTTACAAATAAAAATCAAACAAGAGAAATCTTGGTAGAACCACACGTTTCACTGCAATTAATGCTGCAAGTCTCTCCCTGTTTTTTGTACGTCTCCACCTGCTTTGCACATTTGGAGCCTGAATTTCATGCCCATTCTACTTTGCAAAGTAATTCAAGTTGAATCCAACCAGACTAAGAGAATGTGTGAACATCAATTATTAGGTTTAACTACAGATTGGATTCAGATCTGGTCTTTGACTGGGCTCTTCCAACACATTAATCTGCTTTGATTAAAACCATTTCATTGTAACTCTGGCTGTGAGTTTAGGTAGGGCTGGACGATATAGAAAAAAAAGCAAATCGATAAAATAGAAATCATATTGATTGATATCGATAATTATCAACAAATTCAAAACATATATTTTAAGTGCAGCCCTGGCCATTTTATGCTGTTGCTTAGCGACTTAATTTTAGATACAGAACACAAACTTACTGGATTCAAACTCAACCCTTTATTCAACCAACCTTTATCCAAAACTACAAGTTTTTAAAAATTAAAAATAACGGGTGCTCTCTGAACTCTTTGAAGGGGGCGGAGCGTTCCTGGGTCTGCATTGTGATTGGTTGGGAGGATGTAATGACTGTAATATTAATCTACATGGTAGGCTAGAATGCAAAAGGAAGTTCTATTGAACTTTTTATTGACTCTTTTTTTTTCTATCATTAATATACGTCTATCGATCGATATATGTTGTTATTGAATTATTGTCCAGTCCTATGTTAAGGGCCTTTATTGGTCTTCTGGATGGAGAACTCTTCCTCAGTCAGTGGCTGATATGGGCCACAGACTGATTTCAATTATGATAAAGTCACTCTCGTCCCAGCTTCAGTCTGGAGTTATTCTGTCATTTACAACAACAACAAAAACATACACATTTTGTATAACTATAAATGAGACTTGAGAGAAAAGGTTTAGTCTAATATACTGTCAAACAGTGACAGAAAATATAGTTATGTCTGTTTTTTTCAGTGTGTGCTAACATCATGTTTTAACTGTATATATATATATATATATATTAGCTAAGACCTTGACTTAAAACATGAGGCACATGTAGCAACTATTCCCAAATGAACCTGTTTCCAGAACAGTTGAACAATTTTCTAAAATATTTCGAACAGATAACTCTAACTCTGTTGCATTAAAATTTACTTATGAGACAGATGAACTGGGCTTCACAGTGGAACAGTGGGTAGCACTGTTGCCATGCAGCAAGAAGGTTCAAATCTTGTCCTGGGTCTTTCTGCATGGAGTTTGCATGTTCTCCCTGTGCATGCGCGGGTTCTCTCCAGGTACTCCGGCTTCCTCCCACAGTCCAAAAACATGACTGTTAGGTTACTTGGCCTCTCTAAATTCTCCTTAGGTGTGAGTGTGTGCGAGAAAGGTTGTTTGTCCTGTTTGTCTCTGTGTTGCCCTGAGACAGACTGGCGACCTGACATTAGATTTGTCAAAAAGAAACACATAATTTTATATTCTGTTTGTGGATAACCCTTTGTTGCCATTTCACAAAGAATAACATATAAATTAGGTTGAATGAAGGATTAATGATTGGGTCAAAAGGAACAATATTTAATTGCATTAAATATTATGCAAATTATGCACACGCGTGCCTGCGTGTGTGTGGGTAAGTGAGAAGAGATCTGAATGTTGTCATGATTTGTCTTGGATGAAGCCAGAACACAGCACACACACACACACACACACACACACACACACACACACACACACACACACACACACACACACACACACACACACACACACAGAGCTGTTTTCCAGAGTTTATTGAAGCAGCAAGAAGTGGATGATGAAAGCCAGAGTCATTTACCAGACGGAGGTTGCAGGGGTACAGGAACTGGCAGACGGGAACAGGACTATGACACAAGCAGGAACAGGACAGGCATGATGTTCAGAGGACTGGAGACGAACCGGTGACTATGGACAAACTGAGGTGAGGTCTTATAGAGGTGTGAGCAGGTGGAATGAGTCCAAGGTTGACTGCAGCCTGACAGGTGTTCCCAATCAGGGCTGCACTGGGGAAGGAGCAAGAAATGTTCAGAATGCAGCCTTCAGGCTTCATCATGATAAATGTCTGATTACAGGAAGATGATTGACTTTGCGACTTTAGAAAATAAGTTGTTTTTAAGTCTATTTTTTGCAATTAGCTCTATAATAGTCTAAGTCTAAGTAATAATACGTATATTTTTTTCTTCGTATTAGCTGTAATTCTACACGGATTCTATTAATACTGCTTTCTTTACACTCATTTTGAGGCCTTCGTTTAAGCTGTTCTAAGCTGGGTTTCTCGAGTGAAGCATGCAGAAATAAAGCTCCAGGGATGTTTTCATCTTCCAAAATGATTGGTATTGCCCGATTTGGCATTCTAGTTTGTACTCAACTTGTCGGACCAGCTGGGAAACTCGGGCTGTCTCCGGTGAAATGTGACATCATTTGAGAAAAGCCCCATTACAACGTGTGTGTTTAACTTGTAGTAAGTGTAATAATATATATGATTTAGCAATGGCATCTAGGTGTTATTCGATTGTATCTGTTGCTTTATGTCTGTTGGTTGTGCTGTTCTTTTTGCATCTCTCTTTCCAGGTGACGGAGCAGACGGAGAAGGTTTTATCATTCTCTCCCTTTTATCTCCTCTTTCTTTCACCTCTACTCTTTTTTTTCTTTTCTTTCTCTTTCACTTCTTGTTCTTCCTTTACTCTCCCATTGTCATGTCCATATAATTTGAAATTCTCCTTGCAGGAATCACAATAAAGCTATTTACAAGCATAAATCAAGTGGAGCACTATGGCGAAAGCTGTTCGCTCCACTTGTAAAAGCAAAATCTGTTGAGCTCTATCTGGCATTGAGACATCAATTCCTATTGCCACATTGCTAGACAGGACACTGGGAAAAAAAAAAAAAAACTTGTAGTAAGTGTGAGTGTTGCGGGTTAAACTAAAAGTCGACATGAAGATCACACAACCAGCTGAACCAGAAAGCCTTGTTCATGACTCTTGAGTCATGAACAAGTCTGACGAGAGGTGAGAAATCTGAGACCATCAACTCGTGCACTAGACATTGAACTAGACCGAGTGACGTTGGATGCTGCTGATTACCAGAATTTCTGCAACACACATCCGGGGCAGCCACATTTTCGGAAGTACTCAAGTACACAGTGTAACCTTCAGGCCTACCAAAGTCAAGTCTTTGAACCAATAACCAAGCGCAAAAAGTATTTTTTAAATTATTTAAATATTTTTACATTGATTTACGTGTCACATTTACAGGAGATGTTTATACTAAAACTTCTACAAATGTTAAATTGTAAAGTTTTCCATTCAACAATAAGTCCTGTCGCTTTGTTCTGTGTCAATAATCTCCAGGTTTTTGTCTTTAATGCATGCATATTTTATTAGTTATATAAGTTTCCTAGAGTGTGTTTTCTTTAGTTATTCATCCCTAAGTGTTTGTTTATATTTTAGTGCTTACTTATGGGGATTAGTTATTGGATCTTGTTCTTAGTTTATTCTTTGTACATTTTGTCATATTTCCTTTGTTCCTCTTCGGTTCATTGCTCTCCTCTCCATCAGTCTCAGTGGTTTCTCATTTCCTTCTGACTGATTTCACCTGTGTTTTGCCTCACTTTTCTCCACACCTCCCTCTGTATTTAAGTTACCTGGTTTCATTACTCTTTACCAAATTCTTCTGCTAACTCCACGTTTCCTGTATTTCCTTTCTCCTCCCTCATGGTTTGTTTCCCTGCCCTGTTCCTCGTGTGCTGAAATATTGATTTATTTTATTCAACTTTGCGCTTGAGTCCTCCTTAACCCCAATTCCATACCATACCATTACGCCCTTTATTTATAAAGCACTTTAAAATCCTCAGGTCATCAAAGTGCTGTACATGCAACTGGAAATAAATTAAAATGGACATGTAAAGCACAGACAAGCTAAAATAGAAAAATAAATTGTTAAAATTGTTACATCGAATTAAAAGTAATTAAAAAATTATTTTAAAATTATTAATAAATAATAATAAAAAATAGTTTCAACCTCCCAGGATGTGCAAAATTGTAGTTTATTCCACAATGGTGGACTATAATACAACAAAGGCACAATCTCCTCTTAATTTCCATTTTGATTTAGGGACAATAAGGAGCTGCTGATTGGCAGACCTTAGGGAGCAGACAGATGTTTGGGAGTAGAGCAGCCCAGAAGGGGGGTGTAGGGGGGGCTTTTTAAGAGATTTGTAAGCAAATAAGAGAAGTTTAAATCAGATCCTAAAACGTACAGGCAACCAATGGAGGGAATGTTGATGTTACAAATGCATGGATCGCTGTTTCAACAAGCTGCCTTGATATAACTGGCTTTAATTTAGCTTGCTGCCTCAAATGAAAAAAAGCTTGATTTAACAACCTCTCTAATCTACCCAATAAGGACAGTCCTCATTCATTGAGTTGTTCAGATTTGCTTTGGAAACATAAGTGCCAGTCCAAAGTAGGAGTGAATCAAATCCATCTTCTCATCCTTTTCTTTTCCCAATTTAAACTTTGAATAATGATGCATACAGCTTGCCTATTGCACTTCACTTTAGCTTAGAAATAAACGAGCTGAGGTTGTTTTACAGAACTTTTAAAACTTCTTTTTAAAAGTTGTTTTCTTTTAAACTTATCATTTATTCCGCTTCTCCAAAAGCAGAAAACAGACATTTAATTTTCTTATTAGTCACTGAATTCATGTAATTGTAAGTTAACAGAACTGTTAACTACTAAAAACAAAAAAAATCTAACAACAGAACTTGGAGCAGTAACAAAGTGCAGTGTCTGTAGTGACAGGTGAGAAATCATGACCTCTAAGTTGCTACCTTAATATCCTATTGGCTGCATTTTATGCTAGTAAGTGTCAGAACTATAGCTAAAAAAAAGGAACATCACACACACTGTTCTTGTGTTCACACTGTGCTTGATCACATCAAATACCAATGTATCTAAAAAGAAAATGAAAGAAAATCCCGTACACCCCTTATCCAGCCTGTATTTTTAACAAAAGAACAAAGACCCACATCCATGGACTTCTTCTGCTGGACCCCCTTCTGCCTTCAGAACTGCCTCAATTCTGTGCCACAGATTCAATAAAGTGCCAGAAAAAGGTTTCAGCACGAAAACCCCCCCATCATAAGCAGTTTCTATATTTGCCCCACATATGTTTGCTCTAAAATTCAAAGCAAACCAAAATGTAGCATTTCTGTACATCTGTACAATTTAATTGGCTTCCCAAGAATGTGTAATTACAGCAGGGCTGAAGAAGAAAGTTTGCCTCGCTCTGCAGATTACAGTTCATATTTTTGGGTAAACTAAACCGGGGCGGCAGGCAGAAGCCAGAATCTGAAGGGCTTCCTACCACACAGCTTGCTCTCTAAACCATATGAATTGATTCAAATTTGCAAACATAAGAATCATGAATTTACTTGGATAGAATTGTCCCTTTGATCCTGGGAATATCAAGATGCTCACAGTAAGAAAATCAGTTTTGTTCATATATATAGAGCTTAACTTATTTTTCTGGTGGTCAAAATTATAAAATGTTTCTTTATAAAAGGAGAGAGCTTGATTAAATGTTCAGGAAATATGTGGCTACAAAGAACCAGACATGATCAGTGGCGATCAGGTGCAAAAAATGGAGCAGACGTGTAAGAGATCAAAGTTTTAAAAGCAGGACCAAACGTCCAGCTCTCTCCTTCCCGTCATCGTCTGTCGGAGGTTCATCAGGCAGAAATGTGAAGCTGGTGCCACTACCTATGTTTATACCTGTTCATTATTTGTACATCTATTTCTTTCTTTTTACTCCCAGAACTTCCCTTTTTCTATTGTCTCAGTTACAATAGCGTCAAAGAGAAAGCCCAAATATGTCGGGGTGTTTTTGTACTTCCCTGGGCCATCGTCTCTCCATCTCCTTTCTGTACTGCTAATTTTTCACATGGGTGGGTCTGCCCCCGCTGTGCTGCACATCACCTGCTTCCAGTCACATCATCAAACCAAAGTCATATTGTCCAACCCTCCTGGTTAACATGCACTTCAGGTTTTGGCCGTACTTCCCTTGTGTACTGCTCCATCTCGCCTGGTGTTTTTCCTCACCAACAATCAACTCCCAATGATAAGCAAGCCTAGCAGAATAAACAAAAGCCTTATAACTCATCCAGTCAAGTTTATTCATATAGTACCTTTAATAAAGGAATTCAAAAGTGCTTTACTGGACATCAAAGTAAGACAAAAAAGAAAGTAACAAAAATTATTGCTTACAAAGAGATATTATTATGCCAAACACTTAAAGGCATTGCACTAAAGAAACAAGTGTGAAATGTTGATTTAAATTTACGTTTAAAACTAAACTAAAATCCAATCCTCAATCTCATGCTTCAGTTACTAAGAATAGACAAGTCGATTGTGAGTCATGTAATGTGACCAAAAGCTGCGTAAGACAATAATCTTATTTAAATCCTATTTAGAGGAAGTTACAGTTTCTGAATATCAGAGGTTCTCAGGGATTGTGTTCCAGAGGTGAAGAGCATACAAGCTAAATGCCTCTGCTTTCTTAGATTTAGTCTTGGGAAATCTAAGCAAGTCAGTCTCTGATGACCTGAATTCAAAAATATTTTGGCCCAATATCATTTAGTAACTGATAGACCAAGATTTTAAAATGTTTCCTTTGATAAGCAGGGAGCAGTAATTTAAGAACTGTTGTGATATGATCCATTTTCCTTGTTTGGTCAGGACTCTGGTAGGGACATTTTGGATGAACTGCTGCTGCCAGATAGTTTTTTTTTTTATAGAGACCTGTAAATAAATCACAATAAACTTACCTAACATCTGGTAATGTTTTAAAGATGACAGTCAGATGATTTAGAAACATATTTTATGAGGTTGTTAAAATTCAGATGAGCCCCAAGACGGCACCAAAGGTTACTGCTTTGCTGCTGCTTGTCTTTAGCTTTATTGAGTCTAGTTGAACTCAGATCTCCATCCTTGCATTTTCGCCAAACAAAAAACAAACAAACAATGACTTCTCTCTTGGCTGAACAACCCGCCTCGGCCTCCATGGATCTGCAGCTCTCCCCCTGCTACACCTGCAGCCATCATAACTCACATCACTTAGGTCAGCAGTGTACTCACCAGTCACATGCCAGTTATTACAGCAGCTCAATCGCCTCCTCTCTTTAATACTTCCTGGTCTGCTACTGAGGACACCAGCTTGGCTATATTTAGCTATTTTGATTCAACAATGAACCTTGCCTTAACTGACGGCAGTAGCTTTATAGTTGGTGTCAGAAGTAAAGGTTATGTCTTGCTCAATCATTTTCTTGTTGGTGTTGTAAGTTTTAGTTATTATTATTGTTTCATCCATCCATCTATTGTTCACACCCCCTTATCCATACGAGGTGGCAGGTAGGCTGAGGCCTTTCTCCAGGAGTTATTGGACGAGAGGTGTGGTACACCCTGGACATGTCACCAGTCAGTCACAAGGCAACACACAACCATGCACACTTTGTGTCTAAGGGCTATTTAGAGGGAGCGTTTTACCTAACAGTCGTCCTTTTGGACTGCTTGAGGAAGCCAGAGCACCAGAACAGAGCCCAAACATGCACAGGAAAAACATGCAAACTCTGTGTAGAAAGAGCCTGAGTCGGGTTTTAAACCTGGAGTCTTCTCACACTCCTGAGAACTGGACACTCCATCATGTCCACTCTCTTCACCAACCTTGTCCTTGCCAGAGCCATCAGGGAGGCCCAAAGCGCTCTGATTCAGCCTCTCGATGTCTTCTATAAACATGATGCTGGCGAGACTACTAAATACTCCCCTCAGCTCCAGGGACAGCTGCAGAAACTTCTCTGCGAGGTCTTCAGCTGCCTGCAGTCACGCTTCACCCTGGCCTACAACGACAAGCCGCTAGCTTTGCTGTCACCAACATATAGCCCAATACGATTACTATTGTTTTTGTTATTATTTTTATATCTTGGGAGTGTGGTTGTTACTTTTTAAATGCATGAAGTAAGAAGTTGGTAATCAATGCAATTGTACTTATAGTTTGACAAATGCTTCAAATTACATCTATTCTGGAAAAAAAGATAACTGAAATTAGAAGAAACAAGTTGAAAAAGAGAATGAGGATGCTGTTATAAAATTACGGTTTGAGGTTTGTGTAGTCTCTTTTAATCCATTAGCAAATAGTTTTCTTTGTGGTTGTAAATTCTGGATTTAGATTTTGATGCCCTATGGGCATGTTGGGGTCGGAACATGGTCTTTACCAATTTATCATCTATTTGCCTAGATCAGGGTGGTGGACAATGGTTTCAAATCCCTCAGGAGAACATATCAGCTGCAGCTGACTGCTTAAAAAAAAAAACTACAGTCTGCTGTTTGCTGGCGTTAGCTAAAACCTGCTTCAGGCTGCTTGCCATTTTTGATCATACTTGTCTTGCAACATGAGCGTTTCCCGGGGACGCAACTGTAGCAACTATTACTGGATGAGCTGAAGAGGAGGAAGGTTTAGACCCATTTCCAGAAAAGCATGAAAGTGTAAAGTTTTAATCATGCAAGTTTGTATCGTACAAGTATTTTGTATCTGCCTTCCCATAACCCATAGTGATGAGAAAACCTTCACCATACTTGCTGTTTCAGATTCAAAATGAAAGACATTTAGAGGAAGATTAAGTTTGAATCTTAATATTGTTAACTTTAGATAAAACGCCCCTGTTTTTTTTACAGGGGCGTGTGCAGTTCAATAAACTCAAGGGAGGGACTCCGCATTTCATCTAAGCAATGTCTTAAAAACCGGAAACCAGTAAATCCTCCTTTTGAATTAAGCAAAGGCTAGCTTAGTGTTATCCAGCACTTAAATAGTTCTTTGTTGTGTTAAAATGTTTTTAGTAATAATGAGGTATCTTTAAAACTTGTTTAATTAGCAATTGTGATTTGTTCGTTTAATCAAAATGAATAACTTTCTCTTTACCAAGACTGATTGAAATCTCTTCAACAGGACATCAGATTGAGATGAAATAATATTTATTCCACCGATCATTTTCCTGAGACTTTCCAGACCTGTTTTTTATGACCCTGGAACATCTATGAAGTGAAAACATGTTGAATTTTATCTGATTTCGCTAGTTTAGGACCCAGTAAGCTTTTGACAGGACTCATAATTAGTTCACGTTCACTTACTACATTTATAGGGTAGAACTGAACACAACCCTATTTTTTCTTGCTTAGAATATTGCAAAACATGTCGGAGGACCAGGAACACACCGTAGCTCCATTGAGTAATATTTTTATCTAGGTTTGTCTTCACTGTACCTTTTCCCCGAAGGGGAAAAAAAGTTGAAAAAGCTCAATCAGTATTTCTTAAGAACTATCTAAATTTTTCCTGGTGGGGTTGCGAGCTCCTAATGTTTAAACAGATTACACAGAACAAGAAACAATAAGAAATGGATTTACAGAGTCTGGTCCACTTATTTAAAATTAATCAATCACCTTATTTAATTCTTGTCCTAACAGAACTTTAAATGTTAAGTTCCAGTACGCTTTGTTTGTTTTTCCTCCATGCACGTACAGTAGTCAGAACCAAATTAAATACATTAAGACTACTTTTTGTTTTTTATGTATTCCACTTGGAATTCAAAGGGTGTTGTGGTGAGATTCCCATTGATGTACGTTACATATCAATGGAGATTCCCCATCATCTTCTCAGCTGAGGAACAACATGTCCAGAACCACCGTTCCACGATCCAGTCCTGTTCATTAAGAGGCGACAATTACTGTGGCTCAGTGGGTTGAGTATTTGTCTTGAAGTCAAAAGAATTTGGTTTCAGTTCCAGCTTCCTCCTGCTGAATGTTGTTGTGCCACTGGGCAAGGCAGTTAACCCCAAGTTGACTACTAATCTGTGCATTGGTTTAATAATGTGAGCATGTTAGGGAGCGGCATTGGGCGCATGTAGGGTTTAAAGTACTTTGATTGGTCAGTATGACTGGAAATGAGCGATAGGAATTTGGTCCGTCTACCCTCCGTTTCTTGAAGAGGTTTCACTACTCATCCTTCTTCAGAGCTGTACAATCTTGTGATTTGAAGTCTAAATGTATTTCAGAAACAACTTTGTCTTTTCCTTTACGTGGTTAAGATTGCCGTGTCCTCAGGACTGCACTTACACCTACGTACCCAGACCAAAATAAGGTGTGTCTTATCAGTTCATCTATGACTGCTTTTGGAGCCGAAACCTGTCCTACCTCTTGGCCTTCCTCATGCTGAGTACCATTTTATTCTCTCTAAACCATTCCTTCAAAGTTAAGACGAGTATTCAAATCTCCAAATTATGTATGAAGCCCTTCTCTTTATATAAAGGCAGATAAACTGATTAAATAAATCAAATCTTCCTCGAGCTAACAACACTCTGAATGTTCAATCTTGATTCCCTTTGGAATTACCCTATGGGTGGTTAGATTTCATGTCTGTTGGTATTACGCTTTGTTTTTTTACTTATTAATTATCAAGATATATTAGCAATATTACTGGTAAGTTAATTATTGATTTTGTAAATGATTATTTAAAATTTAACCAGTTATTCTGAGTGGAAGCACCAACATTGGGTTCTGTGAAGAATTATCTTTCCATACATCATCCTCTACCCTTCAGACCGATCATTGACAGATTTAAGACTAATAGGAAATATACAACATTTTGTATTGATCGCAAACAAGATTTTTGTTACATATAACCGATTCGCTTTACCAATGGCCACATTCATGTAGTTGTTGGGTTTTTTTTCAATAATTTCCAAATTGTTATACTAGTACTTTATTCTATATACTATACTTGGATTTGAATCTAAACAACACTGTATTGGATTGAGTTGAAACAAGATGTCCTAAACAGATTTGTAATGAACTCGTCTATGGAAGTTAATTTGTGTCGCCGGGATTTGAATTAAAAATGCCACTGAAATTTAAATGTTGTATGTTTGTACTTACTCTTTCGGTGTTAGAATATATTCAGAAAACATTTTTAACCCCCAAAAAATTCATTGTCATTATATCTACATAGTTGAAAGTTCATTTTAAGAAAACGTAACGGGATTGGCTGGGCGTTGGACACCACAATCCATTGGTAATGTCTGTGACCTGACGTAACCCTTCCCTTTTTACACCGAATTTAGACGCTGAATTTAAGACGGTGAATTTGAGCCAGTTGAATCTCGGGAGGCTGAAATTATTGAGTTTGAATTTTGAAAGGCTGAATTTTTTATATTCAATTTTTTTTTTTTAAACTGAAAAGTTAAACTGAAAAACAGGTATTGAAAATTTAATCACTTTGAAATAGTAATGTGAATTTTTATCTTGCAGTGAAAATAACAAATGAAATTTCAACTATGTAGATATAATGACAATGAATTTTTTGGGGGTTAAAAATGTTTTCTGAATATATTCTAACACCGAAAGAGTAAGTACAAACATACAACATTTAAATTTCAGTGGCATTTTTAATTCAAATCCCGGCGACACAAATTAACTTCCATACTCGTCTGCTTTTCTGTGAATTGTCCTGCCATAACTTTGTTGTGTAATAAACTCAACTAAAAGAGGAAGGTGACTCAAACAGGACTTGCAAGTAGCTCCGTGATTCCTTTTAGATGTGAAACGGGTGTCGTTTAAGATAAAGCGGTCATCTTGTTTTCACTAACAGTGACATTAAGCATGTCTATCACATAAAGCATTGCTCAAACTATAATTTGATTTTATGACTATTAAATAGCAAATAATGTCAACAGTAAAGCCAGAAAAGAGAAAGACTGTGTTGGACTGTGAAGTTATTTAATTGTTGCCAATATACAAGCCCAGCTATATATAAATGTCAAACAAACAAGGGTAGACCCCTGTGGTTCAAAACAGCAATCTGAAATGTATAAAAAGTTGACTTTAATTAATAAAGAAATACATTCTGTAAAAGTATGCTTTTTTTCTTAAATAGCACACAATGTTCATTAAGCCAATCATTGTCCCATTTGAAGTAGTGTTGCACCGATACCAGTATCGGACGGGGCCCCGATCCAGCACTAAAATGGTGGTAATGGTATCGGCGAGTACCAACAAATAGGGCACTAATACCATTTTGATGTTTGTATGTCACTTGAACGCAGCCTTCTCTCTCCCGACTAGTATAATACATGTTATAATTTCACGAAAGTTGCATTATTTTGGCATTTGAGAGCCAAAAGTTTATTCAGCTATTGTCACCCATTCCAGGTAGGCAATAAAAAGTTCTACTACCCTAAGTAGTATGCAGTTCTTCATATATACACACACACATCAATTTCAAACAGATGGTATCGGTATCGGCCAATACTGCACTGCCAGGTATCGGGTATCGGTATCGGGGTCAAAAAATGGCATTGGCGCGACAGTAATTTGAAGTAAAGTAGACAATGAAGCACAGAAAGTGGTTTTATCCTAAATAAGATTCATGCTTCAGGTACGTGTCCTGAGCATTTTGAACATGTCCTTACTCCAACACAGCTAATTGCAATGATTGATATACCTCCTCAGCATGCATTCATGTTCTCTAAAAGCCATGAATTTAACCTGTTGTTCAAGGCCAGGTGCACAAAACATGGAAAACATCTAAGAGACTAGAATTTGACCCAACAACTCTATAGCATGGCTGTACATGGCGGTTTTCAGGTCAACAGCGTATTTATAAACTCTAAATTGCAAAGACAGAAATATCAAACCAGTGGCCCAGATGCAAGCAATCTGAGTTCTGATTAAAGGACACCAAAGGCAAGCCCTTCCTTCTGTACCCTCAAAGTATTAGAATAAACCACCAAAGACAAATGCTATATCAGCTGGAACGAGTATCTGTTCAATGAGGAATTACCAAGTTTTAGAATGAAAAGATGAACTCTAGATCACTTAAAAACAGTAAAATCGTCTGTTGATTTATTGCAATTTAAAAAACCCTAATCAGAAACTGCAGCATTAGCCTTTAAAGCTACATTTCCATACAGAACATGCACTGTGCAAAACAAGGGGGGGAGCTTGGTCACTATTGACTGGACCACTAAATAAATATTTGCTCACGGGCAACAAGTGATTGGCACAGAGTCATATGGTCTTTATCAAAAACTACCTCTGTAAACCTTTATGATGGGAATGTATGTATATCATACAAAATCCTGCAGGAGAGGGGTTGTCGTTCTGCTTTTACATCAAATAAATTGTAAAAAAGAAACACATTTTAAAGTATAAGGTTTCAAAGAAATATATATATATATATATATATATATATATATATATATATATATATATATATATATATATATATATATATATATATATATACATACATACAGAAGTGGTTATTCTTTATTAAATCCAACAGTCAGATTGCATGACCATGGGTAATCTCAGTTTAATCATTTGAGCTTTAAATCTGTCTACTGAGCAGTCTTATAAGATAACGGTGAAACAGCTTTGATGATGAAGGGCCTGTTACAGCAGTTCAGGTATGAATACTATACATGCAACGAGGGGTCAGTTAAACTACTAAAGATTTAGCGATGCGGTCAGTCAGCAGGAGTACGTGCAGTCTTCTGTGTTGGAGGGAGTTGCCGTCTTATCCTCCTTCATGTCGAAAGCGCGCATCATAAACTGTCTCTACAGCAGGAATCCAGTGTGTTGCAGAGAGGTGAAGCAGATTTTAGAAAAAATGCTACAGAAAAGCACGTTAGGTTCTTTAAAAGGAAGCTTCTATTTTCATAAGTAATCACACACAGACAAGATGGAAGTGTGCACGGGTTGCAATATGAAATTAGACAAATCTGATCCAGGTCTAAAAAAAAAAAGAAAAGACTTCTTACACTATCTTCAAGTACAGTTACTCAACAACCATTTACAGTACTCTTACACAAATGAAAAACTTTAAAAAATATGCTCTACCCAAGCATAATTTAATTACAAATCCACCATTATAGTTTTCTTAAACTACACATGCAGTGTAAAAAAAAAATATAATTACAACAAATATAAACAACATTATACAAAAAAAAAGTGAAGTCAACTTTTTTCCTTGCAAGGTTCAAAGTTTTTAAACATACTTGTTTCATTGGTCACTGCCGTGCAGCATCAGTGCCCAATGCGCTCACTCACTATGCATCAGAGGGATCGGATGACACTGACAGAAAACGGGATCGAACTGGAGTGAGAACCTCTCATTACACAGAAATGGGAGTCATGTGCCCAAATGATTGAATTCCTAGAATAACCGGACATCTTTACAGCCATTAAGGAATTTAGTAGTGCATTACGTTATCTCTTTATCGGAGCGGATGGTCTGCAGTGACTTTTCAAGCAAGTTCTTTCAGTCCCAGGAAAGCACAATCCGCAGAGGACCGATACGGGTAAACTGTCTGAAGACTCGGAAAGTGTCCGTGTGGGCCCTCTCCGCTCCGGACAATAGTTGTTCAATATTTGTCTGATTTGTAGATTTCATGAATCGAGGGATCCATTATCATCGCTTCTCATTTCCTCCGAGGGTGGCGGACTGGTGTTTGTGTCCTGACCAGAGTTCAGCGGCCTGGCGTTGGCGCGCAACGACCGCTGCTGCCGCGTGCCATTTCCGATGCAGCGCACAAGGTTTTTGAAAGTTGCCCACATCTCCCGGTCCTTGTAGGAGTAAATGCAGGGGTTCATGACAGAGTTGGCAACGGCAAGCAGCAGGATCAGACTCTTCACTCTCTTGAAATCACACTTCTCACAGTTCATGCCGTCCAAGAGCATGACCACAAGACCAGGTGTCCAGCAGATCACAAAGGCTCCTATGAACAAAAACAAAAAAATAATTATCATGTATATTTTATTTTAAATATGTCCAAGTTGTAAATTCTACAGTTTCTGCATATTATTACAATATAATATATTTAGACAAATTCATCCATCTTGGATTTTTTTTTTTTTTTTTTTTTTACTGTTTGGACAAATAACAACTGAAGGGTTAAACTTAAATATTAAAAGCAATATTACTATAAGTCAGGTCAGAGAGGGAATTTAACGACTGAAATATAGTATAAATGCACCAAAATATTCATAATATTTGTCAAATGTACAGAAAAGATGCATCATATTGCATTGGGAGACATCTCAGGCCATTGTTCAACCCCCTCAGTGTTTGTTAAAGGAAGTTATCTATTTTCAGTCTCAGTAAGGGGTGGATATTTGAATCTAGGCAAGATGTGAAGGGCTTCTGGAAAGAAAACTCTCGTTTCTGTGAAGGGATGTAAAATTACGCTGATTTATCCAGATTTTTTAACCTTTAAATCTCTTGTGGAACATGCCGGATTTGGAAATGTTGGCAGGTTTTGCAAATATTACAATTAAGGAAGTCTGCAGGTGTTGTCTGCGGGTATGTTATAACATAGAAAGTGTAACAGTTGTTATACAACTATGTTATTTTCTTTTGAAATAATATTGAAATCCTGCAGAGTTGTGTAACATCATCTCAATTATTTCTCTTAAAGACACACAGAGAGACTATGTTTCTTCTTATTAAATAACAATCCATCGCCAGTGAATTTTTTTTACTGTACAACGTTATCTAAATGGTTTAACAATCTAATGGAATTTGATTCAGCACAAAAAACCTGATTGATATTGAAGGGATGCAGTAAATCAGAATCTTTTCTGGGTTAATGGTAAATTGGACACATGCTGATTATTCTGAGGTGGTTAATTGAATACATATTTTGGTATATGGTTATTTTTACATCTGGAGATCTTCAAAGAGAGGGAATAATGCATGATCTGTGACGTATACGGTAACCTGAGCAACATTATTTTGTAACACTGTAAATACTCTGTATTTTGTAATACACATTTTATTAACTCCATTTTTAATTTACCCAGACAGGTTTAAAAACCTGTTATACGCATTTCTTAATAAGAAATCTGAGTGGGCTAAACTCTAAACTGGCATATGAGAGAGTAACAAAATTACCAAAGAGAAACCAGCCACAAAATCTCTGATTGGTGCATGACGCATCACTGTGGTGAATAGATTAAATGTTTTACATTCAGGCACAAAACAATCCTCTGCCCTGTTTACATGCCTTCTAATGTAACCATCCGTACAAGTTTCTCTGTAATCCTACACTCCTCTTTTGTGAGGAAAGCTTCCTTATCTTTCTATCACATTAGTGCAGCTCTTCCCACCTGAAGAATCATGAAAAGAAGGTGTGTCTTGGTTGGGCTTTTAATCTCTGAAATTTAATCTCACGGCCTTTAACTCACATTAGTTATTCAGAATTCTATTGAAAAAAAGCAAATCAGCCACTTACATTAAACAAGTTGGGGCACAAGCTACAGCGGGAGGAAGCTGCAGGCAGCGACTTGTCTGCGCTACCGGCGTCTCGGCAGAGTTGCACTTCAATAGAGCAGAGCAAGCAAGGCGCTGCGAAGCCTTCCCTTTGTTTGCCTCGGCCCATGTAGAAACAGCCAGAGGTCAAGTAGAACCGTGAAAGTTTAACTTTCATGTTTGCAGAGCACTTCTGCACTAGAAAAACAAAAGTTTGGCTTCGCCCTGACTGCGTCGGATTTCTAAAGCAAAAAAGGCGAACCTAACGAAGAGGCCTTAAACTGACTGAGTTACTTGTTTAATAGTAAGCCTTGTTCTCCCTTACAACTCCAACAAAAGAAAGGCTTTTATTCTGGCATGTTTAGAACACGATTTGCTTTTTGTCGTGCTGATTTCATGAGCCTACCATGAATCAATTGAAGTTTTAATTTGTGTGCCACCTTTCTATGTCTATCAACTTAACTGAGCTTAAAGCATGTTTTTTCTTTTACCAGAGAAGTCATTAAGAAGTAGTAGAAATGTACTGTAGAAGCTGCTTTAGTTGGAAACATGGTGCTGAGGGACTTCCAGGTACTAGTGACGTCATTCTGGTCTGCCTTTATCAAAGCTTGCTAGGTCTATATGACCCTCTGAACTGGTTCCTCCAGTTGAGCAGAAAGCCTTATGACTGGAGCAAAGTTTTTTCTTTCCCCTTTTACCTCCCTTTTGTTATAAGATCCTTCTATCAGTAGGATCTGGAGCTGAAAACATTGCACACAGGTGCTTTAGAAACTGTGCATGAGTGTATCAAAGGACGGAGCACTGGTAAACTGTATAGTAATCTATATCGTCTGCAAAGGGACTGCTATCTGACTAGAAAATCAGTTTATTAGATGTTAAGGACTATTTTCATGCTTTAAGCATCTCAGGAAGTGTTGTTGGTCACTGCAATCAACCAATTTCAGAAACAAAAAAGGTTGTGAAGATTAAGACGATTTTCACACTGATTTCCGACTGACATATATATATATATATATATATATATATATATATATATATATTTTCACACACGGTTATGATGCTCCATTCTCATTTCTTGCTGAAATCAAATTTGTTGGGGTCATACTTATATTAAATTTGACCATTCAAGACCGCAAAGCAACCCACAATGCCCAGATAATAGAAGGAGACGTCACACAGCAGCACGCTGTTTAGGAAAGTGATGGTAGATTTAGTTGCTCCTAGAAGTGTTCTTTGATTCTTGTGGATTCAAAAGCGAGAATCAAATGTGATGTATTAAAATGATGCTATGAATTTATATTTGTTTCATGCTGAGGTTAAAGGGGAAGCATAAAGACAGAAATAAAGCCTGCAGATCACAGAAAACTTGCAGAAACTTCTGCAAAGCAGCATCTGAAAACAACCCGTCTTCAAGTATAGTTTTGCCTTTTCTGGGTAGAGAGTAGAGGACGTTCCCTGAAGGCCAACGTGGTGTGGTGAACGGTTTGCCACACGGGCCATGCTTGCATGGAAGGTAATTACACGGCAGCTTGGAATAAAGGGTGCATACAGGCAAACAGCTCCTATATACCATACCAGTATGGAACCATGTGGACAGATTAAGACAACTACAGAGAGTTTTCTGCGGGGGGAGACACGGCAACCATCTAGCACATGTTTTTATTTGGATGAAAACTGAGATTAAAATATTTCATTAAGACAGCACTATGAAGAACACTGGAGTTTGCTCCATATTTCAAGCAATAAGAGTCTATTTAGAAAAAAGCAAACCTTGATAACCTTTGCTCGCACTCCAGTCCAGCGCTATTCCTTTTAAACAATATTCAAGCTCCTTCACTGTTGTATAACGTCCTGCTGCAAAGCTAAAGCCTGGTGCTGCAGACCTTTGCTGCAGACCTTTGCTGCAGACCTTTGCCTGGTCCATGTCATATAAAAGATGATATCTTTGCTGGATTATGCACTGAATTGAGCCTGCGCTACTGTAATGGCGTTCCCGTGTGTGCTTTCAGACATGCGGGAGCCTTGGAATCAGGGGCGTGGCAATGTTACAGAGTCTATTTGTTATGTGACCATTTCTGCTGAGCCAGCTGGATTTCAAACATACACATCGAATCTCTTGATGTAATTTACATTTTCCCCTTTTTTTATTTTTTGGAGGAGTTTAGAAAGTAATAATGGGGTAATATTAAATTTAATGACTAATATTAGTAATGAGTAATCTATCATTATAACTCAGTTAGTTCAATATTTCATTTGTCTCTGTATTTGACAACTTGTGCAGGTAATGCATTTGAATTTTTGTTTTAAGCACTGAAATTGTGAAGTTTTCAATCAATTGTGAAAGAAGATTTACTGTAAAGCACTGTTAGCTAAAACTTTGCCAACCATTATGAAAAACTAAGGGACAGTTTAAAGTTGAGGTACTGCGAGTAGATTATAGGCAGCTGGTATCTTACACTGCAATCGATACATCTCTTTGAATCATCATTTTTTTTGCATTCATCCAGATCACTGGGTCCCGGACACTAAGCGAACCTTAATCTGTGAGGGGCTGAGGCCAAAACAGACTACTACTGTCTTAAAAGAACTCCAATTTCAATAATATCAAAACAACTTATGTGACGGCTGTGTTACTGAACCTCAAAACAACCATCATGTTTGCATTTAGCGGGGGGGTGGGGTTCTTTTACACAGAAGCTGATAGTTATTTACACTGAAAATTGAGCTATGAGGCAGTGCACCACTTCTGATCTTTCTGTGTTTTAAAACAATAAAGCGTTTCTGGTAACAATTTGCTATTAAAATTAAAATGTATGCAAAGTTAAAATATTACAGCGGTTTAATTTAACTCTATTCAATTGTTCCCCCCCCCCCCCCACCCCACCGCTTTTCCTTTAAGTAGTTACTCTGGTCTGAACCACTTTACATGCCCCATTCTCAGATTTCAAATGTCTTCCCCTGTTTTATGAGCAGCACTTACCGAGCACGACCATGACTGTCTTGATGAGCTTGATAGGCGTCCGTCTGCGGTTGATCGAACTGGTGGTGTGCGACATGAGCATTACCGTCTTCTTCTTGACGTAAATGTAGATCCTCGTGTAGATCGCCACCATAGCAGCAAAAATAACCAGGTTAGAAACTGACCAGAAGATCAGGTAGCTCCTGCTGAAGATGGGAGCCATCTTGGAGCAGTTGTCCAGGTCGCAAATGCAGTTCCAGCCAAGGCTTGGCACAGCCCCCATTAAGATAGAGATGCTCCAAACCAGAAAGATCAACAAGGTCACCCTCCTCTTGGTCAGGTTGCTATGCACTTTCCAGTTCATTACAGAGATGTAGCGCTCCAAGGCTATAACGAGGAGATTGGCCAGAGATGCCGAGAGACTGACATCCAGAAGTCCTTGCCGGAAAAAGTACTCGCGAATAGTAAGTGTTGGTGACACATCGCCTGCGTTAAACATGAGGTACACATACGCTATACCTGCCAGGAAGTCCGAGGCCGCAAGGTTGGCAAGGAGATAGTAGAATGGGAAGTGAAACCTCTTATTGGTGATTACAGCAGCAATGACCATACAGTTAGCCACCAGAATGAAGATGCAGAAGATGGATCCGACCACCTGGACCATGGTGAGAACATTGTAGCTCAAATTAGATCTCTGACTGGATTTGTTGTAGAAGAACTCCATGCTCTTGTCAAAATGACAGCTGGATGAGTTATTCTGAGCCATTTTATAGGACGGCCTGTGAAGTGAGAACACAACATAAAAAAGTCAGACTTTTTTTTTGTTTCTACAGTACAGCATTGCCCAAAATCAACTCATTGGTGAGAATTTCTATAGTGTATTATTAGTGAATAATGCATGTTTAGTATGGCACTGAGGTTTTCTGTTAAACCGCAGTATCAATATTGAATCGTCCTTCTTCAGCTTGTGAATCAAAGCAGCCACTTTAAATAATCTGCAGGGGAGAATCGTATTACAGGAGCTCAGCATATTGAAACTGCAAGATGAAAACCGGCACTGATAGGTTATCAGTGCCGGTTTTCTCCAAGGCCAAATAACTTTTAAACTGCCACAGATTTAACACTGAAAAAAAAAGTAGAGCATAAAAAACTTTGTGCCTCATTATGAACGTTTGACAATATAATGACTTCAACCGTTTCAGAGAAGATGAAACGATGACAGTGAGACATATGTCCATATTGCTGAGGGAGCATTTTAAAATAGCACGTTACAGATATACGTTCTAAGACAAAGCTTTCTCTGAGGTTTGGCTTATTACGCAACTTTACAGCTATTTGTCCGACCATGTCTCTCAGTTAAACGCGCAAAACATCCACTGAGAGACAAGCTTGTTTGAGAAAACAAGAAAACGTGTTGTCTTTTTTTTATATTTTTTAAAGAAAAAAAGCCTGGTCAAAAACAATTAAGAAATACAGTTTGCCAGGTGAGTTTACCTGTGGAAGGACCGAGGTACTCCAGGTGCGTTGCGATAGACCAAACGTTGCGACACCTCCCGTGCCGTGCTAGTAAGTGTTGCGGCAGTAGTTCCTGTCAGATGTGAACAGGGGGAAGTGACAGCGCAGAGCCTCAGGATTGCAGTGAAGGCTGAGGAGGAGCCGGAGTCTTTAAAACTTCAGCCCGATGACGCAGGAGTGTCAACCGCCCACACTGTCTGCTGACATGCCTCCTCCAGGCCGTGACTCAAAAATACAACCAAGTGTGCGTGACTATAACGTGGAAATCTTTTAGCACGCGTTTTATCATGAAGAAATCTAATTTTGTAAATCCTGAAAGTGGTGTTTCCTCAAGCTGCCTCACTCAACCTGACGGATTTCCGACTGACAGGGAAATCGTTTCCTCCGCTACCCCTTGACATTTTTAGAGCTAATGTTTTGTTTTCTGATTTACATCTGTAGGTTTAAATATCGTGTTTTTATTATTATTTATTATTATTATTATTATTATTATTATTATTATTATTATTATTATTATTATTATTATTTTAACAAAAGCTCTTTACCAGTTTTGGGAGACTTTATTTCAAAGACCACCAGGGCCTCTCCAAAGCTGAACTTTGTATGGGCACAATTTGAACCCATCAGCCACCACTGCCTCTCTGCTTTTTAATGGTTTATTGGCTCATTTTGCATTCAACCAGTGAACCGACAGTAAAATTCCTAAATAGACATACACATTGTTTATTAAATAAAATGTGCTTGAATTAAGTATTTTATCGAGTGAAGACTGTACATAAACTTGGCAAAAATCTCTATATTTTTCTTGAATCCTTTATTATTATAGAAAAGAGATTTGCTTTATTTATTTTTTGCAAACAGTCGGCTCACATACATGTACAGAAGTTATTAAACTACAGTAGTAGCAAAAACTTGTATTTATTTAAATTAAGAAATGTTCTTTTTAAAGAATCCTCTCTTTTGAAATTGTTGTTATGAATTTAAAGGAGATAGTTATAAGTTTAACTCCTCCGGCCAGTAGGTGGCACACTCGCGCTCGCTTGTTACTGTTTGCCAGTTGGTTGCCAGGTCTGTTAGCATGCCAGGTTAGATTTAGCAAATATTTAACTTACCTGTCTAGAAGGACAGCGAAAACCTCGTAACAGAATACATTTGAACCAGATTATATCTACTGTGTCTTAGTTTAAACTTGAATTGCCACAATCAAACTATGATTTACAAAATTATCTAAATACAAGTGAAGATTCTTGTACAATTGCTTCGAAATAACTCTGCTAAGATTTGTCCTGTGACGTTAAACAAGTGAGACATTTTGTATTCACCGACTTTCCTAAATTGATAAGCTAAAAATAATAGTTTTTAAAAAACACAACTCAAACTGGCATTATGTTCATGAGTTGGTTAGAAACTTGTTTCAAATAAATATTGTACTTTCATGCAAGATTCAACTGTAGTCAAATTAAATTCTATGAAAATCCACCATACCTTTGTGTGTGAACAGTTCATATGCACTGACAACTTTGTAGGTTCAGTTTATGCAGAAAAGCAACAAGAGTCATCATTGTTGAGCAAAACTCAAACTTGATTTGTAATTCTATTTTTTTTCCTACAAAACGAGATTCTGCCCGATTATTTGCATCTTTATGGGATATTCTGAAAGTGAAAAGCCTATTTTAACAAATTACTACGCTCCGATTTAAACCATTCCACTGTAGCTGTATACAGTCCCTGTCCTGCAGGATGGTGAAGCTCTTGTCTCCGGCAGGTTTTCTTTCAGAATTTCCCTCCATTTAACTTCTATTTTTCCATCAACTCTGACCTGCTTACACCCCTGATAAGAACATCACCATCCCCACAGTTTGAGGCGGCTACTACTACTATGCCTCATAGTAAGGATGATGTTTTCAGAGTGATATACAGTGTAGATTTTTTAAACACATATAGCAGTTTTTCCATTGTAGAAATAGTTTTTCCTTGGGACTGTACGTGTGAATCGCACCAGACTATGGAGACGTCGCTCAGATGCTCAGGGGCAATTGTTGGACAACTTCAAAGTCAATTAAATTCATGCAAAAAACACTATTTGGCATTTCTACACATTTACTGTGGCTGAAAGCGGACTTTTAAGTTCTTCCTTTTCACATTTGAATCATTCAGTTATGGTCTACGTGGAACTTCAATGCATTGGTCTGGAGTCCTTGTTATTTTTACTCCAGTTGTCAAGTGAGTCTGAGAGCAAATCATTTTGGTGGCACTTCTCCCATTTCAAAAGTGGACTTTGAATATGTCCCCTTTAAGAGACTCATGCCTTTATGTTTTATCAGTCTAAAAGCCATTCGTGTTTCTACACACGTGTAAATAAAACCCTACAAATTTTTCCTGCTGCAAAGAAGTGGCATGCAATAACTTCTTTCCTAACTTCCTATAGCTGTTTATATAATTTACTTATGCAAGAAACAGACAAATATTTTTTTATTGCAAAATTTACATTTGTCAAATAAATTACATCTGAAATTACTATTTCTGCAATGCACATGTTCAGTTCTTCAGCCTCAAAATGCATATGCAGACGTTAAAAAAGGCCCAGTAAACTTTTCCACCATACCTTGCAATCTGGTATCACATTAAACAATTCCTCCTAGTTTCACTTCAAAGTCCAGTTTGAGGTTTCATATTACATTAAATAGGATATTTGCTCATGTAACTAGGCCTGGATTTCAGTTTTTCTTTTCTTTTTTGAGCAGGCAAGTTTGAGATCCAAGACCATTTCTGAGAAGGAAGGCCCTGGTTTCAGGAATCTCCCTGGAGCAAGTCACCTGGAAGTGGGACAGCCTTCAGGTAATTAGTATGACATCATCAGGTGGTGCCACCCTGTAGAGGGAAAAAAAAGACATGAAGCAACAGATCTCGTGTGAAAGAACTGCATGCAAATGATGCAACAAAAAAAACTTTTTTTTTTTTTTTTTTTTTTACAAATTCTGGTAAATGAAAAAAAAAAACTCTTAGCCTTCAGTTTAAAAAGTAGCTTCAATTATAATCAAAACCACAATTCCATGCTTTCAGGCAGTTTCGAGCCTTGCAGGGAAACAGTTGCAGGAACACATTTGGTAAACATCAGACGTTTTCAATAAGGTTTCATAATAGCTTTGCATGAGCAAGTTATCTCTTGAACAAGTCTGGTATTGAATCCCAGCTTCAGATGCAATATTAAAATTGTTCACTGATGTATAGTGAACTCTACAGTTCGGTGACGCTTAACCTCAGCCTGAGCTGGACAGTTTACAAGATTATTTTGAAAACATGGACTGAAATTGCACTTAAAATCATTTGCTGTCGATTATAATTATACGTGTCCCAAAATACGCTGTAAATTATAAAACATGCAAAGTGGTATGAAGTGATTGACTAGGCAAACATATTAAACATGTTGTCTAAAGGTTTTGAAAGTAAGCATGGGCAGAAACTCTAATGTTGCTACTTCATATCAGCTAGCAGGGCACAAGGCCTTTATTTTAAATGTAGCATTCAATTTTAATAAAATATGAGTTTCAGAGTTAAATAGTTATGTTGTTTTCAAACAGATTGTTACTTATCACCGTCAGTTCTTAATTCGAGTTATTAAATAACTCAAATGATCCCAACTATATTTTGCCAGGTTTAATGAGTCTTCTCATTTCAGCTTGCTCATTTTCTTTCAAACTACAAGACTAATGGAAACAAGCATTCATTTTCAACACACGTTTTAGTTTAATTTGAGATCAGTTAGTTTCAAATAATGACCTTTCAGAAAAAAAAGAAAACCTTTGATTCACCAAGTAAAAAGGGGAATCAGACCAACTTCCTCCTACAAAAGAAAAAGGTTGATCTCACCTGACATTAAGTGAAAGCAATGTGAATTTTGCATCATGCAAGAAACCCCTGAAAACAGTGCAGCAAACAGTTGCTTAAGCATTCAGTTATTGTTTTGAGGTAAAGATGAACCCATCTTAGTATCATCAAGAGATTGAAGCATAAAAGTTGGAGTAAAACCTGGGTTGGTGAAAGCACTGGAAAAGGAAAAACAAGAAATCCTCTCAATGCCAAATGGCTGTGGGCTTTTAACACTGTTCAGAGTAAATGTGCCAAAACGTTGGCTGCCAACTTACTGGAGCAGTGCTGCATCACCAAGCCAACATAATAGTGAAAATAATTGATGAAATCAGATGTTGTGTTGATGGTAAATATCTTCAAGAAGCATTTGTCTTTTTTACTTGATTAAACTCACTGGTCGCTTGTTTATGCTAAACATAAACAAAAAACATTTTTTTTTATTAATGATCTTTTAAGTCCACCTCAGCCAATGCATTTTGTCACCATCTTGAAAAGTTAGCCTTCCTTGAGTCTACCCATCAAAATACTCAGGGACTCTGAATACATCCCAGGTCAAAGCAAACCTACCACTTCAGGCCCTTGGGCATTTTGTGTGAATATGCTGTACCAAAGTAGTTCTAAATAATATTGCAATTCAATCAGGAAGCTGCTTGTTCAAACTGGTCCAGTAGAAACACTTGTTTTGGAAGTTAATTATAGCAAAATGTAATTACAGATGATTATTGGAGGTTTGTGGCCGTCGTTCCATGTCGTTTTATACACTGGTATTCCATTTCCAGCATCATTATTGCAATAAAACCTTTTTATTCCCTTATTTTCATACCTAGGGGAGTTTTGCCCAAGACCACAGGTGTGCCCATTTCACCTGTCACAAACCAACTCAGACTCTCACTTCCACAAACATTGACATTTTAAGGATGTTTATGTACTCCAGAGAGGAACCTAGAATCTACCTGAGTCTCCTGAAAAACAGAACTGAGTCGATGTGAACTTAAGTAGCTAGGAGACAAAGGTTCAAGTTTGCAATGTAAATACAGGGCTCCATAGTTTATCTATGTAAATCCACAAATAACAGCAGAGCTATTTAAATGCATAGCTTTAAAACCGATTGCATACATCATATCCCATTGGGTATAATACATTTTGCATTTGAATTTTATTTTTGAGGTTTGACTTTGTATCACTATTGCTGCAGACATCCTTTGAGTTGGACAACCTCATATACTCATTCTTCTCACTCAGCCTTTTTCAAATAAAGCAATGAAATTACAACTGTTGATGGTCCTGTTTCAACATCATGCACCAAATCACCACAACAACTTTCACTGTGATGTCGACAAAAAAAAAAAAAAAAAAAACAGTTAAGCAAAACTAAAGCTGCTCAGTCTTCAACCATGTACCAACTTTGACTTATGTTTACATTCAGCAACAATGAAAAACTAGAATTTTAAGTTAATTTTATTCAACTAGATGCAAGTGGGCTCATTTTAGCTAAGGTTTTAAAACTTTCCCACATATCTTTAAATAAATAAATATAAAATGGAGACATATTTCCAACAGTAATTTTTCTAAAAAGATAGACATTTACGGGTCCTTACAACTTCTACCCAGAGCCGGGAGAAATGCAAAAGTATATATATAAAAAAAAAGAAGCTAACTGAATTAAAATATTTCATCCTGTAGACATCTCCCTGCTTCCTCATCTAATTTATTCCCACACATCAAGACAAAGACACTCCAAAGATCAATTTATTGAAATCCACAATGGCAACTGTCTCCAATTATCCAGTCTGCACAATTTCTCTTGAGTGCTAATGACATAAGTTGGTCTATAATTCAGTTGCTTTACTTATTCATATATGACTGTCCTCTAACTGAAACTACACTTTAAAACCACTTAAGATCCAGAGCAGGAAACCCCAAATGACCCAGTGATGGCCCACAGCCCTAATACTTCAAGGAAAACTAACTAAATAAATAAATAGCTCTGAGAAGACATGTCCTGTCAGAGAAACCTTGATATGGTGAAAAAGCATCCTCCATGTTTTGGCATACATGGTAAAGATGCATAAAATGCCTCAAAATGAATATGTCTTCTTTTTTTTTTTTTTTTACAGTTGCGTAATTTCATATTGCAACATTTATTTAGTGAGGGAAGAGAAACCCCCACATTAGGAACTTCCTTTTATGTAAGAAAAAATAAAAATAATCTGTGTTGCAAAGGTTTGGCATCCATAACAATTCTGAACTTTATTTTTTTTACTCAATACCAAAACAGTTCCCATTTCCCTATAGGAATATGACATTGCACATGTAACATTTTCCCTTGGCCATTCTTTAAGATGGGAAAGACAAGATAACATGCTATATAAGTGAGGCAGACATGGGGATCTTTAAAAGTTAGGAACAGGCAACAGGAAGAAAATAAAGTATCTCGTCTAAACTCCTGTCACAATCATCTAATCAATAAAAAAGGTTCAAAACAACTGGAACTGTGAAAAACAAAGCAGGACAAGGACTCAGATGTATCATACCACACACACAGTAAAGGTATGGGGAGATTTTTAAAGAACTGCAGCGTTTGACTCGAAGCCTTTTATACACATCTTTTCCAAGGGTGCCAATAATAGTGGGGGGCCAGGTAAACATGTTTACAGACAGAGCAGCTTTAAAGTTTAACTTCCTTATCAGATGTTATTTTACTTTAAATTGGCCATAGCTGTACAACAAAATGGTGAAAATGCTCCATTAGTGGCACTTTAAGATTTGTTTAAGCTTGAATAAAAAAATAAAAAAAAAAGTTCAACCATCAACTTTAATTTTACACATCTCAGCTTTTTTAGTCTTTTGATCAAACAACTGATTCAAACTACAGTATACAAGTACACAGATTCAGGGGAAAAGAGAAATGTTTAATCTTGTTTCAACACAGGATATACATTTTTTTTATTAAACCATCCAATTTCAGTTTCAAGCATTTTTAGGGCTTTCAATTTTAAGCCACTTTAAAACATTACAGTAAAATCCAACTTTCTAAGAGAGGATATTCTTTCAAAATGCTCCCTTACAGCACTGAAAACTACACTATTGATTATTTAATCAAAAACACATTTTTCAATGTGAATTTTTTTTTTCTGCAGACATTTTTTAAATGTCTGCAGAAAAAAAAAAACTTTAAGCAAATGCTTAAGATGATGTGACTCAGATGTGACATGGTAACCAAGACAATATGCCAGTCATTACTTCATGTTAAGAAATTATTGTCAGACGTGACATCTGATTACAAAAAAGAAAAAGTGATCATGAAAGAGGAAGTGGCATTTCTACTAAATGAAACTAGGCACGCTAGGGAGATTCTGAATTGCATTATCTTCTACATTAAAAGATAATGAGTGTAACTTTAAACCCTCACAGAGTATGCAGACATCTTCCCAATAAGCTCCACCAAGCTGCAGCGTGTGAACAGGGATTGTTTATTTGGAAGGTAATGCAGCAAACAGAAGGGGTGGGGGGGGGGGGGGGGGGGGTTCTTCCCAGTTTTCAGCCTCAGTTTCTCTGTAATCAGTCCATCACTGGGTGTGTCTGCATAGCTCCCACCACTAATTTCATTGCTCGCAGACCAAGTACAGCCAAGCCAACCCACAGTGTGGAGGAAACCTCGCTGCCGGCTGATTGGCTCATTGGAAAGGAATGCAGAACATAAAAAAAAAGACATGTGTTACAATGTCTTGTTGGCAGCAACAAGATAAAAGATCTGCCAAACGCAGTCCTAATTAAACCTGCCAGTTGTCTGACAACATGGGGTACTGCAATAAGAAGAAAATTATGACACAGAAAGTTATTGAAAGGTATTTTTAAGCATTTAAAAAAAAGGAAAAAAAAGAGGGTTTTTAAATGCATATACTTCAACTTAAAACATTTTGCATCACAGCAATCACATCCGTCTTATAATTGCTGATCAGACTTTTTGCATGACCCCAATTGTTTTGTTTTTTTAGCTCCCCTCTGGTAATAAGTTCCAAGTCTTTGCGGTTAGAAGGCCTCCTTGCCATCACCTTAATCTCGGTGTGCCCAAGTCTAGCCCTTGAGAGCTACAATCCTGCATGTTGTGGCTGCATCTCTCCTCCAACACGACTGAATCAGAGATAAACTCCCTCCTCAGTGGTCATTTAGCTCTGCAGAGGCAAGTAAACAGAACTGAATCGCGTGTTGGAGAAAAGATGCATGGAGGACTGGACCTGGGCACCCCTGCTAATCTTTAGCTCCTAAAACAGATTCTACGTGAGATTCAAGCGGGGGCTCTGGAGGCAATATTAACTTTTTGGAGTTGTACAACCAATCAGAATGTGGGAGTGGTGGCCTAGGGATTAGAGCATCGCACTTGCATTCTGAGAAGGCTGCAAGTACCCAGTTCGTACCCCACAGGCTGTCACTATGGGTCCCTTAGCCCCCCTCAATTGATCCCCAGGCACTATAAAGCTGCCCACTGTTCCCACTGGGATGAGTTAAATGCAGAAGACAAATTTTGTACTAATGTACAATAGCGTTGAAAAAGATTTCTTCTTCTCAGAAGAAGAAACGTGCTGGTAAGAATAAAACCAGCACTACGAATAATTTTTGACTCAACTGTATTTTCAGTACCAGTGAGGTTTTTAAAAATGGAGGTCAAAGAAAGCACAAAATGTGGATGGGGCAATAGAAAAGAAACGAAGCTGCACCTTAATGTATTCTTCCACATTCAACTTTTCTCTCAAACTGTTGTAGAGGTAAGCAGCCAACAGCTGTCATGTCTTCAGCCGAGGGAAGATTTGGTCATGCAATATATTTTTAACATTTTTTTTATTTTGCTATAGAGAAACACTAACTTATTAGTAATTTCAAAGTGGCTGCAATAAAAATAATTGTTTTCATAAACCGAAGTCAGTCAAAATAGTGCCATTTGGTTTTTGACAAGTGCAGTATTCAAATTTGTGGAGAAGCAGCCATTCTGGGAATGCAGCCATTATAATGACCATTATTGCTGTGTGAGCAAGAAGAGAGAACATGGATGTACATAAGCTTACAAATGCAAGGTTGCCAATAATACACAATATTAAATGCTTGTGGGTGAATGACGTCAGGAGCTACATAATCTTTAAACTTGTTTTCAGACAAAATATGAATGAGCACAAACTTGTCCATGTAGTTGGTGTGAACTTTAAATGTTTAGGTGGTGAGCTATGAACATGATTTTTTTTATTTTAACCCAGATGAACTAAATTTAGAGCCAGTACTGGGTAAACGTGAACTCTAACATTGGCCTTCATATCGATCCTTTGCCATTTTTTACTTCCGCAGATTTGTTTTGCAAAACTAATTTTTAAAGGGTATGAAAAGAAGCCACCTATTTCTTATAGACAAATACTGAAACAGTATTTCTAACTTCACAAATTCTGACGCCACTATAGGATAATAAAAGGAAGCTTAAAAACAACTCTGTAGTCATTTTATTATAGCAGTACACTCCTTCCTCAAACACACACATCACATAGGCTCCTAATCTATTGACCTCCCTATAAACAAATAGACTGCTCACAGCAAGGCCAGAACAAAATATCGTGGATACATATTGAATTATAACTCTTAAATAGAAATTAGAATCAGCTTGTATCAGCAGGACCAAACATTTACCAGACCGAGAAATTAAAAAAAGGTCAAAAACATTTTTTTCTAATGTTAATCTTACGAAATCAGAAGTATAAAACTATTTGACCATGTTTTATAAAGCTTTAGGACAGTAGAGCTAGTCAATCAAGAAGGTTTTGAATTCTTGTAATAACTTAAAAGCTGTAATGCTTTACAAATTGCAGCTTTACCATCATTATCACACTTGTCAACCTCTTAGTTTTGTCTGATACATTCATGCAATTGCACAGTACTTTACATCGTTCTGTAAATGACTTGTCTTTTTACTTTTAACATTTAAATTTTATCAGATGTTAAGCAATATTTGCATGCTTTTAGTCTTTCAGGAAGTTTTGTCTGTACATTCAAGTATTTGAACATTATGTGTTGTTTGCGTCTATGTTTTATACATACATTTTGAGCTGGTGTTTCACCAGAATTTCATTATGGTCACATAATGACAAAAAAAGAAAAAAGTGCTTGATTCTTATCACTGGCAAGAGTGAAAAGACAGGTTGGTACTTTTTTCCCCACCTGTTAACAGTTTCCTCAAAAAATATCTGATACTTTAAAATACAACAGAGATGGTAAACAGCTCATTTCAAAACACTAATTTGCATATTCTTTCGCAGCAGGCAGTTTGGGCTGCTGACTGAACCACTTATCTAATCTAGCCCTCACTTCTCCAAGCTCTGCTTCTTGAAACCCTGCTAAAATCTATTGCAGCTTGTTATTATTGTATGCGAGCATACACAACTTACATCTTGGGTGTTAAAAGTTGCATTTCGTTCATCCTCAGCACACAAATATTTCAGGCAACGCTTCAGTTTGTGAATTAGCACTTTAGCTACCAAGGATCATGCCACATCCCATTTGTACTTTGAAAATGAGTTTCTCAAGTTTCTGTTAGAAAAATAAGATGGAAAACCACCTGAGGTTTGAATCTTATCTTGGAAAGTTGGAGGCTTCTTATCAGCCTTGACCTACAGTAAGAAAAATGTTTCTCTGCATCTTATTCAATGAATCACATAAGTAGTTCTGCACAGCCAATGAAGGTGTTGCTGCAGGGAATGAATTGAGTAAATCCCAATAAAAATAAATATCCACCAATACTCTTAAAAGAAGCAATAAGTGAAATTTCACCACTAGGTGGGCTTTTGAGCACTGTTTGTAGACCAAAACAAGATGTGTGACAAGCCACGCCTCTCTAACCTGACTTTCGCCAGATGTATGTCGCTCCGCCTAGCTTCACTCACATACATCTGGGACTTCTCCATAGTAATTGCCTTTATTGAAGGCTTATCAAAAATCCTTGCATATGATTGAATAAGCCACTTGTCTGTCATCTTTATCGACGTGCTATTTCAACCACTCTTACCGAAGCTAACCTGTGATTCCAAAAAAGTAAAAACAAAACCTGTGATGCTGATTAGAGCGACGCAGGAAAAAAAAAAACACCTTTTTTTTTTTTTACGTGTTTGCGGCTCTAGTGGCACGCGTTTTATTGACAGTGAGCTGACAGGAAGAGGGGCGAAGACAGGCGGCAAAGCGCCGTGGGTCGGAGTCGATCCCGGGCCGACCGTGTCGAGGACTAAATGCCTCCTAACATGGTTCACGCTAACCGCTAAGGGGCACATCCGCGTCCGCTGCGGACGCGCCCCGGAAAACAAAACTTGCCAAATCTGGTCGGGAGAGGGGCAAAAACATCGTTTCCACCAACAAAAGCCTTCAGAGCCGTTCTCTGATGTTCTTTTAATGAAACAATATTAGGTAGACTGGACAACACGGAAGAAATAGCAGCATCAATGTTAACGCTTGCTTCCTCGATGCGAGCCGCCATTGCTATCAAAACAGTCTCACGTCACGATCGCTTCTCCACTACTTCACATCTATGAAACTCCAGCACTGCGTCCTGATTGACCAGACAATAAAATTGGTTGGAGAAATCACTCTCTATGGGAGATGTCCCAAATGTATGTGAGTGAAGCTAGGCGGAGCGACATACAGCTGGCGGAAGTCAGGTTAACGCCTCTCTACCTCAACTCCAGACGCAACCCGGACCCCCTTTCCCCCGCCGCTTCTCACACGTCGCCTCTTTGTTAACAATGAAATGCAATTTTGCTTATTGCTCTTAAGCTGGATGTGCCGCGTTAATCTTTGACCCAAGTTCTAACTTTAGCTTCCAATGGGAAAAAAGGTAATTATTTTTACAGCTAAAAACAGATTTTAAGAAATCAAATTCTTATATGCCAGCACACATACATCTTCTAGCAGGCTGGAGGAAAAAGGAGGTGAGAATGAGATTTTTCTCTCAGTTTATTGTTCTAACTTTCAATCATTTTCTTTATTTTCAAAGACTGATGAGGCTCAACAGTACAGCTCATCTCATACAACTGTGACTAAGTTGGTAAATAAAACTGACCAGCTACCATATTTATGATCCCACATGAAAAAAAAAAAAAGCACCAAAGTTAGGAAATCCAGGATCACCTAATGAATTTAAAGCAGGCACACAAATCAAAAAAATAAAAATAAAAAACCCTTGTTTTACGCTTAGGTTAGAAGACAGATGTTATTTGTGCCAACTCAAGGGGTTAAACAAGTTAGAATATCAGTGAAGCATCTTAGCGTCACCGTCATACCGTTGGCAGCAGCAGGAGCGGTGTATAGAGTTACTGAGCTCAACTTCTGTCTGGCCATTTTCCTCTTGCACAGGAAAATCTTTATGTCCCAGAAGGAATTTCTGCAAATCAGTCAGCGGGAACCCGTCTCTCTGGTAGTTCTGCAGAAAACAAGACAACATAGACAGACTACAATATTGAATGCTAAACAGCCAGCACCTTTTGGCTGAGGTATGAGGAAATAGTCTAACCATGAGATAGTTACCATGAGATAGACGGGTGGAAAAGTCCCTCAATTTATATTTAGACGGATGTACACAAACTCACAACAAGTGACGGTTTAGATCACTGTTAAAAAACCACTGAATCAGAAGTTAATGTTGCTCAGTCATTTATCACACTTTAAGAGAGCAGTTTTTAAACAAACGTGTAAATCAAAGTGCTTTAACAGGAAATAAAACCACCATCAAGAATCAAACGATGCTAAACTAGGAAAATAATTATTCAACAACTATAACAAAAGTCATAAAATGAACCACTGACAAAAAATATTACCTATGGAAATAAATAATATTATGGCAATATGGCAAACTACCAACAGCAGCATGCACATCAGGTAACGTATCTTATATGATTTTCATCACCAACTTGTGTGTTTAATCGGTTGTTTTTAATAAACCCCGTTGATCAGTCCAAAACGTAATTTGGTTTTCTACATTAAAGACTTTACATCCTTTCTGAAGCCACAATGAATCTTGGATTGCAGTTCAAAGATTCATTGTGGCTTGCAGTTGGAAAACAATCCTGGATAAATAGCCAAAGCTACTGTTGAATGGTTTTTAGGCCAAAGCATGTTTACGCATCAAAATGGGCAAAGGTTAGTCCGAAATCTAATTAAGAATTTGAAGCATGACCCGATATTTGATCTTTTCAGATGCTTTACATCCAATCTGTCCATGTTAAGTTACATTTGCAAAGAAGAATGAAGGGGGAAAATAACTTCTCTAGGTATTGGGTTTGTAGAAACCTACCCCAAAAACACTTGCAGCTTTATTGCAGCTGTTATGGTTCTACAACACATTGATTTATAGTAGCCGAACTCCAAAGACCACCTGACTTTTCCGAATTGTAAAGTTTATAGGATTAGGGCCAAATGTGGGAAAGTTCAAGGGGTAATTTAAACTTTTGCAAGGCACTGTACATCAAAGTGTGTCAAGAACAGGTTTACCTTGATGGTCTCATAAGAGTCGGTGATGAGGGCGATGAAAAGGGACAGCACCATGTAGATGAAGAGGGAGATGAAGGAGTAGAGGTAAGCCCGACTGAAGAGCCACACCAGTGTATTTTTGTCCTTCAGCTGGGCAAAGGTGGTAAACATGTCGTCGCCGTTCAGCAGAGAGAACAGGCACTCTGCAACCCGACTCAGGCCCTCAAACTAAAGAGAAACAGGTGAGAATCAGGGAAAATTATGAAAATGCTCAAATTGCAAAATCCAAATGAGAAAAAAAAGCTGTATAAAGAAAAAAAATGGGTAACTCCAATACATGAAGAACATCAAGTGGAAACTGAAAACATAACTAGAGAAAGATCTCCAAATAGGCAAAGAGTTGTCTTGTAGGAAGAGCCCTGGAGGTCAGACATGGATGCACTGATCCAGTGTGACGACATGTAAATAAAACATCCCTCTGCATCTCCATGGATCCATGGCAAAATACTTGTAGATGTATGGAAAGTAGAGTTTTAGGACATCCTCTGTTTATATCCTGGGTAAATACAGAGATTCCTGGAAGGGCTGTCAGAAATTACGAGGGAACTTCCCAGGCCAACTCTGTAAATATCCCGACTATCGATACTTAACTGCTGTGATGAGCAAACTGCATGTGCCACCTACCCAGGTGCACTAGAAGTAAACATTTTTAAGATCAAATATTAAAACACAAAAGTTCATTTGAGAAACCCAGGAATGCTACATATTTTGACAACTGGATATGGTTTTGGAGTAGAATATCAGTTTTACATTTTGTATAACGCATTTTTACTGCCAAGTATTTGACAGGTCACGTAAACTGAAAAATATAAAGTCAATTTATAGTTATGTATTGAAATGTACGCATGTAATTGTTGGAAATGTTTCTTTTTTTTTTAAACTTCAAAAAAAAAGAAAGAAATGTAAGGGAAACGCCCATTCAAAATTATGAATGTAAAACTTTAAAATACTCAAACTGGCCTTTAGATGTAAATGGACAAACACATTTCTTTGTTTTTTGCCGTGCAAGGCATTTCAAATGACTTTAATTTTCCCATCTCTATAAAAAGAAAAACAATGTTAAATAGCAGTGTACAACACTTTCCTGTTTTGTATACAAGTTGGGGGGGGGGGGGGGATTATTGACGACAAGCCTAAGATCAACTACTTTTATTTGCTGTAGATGAGCTGAAGTGGAGCAGCCGTTGATGTGGCGCCGTCTTGGAGGAAAAAGAAAAAAAAACTCACCTCTGCAGGGCATGACTTCTTTTGGCTCCCACTTGTGGTTAGACTTCCGTAAATAATTTATCTTAACAGAGAAGGATAGTTAAACACACCGCTTCCTGATGCCACTTGCTGGGAAGGGATTTCCCTCTCCCCAAGATTATCTGTAGGCCTTTAAAGAGGTTGTTGAATAATTGAATGGGAGCTAAATTCTGATGGCTTTGGGTTGTCAAAGTGCCTGAATATTTAGAGTGTCCTTCAGAAACGGTCCTTTTCCGGCTTTCTGGATACATTTGTTGGGTTCTTTAAATGTAGCCTGCAAAGTACATATTCAAATGGAGTCCCAGCCTTAAAATGGATATTCATTTTGAAGACTTTACAATTTCATGGATAAATAGTTGTTGTATGGCAGCCAGAAATTATTTCATACACGTAAACATCTCATCTCTGGACCTAATTACATATTTCCCTGCAAAACCTGGTATAATTGTTCTAGAATATGCATGTTTGTACAAGCTCTGTAAATATGGCTATGATTTCAGACCAACACCTGTACAGCACAGATGGAAACAGTCAGGGAGGAAAAGAGAAAAACACACACACTGACACCTGCTGGTTACACTGTGTTCTTACAACTTAAGATTCAGTTGCAAAAACTGAAATATTACAAGACTCCTGAATCTAAAGTCATTATCTTCATTAAAAGGGGTTTTGCATGTGCTCGTAGTATTAAGCTTTTTTCATATAAAAAAAGTTTCAACACAATATGTGAAGGAAAAACTTGAGTTGTGGACATTTTTTTCAATAAATATAAACCACGTCCCACGACTTTGTCCAAGGTTTTAAGGTTGTCTCATTGTTTATTTGAGTTTGACACCCTGGTGTAGTGCATACAGTAAAATAAAAACAATGCTAAAGTTAGTCCAGTATAGAAAAACTTAGTAAAATGATATTTCACCCTTGATCTCTGGACTGAGACCAGGTTAATTTAAAATTCCAAGTCTGATTTGTCAAATCTGGACTTGATCATCATACAGGTTCTTTGGAGTGCCATTTGCCATACATTTATATTTATCCACTGCTTTAGTCTAAAAACCTGATCAAAAATATAGAGACAAAAAAAAGCTTTATTTTAAATATTGGGATACATTTATTTCTGGCTTCTTTCAGTAATTAAATCCCAAAAATGATGACAATTCTGTTTTTGTGGTCAGTTTTATTGATGCTGCAAATTTAAAAATCAATCTAGACAGCCTTGATTCTCAGAATAGTTTTTTTTAAACTATCCTTCATGTGAAGACATGAGGAACAACATCTGGAAACTACACTAATAAAAACACTCAAGTGTTTAAGAAAGTAGTCTCCAAGTTAAGTTTCTATGACAGGGCTGCTGTGTCATTTCCAGGTTTTTTCTCCCAATTGCTGATGTTCATAGTTTATGAAAAAGTTACTTCTATGGAAACTGTTTCAGACATTTGGACTTCCTGTGTTTAACCACACACACACACACCAGACTTTATAGTTCCTCTGCGGTGAGTTACTCCACACCGCTCACAGCATGACTCAGTGCAGGGTATCAAACAATCAAACCCTCATGTCTGCAGGGTACCATTAAAACCCATCATGTATTCACCTTCTCATGGTACGGTCCGAGTACAATCCACCCGCAGAACGTGTATCCGAGGTAGATCATGCCAGCGCAGCAGCAGAAACGAAGAACTTTAGGGAAGGCTGCTTTCATGGTTAAAATCAGGACCTAAACACATTAATATGAAGTTAAGATTTTTTTAAACAATAAAAATAAAAAATAAAAACTTTAATAATAGTAAACATGTATCTTTAAAGGTAAAGAGTTAGATGTTTGTGAGTGTGCTCAATCAATGACAGATTCATCCAGTGAACCTATTAAAATCCTACGTTTGGAGCGTCTCTTTACTGAGGTGCCAAAGAACGAAATACTCTCAACTCACATTATATTTCTGGAAGTATCCCAGGTACCTGATCACACCGACCCATACCAATAACGTAGAGGTTCCCAGGAAGATGCTGCACACATCATAACTTGTCAGACTCTACAGGAGGGGTGGGGGAAGGCAATTGAGAAAATAAAAAAAAATGTGATAGCAGCAGAAGGAAATATGAACAAACCACGAGTTCCTGTGTTGTAAAAACCTGAGTTGATCTTAAACTACTTATAACCCAAGTTAACGTATGCTACTTTGTTCTAAGAGTGAAATATTAAGACAACTGACCCAAAAATGGTGAAAACAGCACATAAGATGGCTATAATAACACAACAGTATATTTAAAAAAAAAAAGGCAAAGCCAACATTCATCGTGAATAAATGACTTTATATCGTTCACTTTATTACTGTAATGTCAAAGTTCACTCAGGATTATACAATCATCTATAGTACGGTGCACTGTGATGAAATAACCATGTAAAATCAAAGGTGATACTACACAGTTAACTATACAATCACCTCAATACATCTCCATTTGCTAAATGGCACAGAATTTACACTTTAAAGATCGGACAGTGTGCGACCATCTAGTGTTTGTCCTTGTTGGCTCATTGAAAGATCGATGTGAATCTTTTCAATAAATGAATAATAATAATAATAATAATAATAATAATAATAATAATAATAATAATAATAATAATAGAGAGCCTTTATTTGTAATTTTATATATAAAAATTAAATTACATTTAGCTTATAAAATGACATTTGTAGTGTGTTGGTTTATGCAAACCTATCGATTTAATTTAAAATTGATCAAAGTCAGGTTGTAGGTATCACAAAAAAATGAGTTGCTGCCAATATGTGTTGAGTTTTTGTGAACCACTTATCATGCCAAGGACACTACTGCACTAGAGACTATAGCGACCTTTAATGTGTAAATACACATATACACACACATTATACATGCATATATACACACACAAATTATACACATGAATTATTCATGTATATACTAGGATTATAATCTGTCATGGAGTAATTTTTTCCATGATAGATTATAATCCTAGTATTTTTAGATTGATAGATTTTATAAAAACACAAAAATGAATATGTAAATTGCTATAACTTGGCTTTTTGTGCTTACAAATTAAAAACAAGTGTACACAGCATCAGCAATGTGCCACTCTCATTTAATGTATTACATTTCTCTTGGTTTTAGGATAAATGTCAATTTTCCAACCCTGATTTTATTTGAAACATGATTTCAATTGCTTTAAATCTACAATAGTTTGCCAATTGTAGTTTAAAAAAAAAAAAAAAAGTTACCTTACAAGAGTGACGGGTCGCCGTCAATTAAACATGTACTGTACATCGATTTCGACAAAAGCTTTACAGCCAGTTGTATCAAACCCGTTACACATCAAACTTACCTTTGCTTGAATTTCCATTTTCAGTATGGAGCCAATTATTGCCAGCAGGTCGCTGACGATGACCAACACATACCAGCCATTCAGGAACTCGCTCTGGTCATCCTCACACACTTTACGGTTGAAGTTTTCTTGAAAGAATCGCGAAAATCTCTTGGGGAAAAAACAAAACAAAAAAATATATATATATTATTTAAATTTGATTTTAAAAAATCTTATAAAAATTAACTGAAACTTTAGATGAGTAAATGTAGAAATGGTAAATCTCAAAAACTTTTTAGATTTCATTTTCTTTTTCCAAGATGGATTTTTTTGAATAGGAAGTAAAAGATTTCTCTCCCAACAATCTAAAACCAAAGTATAGAAAGAAGCAGATCACTGAAAAGTGGAAAAAAAAAAAAAAAAAAAAAATATTTAGCAGTATTATAGATGACCTGGAGTAACCTGGCAGCCAGTATGATGGAGCGTGTGCATAACGCGGCTGATGTTATGCAAACCAGGATGACGAAGCCATCGAACACCAGTAGATAGTGCGTGTTCTTCTGAGCTGAAAGAGACAATAAAAAGTAAGGGCCTTAGTGTGTGCTTATCTCGCACAAAACTCCCTCACACTCATGGCTGATATGAGTCCGCATGAAAACGCCTTCTAACAGTAAAAGGCTTCAACAAGGAAAGGTCCGTTAGAGAACGCACTTGGAGGAGCGTTTCAGTGCAAGACAGTACTAGTGTTTGATTTTATACAAACAAAAGAAAATATGTGTAACGTTAAGAAAGTCAGTTCAAACAGTATGGCATTAATTATTTTCATTATTTTAGCTGCAGCCGAACAAAGCTACAATACCTCACCTGTTCCAGAAATCTTCCAGTCTTTGCATGCGTTGCTTTCAGAATCTATATCCAGGAATAACTTTACCTTCCCACTATGACACTGGTTATCAAATGTAATCTAATGGGGGAATAATAAGAAACATAATTCAATGGTACATCTGAACTTTGGATTAAATAGTGCGTTTACATCTTTAAAAAAAACGCCAAAGGAAATGTATACCGTAACGAAGAAAGAATAGCAGTCGGGCAGCTCCCGGTGTCGAACCGTCTGAAGGTTGATTCCCTTCAGCTGGAAAGTTATTTTGATGTCAATAAGTCTTAAAAATCAAAGTGGGAAAGGTTATTTCCGTTGGTGATTCTGACGTGAAAAAAAAAAAAAAACAGCACAAATTGATGACACTGCGTACCTGTAAAAGTCCAAATCGAAAAATGATGCATTTTGGGTTTTTGACATGTTTGCAGTCCTTGGCTCGTGTGACAAACAGACTGAAATGAGGTACATGAAAGAATTAGGGCTGAGATCCTGTAAGAATTTAAAGATTAAAACACAACATTGACAGAAGGATTGCTGCAATGTATTTGTCTAAAAATAGCATTTAAAAACAAACCAAGTTTGCACATAAATTAGTATTTTAGAAGTGTTTCGTTAAGGATGAACATTTCAAACTGAAACAACAAAAACAACCTGTTTCTAGGTGGGCATCAATATCATAGGTCTCATCTGAAGGCTCCAGGCTGCCTCTTTTGTAGCACTTTTTACAGATGGTGAGAGGCAGCAGCGTCCCATCTTCGTCCTCTGCGTAACTGATCGGGCCAACAGAGAGCTGATCCAACTGGCTGTACTGTAAATATCACAGGTCTCAGGTAAAACAAAGCATCTCTGAGTAATCTGAATTGGGGTCCCCTTACGCCCCTCCACAGCAGAATGAACGTCATGCCATTATCAAAACAAACCATTTCCAAACCTTTGTTCCAGAGTATTTAAAATACTTTGTGGCTGCAAAATTTTGGAGTAGAATATGGTGATATTATAGCCGAATATTGTGAAGACAATACGGGTAAATCCACATTTTCTTTGGACTCTTCTCTGTTCCTTCATCACAAAATCCCATCATTGTTTCATAGATTTAGCATTTTAGCTGCTAAAATAAACATACAGTGTGACAGGTGCTAAAACACCAAACATGCCAAAGAATACATGATCGGCCTGCAGAATTTGCATGCATGGTTCCTGACATAATGACCTGCCAAATACTACATATAAAATAGTCATTTGATGATTTAACCACATTGATACATTACTAAGCAATTTAGTATATTATAAAGCTATATTTGTAACTAAAACAAAATGTAAAAATTGCATTTCCCCTCATCAAGATGAACCTTTATTACTTCAGAAGGTAACACTGTCTTATAATGAGGAGGAATAAAAATAAAAATGGCGTAATATGGCCACGGGGATCTCGTGAATGCATCAAGCATAAACCAGACTTAAGCAAGAAATTCGGTGATGGGTGGGTCGTTGATCTGCATCTGGCTTGGAATGTGCCAAGGAGGATGGGCCTCCATGTGCTTAAAAACAGCAGCGCTCCAACTACAGGTTGCTTAAGTATGAGCTCCCAGAATTGACAAAGACTTCAGAAAAACTGAGTGAAAGTCAGCCGGCATCGTTTAAAGCTATAGTTGATAATCCTGTTCAGAAACACTTTCTGTTATACTAGGTGAAATGGTCCTTCCATCCTGACTGTAGTCAATATATAAGGTATACAGAAGAAGAAAGTAAAAAAATGTGATCTCTGTGAGAACTGCAAACCTGTAAAAACAGGCCAATGGCAGGAATTGGTCTGCGGACTGGCTCTGCCCTCATCCCCCTCTATCCCGCAAGTTTCAGAGGTATCACCTTATCTATTGGTTATCCCACATACCAGTCATTATGATGCGCTAACGTAACGCCAGTGTGCGTGCACATTTCTTGTTAGTTTCTGCTTGCTGGCTGTGCATTCGCACTTCTAGTTATGTATGCCGTTAGCTTAGCTGTTAACCGTTCATTGTAGCTCCGCTGCTCTCACTGTACGTATACTTTGAACATGGCCGAGAGTTGCAAGAAGCAAACCATTTACAAGTTCAAGAGAAGAGGAAGGCCTCAGTAGAAAGAAATAAGACCAGAGTGGATTTGGGAATTTTTTTCCACACAATCCCACTGAGGAGCAAAAGAGCAGGTAAGATGGTCTTGCACATTATTCAAAAAAGGACTTGGGGAAAACTTCAGGAAAAATTGCCCACTCCATCTTTAAAAAAGAAAAAAAGATGCAGCTCGCAAGTACACGCAGGAAAATGAAACTGGCTTTTTGAAATGTATCCACTCTGGGACCCGGTTTCAAAAATTATATTTTATGGTCTCCCAAAACACCACATCCAAAAAGGACACAAAGTCAAAATAACAAAAAAAACCTTAGCCGATACACCTAGTCTTGTTTCTGTAGGGATTGGACCTTATTTTAATCAGATAAAATCTTAATTTAGAGAAGTTTGTAGCATGAAAAAGAAAACGTGAAAAAGGTCAAGAGGTTGGAAGACCGCTAAGAAGAATCTCAATTCCAAAAATGACAAATGTCCAAAAGTGATAAACTGTATTCAACGAATTATTATGCAGCAGCTAAAATAGTTTACATCTTCTTCACTGCACAGGGGTTTAAACTGCACTGCTTCTGCTCAAACTTAAGACTTCTGTCAGTTTGCAATAAAAGAAAAAAGTACATAATGAAAATAAGTTCTTTATCTCAGTACTAATTTATGTAAATAGTGACTCATAACATTTTCTACAAACGGGAGAGTTAAATCAAATCGAATTCTTCCTTCCTCTTTTACACGAAGTTTCTTAAATTGATGCATCATTTTTATTTTTTCTCTTCTTTAACTAACAATAGAAAAACATAAGTATCTATAGTTTTACATTTCTGGACTTGCCTGATCGAGGACGTAAAAAAGGCTGTTGAAGACGTGTTGCTGTGTGTAGACAGCAACACTGTAGTCATCCTCATCCACCCCAGAGTAGCCTTTCAGGAAAAGGTTTTTCAGGGCCATAGTAGTTTCCTCCTTGTAAGCAACCACCAGCTGGTTGTTGAGGCCGAACAGAATGAGCTAAAACAGAAGGAGAATGGAAAGGGGACACTTAATACAAAGACTACCGCCATTATTCACTGCCGTTTCACTTTTGAATTCTGGCCACTTTATTCGGTACACCTTGGTAATATGGAGTTGGGAATTATTATTATTATTATTAGCTATCAGAAGCCACTTGGTTCTTCATGGTATCAATTTAACAATGAGTTGGACATATTCATAAGATTTTGCTCCATACTAACAGGACAGAATCCAAGTTGCAGCAGATTTGTGAGCTGCACATTGAATTCGTCAATCCCCAGTTCCACCACATCTAGTGACTCTGGGAGGCCATTTGAGTACGGTGAAGCCTTTGCAGAGCACAAGAAATCAGTTTGAGATTTGCGACATGGAGCACAAACCTGCAGAAAGTAACCATCAGAAGATGGGTATAAAGTGTTCAGTGGGGGATGGCCATGGTCAGCACGTCAATACTCAAACGGACTGTGGTATTTGAACTATGCTTAAAAAAAAAAAAAAATAAACACAAACAAGGCGCTTAGGAAATTTTCACTACATTATTACATCACCACTAGCCTGAACCTCTGAGAAAAGGTGAGATGGATCCACACTTTTAGCTCGTCTATGGCTAATTCTGATCCCACCTTCTGAAAATAACGCATTGGACCAGAAAATATCTTTTACAATCCGTTATTGTCCAGCTTTGGTGAGGCTGTGCAAATTATAGCCTCAGTTTCATGTCATTAGCTGGCATCCAGCGTGGCCTTCTGCTGTTGCAGCTCATTAACCTTGGGGTTTGACACAAGATTGATGGTTTACGCCATACCAGCTTTCTTGCTACCAGCATGCGACGTTCAAAGTTACCATAAATCCCCTTTCTTTCCCGTTCTGATGCTCCGTTTGAACTTCAGCAGGTTGCCTTCATCCCATCAAGTAGCCAAAAATGCAGTCAGTTGCTGCCTTTTGATACGCTGTTTTCCCATTTGTGTTAAAAATAAAATGAACAAGTGTACCTTAAAGAGTGGCCACTGAGTGGGGGGAAAAAAACTGGTTTTGTTTGTTTTTAAAGAGATATTTCTCAGGTCAAAGATCCAATTTTTGCCTTGAGAGACGAACAAAAAGAAACTTTCTGCATTTGTTGGAATTCACTCAGACGTGGCACAAATCCAGAAGATACTATCTCAGTTTGCGATCGTTTCCAGTAATCCTGACATACAGGAAGTGTACTGCACATACTTGTGTAGTGATCATGACAATCTTCAGAATCTGGACTCCCATTTTCCAGGGTATGTGTCGACGGGTCCTGTACTTCTCACAGGGGCTCATGAAGTAGTACCTCAGGTCATCTCTCAGGCTCTCTTCCTTGATAAGATCTAGAGACATGTCAGAGCTGCAACAACAAGAGCAACATCAGATAGGAGCAAGCTGTTACTTGTGTGTAACGGTGGGGATGTTGCGTTCTCTAGAGACAAAAGTAAAACATTTAATTTTTTTAAAAAAGTCAAATTTTCCTGCTCAAATCCGTTTCTACCTATCATTTTAACCCAATTGTTGCTTGCAGAGAGGAAAATGAAGCTCTCAGGACACAAATGCAGAAGTGAAAGTGTGAGAAAGCAGTTATTTCCTAAATGACAGCCTCTTTGTAAGGGCGCAGAAACTCCACATATTGAGCACAGTGGCTGTATTCACGGTGTTTCCAAGGTCCAAGTCCGTGTGGGGCCTATTTTCAATATTTTCCTAAGTAGTTTGTCAACCGCGGCCACAGCACAACTCTCTGCACTGCACGTTTCTGTAAATGTTTATCAAGCGAGTTTTAGAGACAACACTGGGTGAGGTGATTTAAAACACTGTTGTAGTTTCTGTTTTATTCAGTTTTAAAGTAAACCCGATGGGACGTTTAAGCGACAGACACAAGAATATAACAATTATTAAAACATATCCATTCCCAGATAGGGGCTTCTACTTATATTTGTAAACTCTTACCCAATAGAGTTGTTCCTGTTCAGATACCGAACCAGTAACTCCATGGTTGATGAGCCCCCTGAGAAGCAACATTTACCCGAGTGGGGTTATGACAGCGCTCACCGACGTAGCACGCGGCGGAAAAAAACTCTGAAGCTGAACTTTCGGTGTGACCACGGAGCGTCCAACCAGCCAATCAGCAACCGAGGTTCGAGGACGCGCTCAGGTGCTCAATTTGCTGTCAGAGAGCCTCTATGGAGTGCGACAAAAGCCAAAAATAACAGGAAAGCGCTCAAATCTTTAAATATTATAATCAAAGAACGCACCAAAAAACACATTCAAGGTGAAAAATAACATTGTATATGAAAATGCAAATAAATGAATCCCATGTTAAGAAATATTTTTTTTTTAAATCCAAACAACAATTAAAAAAACATTTAATTTATCATAACAGCTGACTTCTCGAGTATCTTGACTGTTCATCCTATTGCATTACTCTCTTTTTGGTGGTGAAATATATATTTTTTATTCAATTTTACCAACTATGGATATTCATTGATGTGTTTTAATGTAAAACAAATAACCCTATTTTCATAACTGCATTACCTTGAGCACTATTTGATGATGTCTTTACACTTTTTGAGTGTTTTTTGTAGTTTTGTAGTGTAGTTTTCTGTTGTTGTTTGTTTTGTGTGTTTGTTTGTTTTTTACTTAAATTGATTGCATTTTCCAAATATGGATAGGTTTGAATCTGACCCTGCCTAGAATTGACTTGGAAGGGGATTGCAAGACAGTGACCTAGTCTGGTCAGCATAAAAATTTAAATAAATTCCAGTTGCAACCCATCTAAAAGGGATCAGAATTGGGTCCTGAGCTCTTTTGTGTAGAACCCAGAGAAACCCTTCTTACACTTTATATATTATTTTACTGTATGAATTAAATGAAATCATTTAACTTTGCAATGAAGAAATATTTTTGAATTCATCAGCCATGTACAAACCTATTTGATAGCCACATGTTTGCTGAAAACTATTCTTCAGGTTTTAATTTCAGTTTTTACATGATGGCAAATAGCTGTTTTGGATGAAGCTGTGTGTGTAGCGTCTTTTATGTTTTGTTCGCTGTTGAATCTAGGTCTTGTTGAGGTAGAAAAGTAGTTTCTATCATTTAGGTGACCCTCTCCCTGTCAAAAGGATACAATATGCACATATTTGTAACATGCATTAGTTAATATATATGTTTGGATTACTTTTTTTAGTGAAAGTGCTGCTGCCCCCAGAAGTGGAGGCACTTGGTTTCAGAGGTAGGTAGTAACTACTTATATTTACTTCAGTACCTTTTTGGACAAAATGTACTTTTAGGAGTAGATTATCTGCACTGTATGTCTTACTTTTAATTGAGTCATATTATTACTCAGACATCGCTACTCTTACTTGAATAAAAATTCTAGCAATTCTTCCTACTTCAAGTAACTTTATGAATAAAGAACATACTTGCTTTAACCAAGAATGCACCTGAGAGCCAAAAACACAGAGTTTATGTTAAAGTGAGACATCTAATTTGTACATGAGCTTTGTTATTTTATTGTCATTTTCTATCTGCTGTGGTCATTGAGCCATTTGAAAGTCAAAGGGACGTGCAGGAAACATTAGATATTGTCATTGAAAGTATTTTGCATTGTTCTAACATACTATATATACAATAACTGCTGTAAGTATTGCTTTCAAGTTTAATGCTGAACAAAAATATTTAGAAAAGTGTTTTTTCTGCCTGAAATTATTTTGTAATTATCGTATTTTTTTTTTTTTTTTTTTGTCTATAATATACCAGACCTTACACATAACCATATATTTTTGTATGTCCAATTACAAGAGGAGAGACGCATGGAGTGGCGCACTGCTTGGACACAAACTGGGGCCTGATCAGTTGGGTCACCCAGGCGAGGGTGTCTGAAGATCAAAGACCCGAAACACCCTGTGACCCAGTGTCCTTCACTGTGTTCAAGCTGCACCGTCAAGGTGTTTCAAAATCTTTAAATATTATATTCAGTTGTTATGATTAGTTACTCAGTACTTAAGTAGCCTTCTTACTGAATACTTTTTTACTCTTACTTGAGTAATTTCTCGGCTGACTAGTTTTTTCCTTTCACTTGCGTAAAAATATGTTGAAGTAGTGTTACTCTTACTTGAGTACAATTTTTGACTACTCTACCCACCTCTGCTTTAGTTTATACAGTTTAGGACTATTTGACAAGCAGACGAATAAAATAAAATAACACTAAGATAATATATTTTGTGCTTTAGAATGTCAAAAATAACCCAAATGCTGAAAAAAAAAGAAAACATGATCCTTAAACGTTTTTGGGTCCTTTGGGGTTACAATATTTTAATCACAGACCCATGTCTGGTGATCTGTTCCTCATCTTTGTCCCCAACAAACATGTTGCTCCATTTACATTGTTTTTGTCATGATCCCTGTTTGTTGGGTATTTGGGTTTCTCTTGTGTCTTTGATTTCATAATTTTCCTGTTGTTTATGTTCTTTAAAGGGGACATGTTATGTAAAATCCACTTTTTTTAGCCCTCCAATATGCCTGTGCAAAGTCTCAGTTATCTGGAACATCGAAACTGCAAACAAGCTCTGGTTGCCTCCAATTTCAGCTTGTTTGCAGCCCTTAAATACATTTTGTTGTGGACCTGGAGTACAGAAAATTTGAATTTAGTCTTTCTGGGTGCTGCTTTGATATCTTAGTATTATTTTTGAGTCATGTTTTTATCCGTTTCCTTTTCTTTGTTCTCTATTACTTTTTTTTTTTTTTTTTTACAATTACATCACAGTATTTGCTGTGGAACTGCTAAACAAGGTCATGGACTTCCAGCTTACCGGTCTCATAAATCTGCCATTTTTATTTCCCTGGGAAACTTTACAGTCCAAGCTAAAGGATGCCTGAAGCTACAAGTAGATAAGGCAAAATGTTGAATTATGCATTACTCTGTCCCCTAGCATACTACAACAATGGCTGAACAGGATGGAGTCGAACACTATGCAACATAGACGGGACAGGGTGTGAGGTGCCTCCATTAGAATTAAAGAGACCGCACCAAAACGAGTTGCTCTGAGACACGCCTCAGAACAGGGGTAAAAAGCGGGAATTAATGAGGTATTCAGACCAAAGCATTGCTGTTTCTTTTTATGTACACCCTAACTGAATGATTTCAATGTAAAAAGGAAGAATTTAGAAGAATGATATGGCCCTTTTTTGTGTTCTGTTCTCTGTACATTGGGTATTATTTTATGTTAGATTTCCCCCTTTGTCTGAAAGTGTATTTGTTTGCCCTTTCAGCTCAATTCATGTTAAATGCCCCCGTTCCTCAGTCTTCCTGCACTCCTTCTACCCCAGCTACTTTACATTATCTCCTGATTAATTCATCTGCATTTATTGTCATTCTCCAATTTTCCCTCAGTATATATGTTCCCCAGTTACACTGCATCATAGTCTGTTCAACTTCCAAGTTCGTTAATCTTCCCATTTCTTCTTTCTTCATGTGCAACTTCTACAGGTTTTCTTTCATATAATTGTTATATTGTCACAAAGCTCCTCCCAAAAACCCTGTCTACAGTTTGATTCAACACACAACCCACAATTCATCACAGTCTTCACTATAATTAAAAAATGAGAAGTAATTTCAGGGGTGTTAATTGTTTTTTCTCTAGTTTCTGTTCTATCTCATAAAACTAACACTTATACACCTAAGATGTCAACTGCTATAAATATGGGATACAGATAGCTTAGCCACATTATTTGATGTCACTGAAACATTTTATTTATTCATAGCAGAAAGTGCCACACCAGCTTTATAGTACAAAGATACAAATGTTAAAAATAAAAACTTTGAGATCCTTCAAATATTATAGAGCTTGAGTTATTTAAAAAAATGATGATAGGCAGTGGCGGCTGATGAAAAAAAATCTTGGTGGTGCTGGCCAATAGATTTCCCTGCCTAACCCAGTACATGCCATCAAATTAAAAGTCGGAAAATTACTACGATTCCACAATAAGCATTTAATTCCCTTCTCAGAATCAGCAGCTTACAGATACATTCAACTATTTACAGCTATATTATGTCTTATTTTGGAAAGGAACAGTATTAAATACAACACTAAAATTCACTAATTCACTATTATGCAGTATGGTGCATGCCAAAGTAGGCATGCACCATATTGTACTATCATTATCTTCAGCCAAACAGTTTCACAATGACACAATGGGTTTCACAACACAACAGAAACACAATAGAATTTCAAAATATGAAAAAAATTATCAGCTGACAAAATTATGTACCTGGTACAATGTTCACAGCACCTTCCAAAATCCTTTCAACATATAGCCCAATATTCAAACTCACTTACCACATGACAAAATGTGTGCGTCTCTCTCTTTGTCGTCGTCACTGTAATCTTTACGTCACTGCCTGACTGACTGCTATCTACATTACTTTATGTTAAAACAGCTTGCCATATACCTATATCACTAAGCAGCAAGGGCTATGATTCCAGTAGCCCCAAAGCCATTCATTTTGGCGATGCTGATTGGCCAAATATTTATACATTTTCCCTAGCAACATTATACGATTGGTTATTTCGCTACACTTGTGGGGCTCCTTGAGTGAGAGCCCTACAGGAGAAATGCTACGTTCTGTCGGTGGAAATGCACTGTTAAATGAGAGTCAACTGGTAGAGTCAATTAGTATAAGTGTTTTAATAATTCATATTACATGTAGCCACATACTATTAATTAAAAACTGACATTAATAATACTTTTGAAATCTAAATATATTTTGACTTTTCCCCTCCACATCTAGGGAGGGCAGCGCCCGAGTGCCCCCTATGGGTCAGCCGCCACTGATGATAGGTACATACAGGGTGCTTCATTACTTCCTTGTCTAGTAGGCTACCTGCCATTGGTCAGGCCTCCTTGGCCTTGCTTGACTTGTGATTGCATGGAAATAAAATAAGTCATCATTCTTAGTTAAGTTTTGATCAATGGATTCAGATCAAGATATCCCTGGGCATAACATACTTTACCAATATGTGGGCTGTTTCACAGAACCAAGATGGAGGATTAAGCCAGGATTTTCCAGATATCCTGGCTGACTCAAGCCTTGGCTCGGTTTCACAAAGTTACAAAGCACATAAGTTACCATGTTGATTTATTCTGTGAAGCTAGCCTGCTCCAGACCAGGCTAACAGCCAGGCTTAATTATTGCTGGTGCCTTCTCTGTTCACTCACTGGTCGCACCGATCAGACACCAATGTGTTTTGTCAGTGATTCCATTTTCTTATATGTGTGTTTTGGTATTTTTTTTTATCAGCCTGCATTAAAATACTCTTGATACATATTAGCATTTAGTCATGTACTATTTAACATTATGATGGTAGCCTATACCATTATTAACTTTATAATTATCCTTGAGGGCAGTGTTACTATTGAAATGTGTATTTGAACGCTGATGTTCCACATTTAACAGAAAGGCCTTCAGTGGACTGTGTTAAAGAGATTAGAGAAATGGCTGATAAAGAAGCAAAGGTATTGTCAATAAAGTCCGGTGTTGCACCATTTTCCACAGAGGTCTGTGACTATAGTGGCTGCTGTTTTGCTGACAGAACAAACATATTTCCCTTTAAGTGCACAAATATGCATTCCTATAGCCCTAAAAAGAAGAAAAAAACTATACAAACCATAAAGCTCAGTGACTCAACAACTGTTAAGGTAAATAATGTTATGTTATTTGATGTATTTTTTAATGAATAGGTAATTTAATTGCAAATCAGGTATCCTACATTAACTTCTTTAAATTTGTTTTAGAGTCTATGCTCAATGTCTTAAATACAAACAATCTTTGTATTCATTATTAATGCCAGTATTAGAAACTGATATGAGGTGAACACTGTCTTCCAAAGGCATTTACCTGAATTCCTTAAACTTGGCTTGACATAGTCACACCTCTTGTGCCTGGATTGGCCTTCGAGAAACAGACAAAGCCAGGATGCACTAATCACGACACGTCAAGCCTAGCTTTACTTCTTATCCTGGATTTCCAAATTCTGCTTTTGAGAAGCAGACCTCAGACCTGGTAAATTTTCCAAATACATATTTGTGTGTAAAGGGTTTTACGGTAGAAGTCTATATAAAAACCCAGCTCATTTTACAAATACATGAATGTCTGTCCCAACTTCAAACTCTTTTTAAACAGGAGGGTCAGGCAGATTCTGCAAGAGAAAATAAAGCCTGGGCCCCTATTGCCAACACATGTGGCAGCAATAAACGATAGGAGTTTTAAGCGTAAAATACAATAAATCATTAAACTTCAACGTCAAAGTCCAAAATGTCCTTAAAGAATCTCAATCCAGAAATATTAATGTCTCACCCGGCTGTGGCAGTTTTTCACTTGGGTGATATTGCACTTACTGCAGGAAAGCATGAGCTTGACAAAAGAAAGTGCCACAAATTAAATATACCCAAAAAAGAACAAAAAAATAATAATATGGCTAAACCTAGCAACAGTGTAATGATTCTAAAGTCATTTTTTAACTTGCAGCCTTTTATCTAAATTTGTTTCTGATAACAGATTGTTTAAAACTGTTAGTGAAAACAAAAAAGAGGCACGATTCCTTTGCATGTCTTATATTTGTATTGGGTGTGCATGGGTGTTGGTGGAGGCATAACGTGTCACAAAAGAGGGTGATGGCTGTAAAGGATCCAAAAAGCACACCTGTTAAGCTTTAAAAGCATATTAATTTCTTAAAAAAGAAGTATTTTTCAAATTTAAAAAATTGTAAATATGTTTAATGGGAACAAGATGCTAAAAATATCAACATAAAGTATTGTGATCCCATTCGAATTAAAACTCCAACACCATGATTATAGCAAAAATATGAAAACACAGTGAAATAGGTAGCCTAAATTAAATCAGTTCAACATAAAAACAATGAAACCAACATCCTCCTGATACAATCAACACATTCTCAACACAGCCACACCCCTGCAGACCACACGATAATTTGCACTGCCTATGTTGGCACAACTTAATTTAGATCTAGTGTTTCTTATTTAATACATTTTGAAAGTCAGTAAGTCTATCACGTAATTAGTATATACAGATGTTGCTAAACTTGCTGCCATAGGTAAAAATTTCTAATCCATTAGAGTTGTTTGTCTGCTGAGCAGCATCCATTTCAATGAATCTCAAGGATGCTGGGGACCTCTGTTCTCCTGCTGAAGTCTTGGATCAGGCATGGGTAGATTCACAGAAACATGTCCCATTTTTCCACATACTGTCAAAACACAACATTTAAAACTCCCCTATGGCAGAGGTGAGGTTGCTGCACCATCTCTGCAAGGTTCATCATGAGAAACTTTCTTGTCTGTTTTTATCTGTTTATTCTTTGCTTGTAAATCTATTTCAGACTTACTGGCCTTTGGTTGGTTTGCTGTAATCATAGCTCTCTTCTTTTTGGCCTTCTTCGGTGTCATCTGCTGGTCTTCAGAGTTGAGTATATTTGTATTCCTCTCCTCATCCGAGCTCTCCTGCTGCTCATCGACATCTGTCTCCTCACTTTGCGAAAGGTCAGCGCTTCCTAGAATCTGTACATTGGGCTCTAGCCTGGTTCTGTTGGGTTGTCTTTGATGAATGTCATTCTGTTCTAACCTCAGGTTGTCATCTTGATGTTGGACAGGTGTTTGTGCATTAACAGGTAAATTCCCTTCCCTCCAGGGTAGAAAATGTCTGAAGTAGTTATTAAAAACAGTTGGCAAGCCTCCAAAAGGAGCCACCATCTCTGCAAGGTTCATCATGAGAAACCTTCATGTCTGTTTTTATCTGTTTATTCTTTGCTTGCAAATATAATTCAGACTGACTGGCCTTTGGTTGGTTTTTTGTAGTCACAGCCCTCTTTCTTTTGACCTCTTCCTGTGTCTCTGGCTGGTCTTCAAAGTTGATAGTAAAGATATTCTTCTCCTCATCAGAGCTACCCTGGCACACTTCGATGTCTGTCTCCTCCCTTTGCAAAAGGTCAACACTTCTTAGAATCTGGATATTGGGCTGTTGCTTGGTCCTGGGTTAATTTTGATCAATGTCACTCTATTCTAGATGCAGATTGTCATTTTGGTGTTGAATAGGTGCTTGTGCATTATCCGGTAAATTCCCTCCCCTCCAGGGTAGAAAATGTCTGACATTGTTTCTAAAAATCGCTGGCAAGCCTCCAAAAGGAATTACCTATGAGTCCAAGACATACAGGGGGGAAAACAAAGTGAAACACATACACCAGTAAAAAGACATACATTAAATAAATGCATTTGTGTGTATATCATGATGACTTATTTTTACCAGAATCCATGCTGCGACTGTGATGAGGACTGGTATCCAGAGGGTAACCGGTAGATCTTTGAGGAGTGCTCGAAAAAAAACACCTATTCCTTCTCCTAAGGCCGCCAGAGGCTCTATCAGGAAGGTTCTGAAGGTATACGTCACTGCCTAAACAGAGGAAAAAAAAAGAATATCATGATGTGTAGCAGGAGAGGTATTCATTTGTCATCTGACTTGTTTTGTTTACTTTTTTGAAAAATTTTAGGTCACCTTTTGGATCCCTAAAGACAAAACCCCTTAAACAGGTGCTGTGTGGGATCCATTTGAGAGTTTGTGTCATGACTGACCAAGCTGAATCAGAATTTATTATGTACATGTGTCTAGTCTAAAACAGCTGGGCAAATAAGGATTATTCGTGTTTATTACAGCCACGTGAGTTTGTGAGGATTAATTTTTTATTCCATAGGTGTGCTGCTTAAGGTGGTTGCTGTCTGGAGTAGATCTGTGATTTTAGTTCTGATATATATTTTTAAAGAACTTCAATTCCTCCCTTTGTGCATCAAGTTGCTTTTTTGACAATTTTCTATTTTGGTATTGGATGCTGTGCTGCTTTGAGGATTTTTGTTGATGTTTTTGAGACATTTGTTGTGATGCATAACCATGTCAACTGGGAGAAGCTAATTAACATCTCAAAAGCTAAAATAACACTTCAGCTACATCACCATTAGATGAGTTGAAAAGGAGTTGCCAAGAATGCAGAGCAGGAACAAGGAGGAGAGACAGGAGAAAATTAAAGCTCTTCCATCTCTCTCTTCCATCAATTAACGCCTGAATCAGGCCTATTTGAACCTCCCATTGGTGTCAACTTCACCATTAATTAACCCTTTAAAACATTAATAATCCTGTGGCTACAACCAATTGGAAATACAAAATACTTTAATGAATTAACTTAATTGTTTTCTTTTCAGACCTCTGACTTAGTAGCAAAAACAGATTTATGCTAATCTTTGTTACCTTTACCTTCATTTATGTTTATGTGAATATGAAATCTAATTAATTTTAAAACAGATTTTGGCCAAGCTTTTTATAGAAACCTGTTCAGCAGTTTTTCATTTGCAGTGACAACACCAGTCAGGTAAAATTGAATTAATTACCAGATTTACATCAAGAAATAAAAAAATACAATTTGAAGTATCCTTCTCTTTACCAAAGTTATATATTATTCAATGTATGCATTCTCTAAGATTTAAATTTTTGATGTTAAACAAAAATCATGTTAATGAATGTATTTATGTGTAGTCAAAAATATTTTAGAGCACTGAAAAATAAAAAGGGAGCTTAAGTATTAACCAGTGCACAGTCACCCATAGAAACAATACAGCAAAAATGCTTTACACCTTTGTGGGGGTTTCTCATACAGCACCACCATGTGGTCACTATTGGTTGCAGAATATGATCAACCTTAAAACATTGCCTATGATAATCCCAACTCTTTAAAGGAGCACAAAGCAATATTTGACCACTAGGTGGTACTTGAGCGCTGTCTGTAGACCAAAAGAAGATGTATATCAAGATGTAAGCCATGCCTGTCTCTACCTCACTCCAGCACTCAGCACCCATTTCCCATTCTCACCTATCAGCTCTTATGCACATATTTGCAAATGATAAAGACACAGCAAAACAGCATCACCTTTCAGGGGAACATGTCTAGTGAAGATAAGTAACTCATAACTTTATAATGTTCTTAGCAAGAAAATGTTTTGATCCGACGGGCGTGCTCTCTGTCATTTTGTGCCTGGCAGTGGTATTTTTTGGGCAGGGAGTAGCTAAGCCCTGAGTGGCAGCTGTTCACATGCACGTACGCACATGCGCGACCAGCCTGACTATGTTAACAAGAGATTGGAGAACAACACATAGAGATGGTGTGTGACGTTTAACCATAGTCAGTCTAAAAAGATACCTTTAGTTCTTCACAAAACTATTTTTTAGTTCTTTCTATCTAAAATAAGGACTTTTTGCTTATTGCTCCTTTAAGAGCAAACGATAATATAACAAGTCCTGGAAATCTATAAGGTTTATGAATAATTAATTATAAACATTTATGTACATGGATACCTGAATGAAAAATGCATCTTCGGCCCATTGTAACCTTACCTTGGGTCAAAAAACAGCAAGAGGGATATACCTTAATTGGAGGTACCTCAAGTATGGGATTAATTAGGATGAGTTTCATGTATTCCTCACAAGGGTCGGGTTGAAGAGTCCAGGTGATTCTGTACCACTCTGAAAATAAATTTTAAAAAAATACAATAAAAAATTTCAACATGGATTACAATTACTGTTACATGTTTTATATTATTTTTCTTTTAGTAAATGGAAAAAAAGCCAACTAATGTTTGTGTTTTTCCAAACCAAGCAATATAATATTACAAATAGCCTGAAAGAAAGTAAATATAGAAAACCAGAAGACTGCAAATTAAGAAATTAAATATAAATAAGTGTACAAATGCTAAAACAGTAATCCATGTACTATTCTTTCTATCTGAAGCTTTTGGGAGGAAAGCCATTTAATGATCACTAATGTTCATGAACAAGAATGAACTCCATTAAAAGAGCACCAGCACCTATTAGATGGTTGACTCTTGTTAAAATTCTGCTGGCCTTGGCGTGTCACTGGCAGATGATTGGTCATACCAGAAGGTACTTCCCCCAGAGAGACACTGAGGATGGCTCAAGAAATGAGTGTAATGGCAGCAGCAGTTACCATGAAACTACTCAAGCTTCACATATTTTTCCTGTGACTTGATCAAAGAACTAAGTTAGTCATCAATTTGAAGAAAAAAAATTATTACCATCTAATCAGAAAATCTAAAGCTTTGTTCCTACTCACTTACCTATAAGACTTTGTATCCAGCTAATTTCCTTTTGTCCCACGCATTTTAAATATAATTTTTCCATCTTCATGATATTGCTCTGGTGCTTCGCAAAGGCCTCCTATTTGAACATAAAAAGACATCTAAATTTCTATACACTGAATAAAAGCAAAACTAAAGGAGAACTGGAGGAGTTTCTTTTCACCTTGTACAGATACAGCCAGTTCCAAGGAATACTGACAATAAAGGAGAAGGCAAATATTGTGCCGAACATCTTGAACCAGGAGACTCTTGGCCTCTGGTCGAAGCAGATAAAAAGTAAGCCAATCATGAAAAAGAACCCAGTCTGTAAAAGACAGGAATAAAACTAATTTCAAAAAGTGGTAAAAGGCAGATGACAGACTGATAGGAAACAAAGATCTATTAGAAGAATAAACTAACATAATCCATAATGCACAGAATACTAAATAATGACAGGAAGCACAAAGGAAGGAACAGAATTTACAAACCAACATATGATACTAAAAGATGAAAAACTGACTGCTCAAGTTATTTTTTTTTACAATATGAAAGCAAAAAGTTTAGCACTTAAAGTTTATGGGTTTAGTACTATCTATTTAATGTTACTAAGGTATTGCTATGCATTCTGCATGTCTTTCCTGTCATCTGTTGATTTTTGCGCCAGATGGCTCGTTGCTCCACTGCTAGTTAGAGTGAGCAGATACACCGGTCTCTCTCCTAATCACCTTCATTCCTCCCTGCTGTGATCCTGCCTATATCTACCTGCCTCTCACAGCCAGTCTCTGCCAGATTGTCAAAAGCCTTATCATATTCTGTTTTGCATTGCCTGTCTTTTGACTATTGTTTCTCGCATTATGGACTGCCCTGTTTTCAGTTTACATTTGCTTGGACACCTCTTCTATTCTGGACATGACTTTGGACTGTTTTTACCAGCCCAGTCCCTTTTAGATCTGCCAGCCATATTCTCTGCTATCTCCGTGAATGACCCTTCCCTGTCTCATGGATTTTTTTTTTTTTTCATGTTTGTTGCTTAGAGATTTTTCTAAATTACTTTCAATGCCATGTATATTGCTAAGAATAGTTCTTCAACTAGCTTGTTGGCATATTTTGGTTGAACAGCTTCAACATGGTTGTTTATCAGTTTTTAGCTACCCATACGATTTTAAAGGTACGAATCGTAATTAGCAATTTTAGATGTCGTTATTAAATCATTTTCTTAAGTGAAATAGAACTTAATTATATCTTGCTCCAATTTTTTTTTATCTTTTAGCACTTTTATCTTAAATCTGTCCAGTTCTACAAATCAACTTTTATCTTTATTTCACATCCATTTGGTGATTTATATTTAAACTATTTGTTATGCATCACTGAGATGTAGGTGCTTAACTTATGATAATTATCATACTGAAGTTAATATATCAATGATCAACCACTGTATAGCTCTTAAAAATGGTTTTGTAAGTATTTTTTCCACTTACTTGGAACAATGGTTCAAGATCCACTCCAACAGTATATGCCACTCTGGTGAGTAAACTTTGAGGTTTAACTTCCACCAGCATGCCACTGAGAGCATCATCCAGAGCCCCTGTCCTCCAGTTGTCTTCTCCCATCAGAAACGACTGAATATCAGCTATAGCTGGTCTAGACAGCTTGATTTTGGCATAGTAGAGATTTTCATTCAAGTCAGTGGGCTGAGGGAGGGATTGGGAAATGTAGATTAACATGGAAATGGCCTGGCTTTTGTTCACCAGACATTTATTAATCAACAAACCCTTTGGTAGTATCCTTTTTGAAAATTGAAAGATCCCTCTGAAAGCTGTATTTTGACTTGAGAACACAATTTTAACTGTTGCTAGATAGTACAATGAAATGACATCCTGACTTACCTCTCCAGCTCTGTACACTTCCCTCATGAGCCTGCAAAGAAAGTTCTTGAACACAGGATCACCGTCCGGTTTTGCCAAGGGAGACATCATCTTCATTCATGTGATATAAATAAAGAAGATTTTAACCCAGAATAAATCTAAACAAATTTATTTACTAAAAACTAAGGTGTTTCTTGTCTTAAAGCTGCAGGGGGAATCTTGTTTCATTATTTTTTTAAGTGGGTATTTCTGTTGCTCTGTTCTGGAAATAGAGTTAATATTTAGGCGATACAGGTAGATGGATAGATTTATGTCATACCTCCTTATCCCTCTCAGTCTTTTAATTACTCCATAATTTATCTTCATTTGTTCTTTAACATTAATTTCTCATATTTTTCTTATGTCCTTCTTTCATACCCATTAGAAGATATTTATTTTTGTTTATTAAAAATATTAGCTTCTGTTTTACTGTTGACCAAGCACTCAGCCTTGGGTGACAATACCAATGAGTTTAAAACATTTATAGATAAATATATGGTTCTGAAAAGTATAAAAGAAGTAAATCTGTCATTGCCTACTTGCTAACAGAACTGTACAGTGATCTTAATCACTTTGCTTCTATATGGTCTACAGAGTGTCATCTGAAAGCCATGAAAACTGCAAGGATTCATGAGAGGTTTTCAAAATCGATACTTTGTTTATTACCAAGAATCATCTCACAGATGAGTTATAAATATCAGGACACATTTGGTTTTATAAAGTATAGCAGTTTAAATATGAGCATAAAACATCTACTAACCTCACATGGGTTCCACACTCTATCCTGTCGACTAGAACAAAGTGAACATTTGATCGTGAGTCAGGCAGCTTTGCATAAGGTGTGTGCCAAGTTTGGCTTCCCTGAAAGCAGCTTCGCTCACTGGTAAACAGGTCTGGGAGGGAGGGAACATACCTGTCAGTGAGGAGGACAGAAAATTTCTTTCTACATAAAGACACGTCAACATCTACCTCACAATTAACTAGCTTACAGAGTGGTTGAGACAAACATATGCTACACAGAAAAGGAGGTTTATGCAACATTTCTAGCAATTAGTTTTTCTCTCATGTTGAAAAAGGTACAGACTGGGATTACAACAATAAAATTAGACCCAAAACATTTTTAGTAAGCGTAGATTAGAAATGTGTAAAGAATGAGTTTGGAAACACCAGTATCCATAATCTCTGTGGTTCAGATATCATCAATGGATTTGTGCAGATCTATTTTGTTTCTAATAAGGCTGATGACACTAATAGATGTTTTTTTTTTTTTTTTTTTTTTTTTTTTTCAGAGAGCCTAACTACACATAATACAACAATGAAATCATTGGATTTCTGGATTGCGGACACAGATGTGAATGTGTTTGCCTCAAGCTCATTAATATGTAAAAGATGAACTACTACTGTATCTTTAGTTATACATGCAGTACAAAAGTTGTAAAAAGTGGCTATGATATCAGGAGATTGGTTTGTTTGCAGTTTTTCATCCATCCAAATATTCTTTATCAGTGGGGCAAGGGGCTAAACCCAGTAGTAAATAGACAACCAAGGGTTTATACCCTGGACAGGTTGCTCATCCATCATAGGGCCCTGACACCATGCATGTACACTCACTCACACTTAAGGGCAAGCCAGGGTACTTGGAGAGAATCTCCGACTGTCAGAAGTGCATAATATCTTTTTAATGTAAAACATTGTGTCCTTCTCCAAAGAATATAAATTGACGATCAGTTTAATTCAGCCAGGCTTCCAAATGAAAAACAACCAGGGCTAGGTTTACTTGGCAATGTATATGTCATGGCTAGAATGACATGCTTGACCGCACTGTTAGTCAGTCAGTCTAGGATGTTTACCAGGTGTCTATGATATTTTTTACTTTGAATCATGTTTTTTCTCCAACAAATAGAGCAAAACTTGTTATTAATCCACCAGAACAAGATCCTGTTTGAAACACTGAAGAATTATAGTTGACAAGCCTTACAATTTTCTTTAAGTCAGGCCAAAACAGAAAAATAAATCACCCCAGAAAGTCTGCCTTTTCATTATTTTTTTTAGTTAGGTATGGATATCGATACTGACAAATGACAAATACTTATATTTAGAATGGTTCTCTTTGGTCTTATGTTTTTACTATGATTTTACTTCAAACCTTGCAACAAAATCTTTCTCAAATGTAGGCCTATATTGTGAATGTGCAGTTGAATAACAATAAAGTCTAGCTAAGTCTAGCTGTGGGATTAGGTTAGCAACAGGTGCACTAAAGGGACAACAATGAGACGATCATAGAAGCAGGAATGGTTCTGCAGGTAGAGGCCCCCATCAATTTTCACCCCATTTTTATTTTTTATTTTTTTGCTTTTTTGGATTGCTAGATAAGTCAAAGAGAATGGATGGATGGATGGATTGATGGATGGATGGATGGATGGATGGATGGACTGCTCTTTAATAGTTTTGCATTTGACCAAGGTCAGTGTCACTACTGACACCCTGAGCCAATCCCTGGAACCTACAGAGGTTGCACATGCGGTCCAACTCCACCAGGATGGGACATCAGTATGCACCAGTTTCAGAAGATGATGTTACTACATGTGTTGTATGGTTATTACCAACACGTGGTTACTGACTCCACAATGTTACTACCTTTTTAACAAGTTTTTTTGTCATTTGTTCCATTGCATTTAAAATGTCAACATTATTGACAGGAATTTTGTTGTTATTGTTATTATTGGTTGCTACAAGGTGTTATAGCCACCCCAATGTGATTCGTCAAAGTAAATGTGGCTCAGAAAGAGAACAAAACAGCAAACTTGACATATTTCCTGTAAGGCAGGTATAACAGGGTTTAAATTTAGGCATCTTGAAGTTGACTGACATAAAGCAATTGTTCAGGTGAAATAACCCTCACGCCAAAGTGGATCTTGGCTTCTTGAACTTGTTACGTTTGCTTAGAGCCTGCTAGTCTAGAATTCCATGTATTCTGTGAATGCTCTTGTAAATGTTTAAAATATTTTCTCCTTCCAACTTTGGATCTGACAAAATAAAAAAAACACATCTAGATTCAGAGTGATGCCCAAAAATGTGTTCATATAAATATATAATTTTTTATGCTAGGTAATTCTTTTGTTTATTTCAGGATGTCCAATGAATCTCTTGAAGGTCTTCAAAACGGAGCCATGATTGCTGCTGAATGTTCAAAGTCATAAAAGCCACCTTTCCCACTCTACTGATGGTTATATATTTCTATGTGGGGCGATGGTGGCACAAGAGTTAGAGTTTCCGGTTCAATCCCCCGCTCCGACTCTCAGTTGTTGTGTCCTTGACACTTCACCTGCTGGCGGTGGTCAGAGGGCCCTCCCATACATCGGTGCCTGATGTACGGCAGCTTCACCTCTGTCAACGTGGCTCCACTTTATGCAGCCACAAAGGAAGATTTTTTTACCCTAAGACAGTAAAATCAGCCAGAGTGAGCCACAGAAACACACATTGTGCTCAGAAAGATAACATACCGAAGGAAACAAAACTTACAACCTTTCTTGTGAAAAGGAAACCTAAGGCATTTGTACAACTTGTACAACCGGAATAAAAAGATGTGAACTTAAGCCTCCATACTTTAACTGACGTACCCAAGCTGCAAATGCCCCAGAATAGCACAGTGGAAGACAGTATCCTACACTGGTATTTCTTGACATGTTTGTTCAGAGCCCACATTTCTAAAATTGTACATATTGTGGAATGCATCAGTCTGTAGTATCACTATGACTTTAACATTGTCACCAAAAAGACATTTTCCTTGCGGCCAGGTGAAAAACATAAAAACACAAACAGTTGAACGACTTAAACTTTATTCATGCATTAAAGGGGGGAATTAATTTGCCCCAGCATAACACACAACAATAAAGGCAATATAAAAACAATTAAAAAAAAAGTCTTCATGACACATATACATACGCACTCACATCATGAAATTAAATAAGTAAAATTCATGGTTATCTAAGATCTGGTAACCTGGCAAGCTGTGACATCAGCTGCTGTGACCCTCACACCTGCAAGTCATCCCCATGATCAGCAGCTGGAGCCATATAAGGACGGATCCTTCACCTGCTCGGCGTCAGATTGTTGTTTAACCCTAGTGGTAACACTTTCAGGCCATTTTTGTCCATTTCACGTCTAGTTTGACTAAGCCAAGTTTGACCCTCTTCTAACCTGCCTGTTTCTCTCCCTTGTCCAGTTCTTCTGCTTACCTGAACCTCTTCCCTCACCTGCTGCCTTGGACTCCCCGGTTACGACCCCCTGCCTGCCTGACACCTGATTACGAGGATAGCCCCTAAACATGGACTGATGCCATGGACCTGACCCCCGCCTGCCTGACTGAGAACCCTTAAATAAACTCCAACTAACCTTGCCAACAGCTCAGTCTCTAAGTCCATTCATGCCTTTAGTGTGACACAAGCCAGATTAATTATGTGTTGCGCTCTATGTTCTGCACATTATCAATCTGGTCCTGCTCCCATCAAATCTATTTGGGAAAAGGAAGGATATTTAGCAGAATTTCTGTTCTTATTGGGCGAAGCAACACCTAGTGCCCACCTACCAAAGTTTAGTTTTAGCCAATCACAGTATCACATGAAAGCGTTGTAAGCAGCAGTCATGAGAAATCACGACAAGTTTACGCCGCTCAAGGCACTTGTTGCTGTTTTTCAGATGAAATCGTGGATTCGTCACAGTCGGTATGCTCCATACTCACTAGTCTAAAACAAGCCGGACCAATCACAGCACTAGAGGTGGGATTTTACGATGCATCACTCACACAGTCAGGATTACCCATTTGTGTTGTTTGGTCCCTTGGCAAATAAAGAAAGTACATGTGAGTACATCATCTATCCTCTGAGTTTTTAGACAAAAGCGTCAATAATTGTTCACTGGAGAGTTTGCTCGATGGAATGACATGAGTGGATGTTGTGAAGGGGTTTTTCTTCCCCATGGAAAGGATTCTGGGATCATCCACCACTATTGTCTTCTGTGGACGTCCAGGCCTCTTTGAGTTCCTAAGCTCACCAGTGCACTAATTTTTTCTCAGAATGTAAACTGTTGATTTGGCCACTCCTAACATTTCTGCTATCTCTCTGATGGATTTCTTCTTTTTTTTCAGCCTCAGGATGGTATGTTTCACCTCTATTGAGAGCTCCATTGACCGCATGTTGTGTGTTCACAGCAACACCTTCCAAATGCAAACAGCACACCAAATTCGGAGATCCTGGACACACCTAAAGTTTTGTGTCCATGAGTCCTTAAAGACGTAGCTTTTCTGTATTCTTCACTGGTATGAAAACTAACTCCATTGACGAGATAGAAAACAAGCTCAGATTGTGGAAATTGCGGTGGGTGTTCGGCAGCTCATGTAAACCCTTTGTCCAGTTATTATGCACATATCAATTCCATCGATCCCAAAGACAGAAATAAAATGTTTATAGCAACAATTGAATTTATTAAGATAGTATAGTATAAAATCCTTCTTCACCATAAAATCAAACTAATGATCAAGAGTGGAACTTTAAAAGGTGAGAAGGTACAGAAGAAGAAGCTGGAGAGATCACTGGGAGCTGTCCAGGAACTGTATCTGAGCTGGTAGTGCCCCCTACCAACCCGCATGAAACAATAAACAAGGTAATTTTATGTTACACTGCTGTTGCACAGGTTTATTTGAAATATCCTAATCACAACATGGATTCTTCTTTACAAGGAAAAGACAAAGTTCTCTGGTTGATAGTTAATAGATACTTGATAAAAAATATTGTTCTCTGTACAAGTTATGCCAAATAATTGATGGACAGAAAGGTCAAATTAATTGGCCTAGAGAGGATTACATAATGGTTACAGTAAAAAGTACAGATGCTGATCTTCAATGAACACAATACAGTTAAATTTGTTGCTGAGACTGTGCTTGACTTTGATCGTAACACGCAAACCTTTAAAGAGTCACAGGCTCAAACTTTCAAGCTAATAAATACTCCAAAACCTGGTAGTGGAGACAGCCACAGTGTCCTTCAAAATCAGAGTTGCATGATACCTGTATTCAGGAACATTGGATAATAACACAATATACTGTAGCTAACGCTGTCCATAACAATGTACACACACAAAGTACGGTATTTTTATATTTTGCTACCTGTAATTATCCATCACAAAGCCTTATATCTCACATATAATTACCCAACTATAACTATAAACATCACGCCCCGAGATCAGGCATTATGCCGCAGAGCTCCAAGTCCGGCTTTAGGTAAATTCACATTGAACAAGGCAAATGAAGTGAGTGATTTACATGCTATCCCTATGTACAGGTGTGTTCAGGAGCGAATTAATGGTTCTTGATGCAAACGACGTGTTTCTATGCAAACAGCGTGAAATGGGCAAATACAGCAATGCAAGCACTTTGAATTGTCTTGCTACTGAAAAGTACTTTATTAATAAACTTGCCTTACAAAACTGCAAACAGCGTGGTAGGCGCGCAAATAGAGTGAAGCGAAATAACTCAAGTTCATCGATCTGAACAGTTCTGACAATTCACGTTGCGTTAAGAGTCCTCCTCGTCCATTTCTTTAAGCACGTAAATGTTTCTTATGTTACATATTTTGACCATAAAAGTAGGCTATATTTCCTATATTTCTATTGCGTAACTATGGATTTACTGACCGAACACGGCTGTAGTCTGTGTCCCGGAGAGTGATCCGGGACACAGACCCCAACGCAGGGTAGCACGTCCTCATACTGGGTCCTGGACAAACGGAAGTATCACTGGAAGCGATCGTCATCCAGACTCAGCCCCAGGTAAAAGTAGTTGACGAACCGGGTGCGTCTCTGGAGGATCTGTTTGACCCAGGGGAGCTGATACCATTTTTCAGCTTTTCACATTATGTACAGCAGGCTAGTTCATGACGCTGCGAAGCGAGCTGGGTAAAAATTCACTGTGTTGTCAGTGCAAACTGTTCGCGAGAGAGAAGCAAAATGTCAAGCGTCCCACGGCAGATGATCAACATGAAAAAATCTGCCTTGTTCGCATTCAGTGTGAACATACCTTAAGGCCTGCCTCTGATGTGAGCTTTTGCTTCTCTGAACACCATTGTGGATTTAAAAGCAGGCTGATTCTTAAAGAACTGACTTCATATATGGTGTTTTAATGTCAAACTTGTCATCAGATACATATCAAAAGCAAAATATAACTTTCTGCACTGACCTGCACTGTATAAGGAAGTGCCACCCCTCTGATGGACAGAAAAGGTATTACAAAGGTACGCTGAAATCTTGCACAACACACACAAAAATCACTTGTCATGTGATGATTGAGACAAAAGACAAGGAAAAATAAACCAAGATTTTAATTTATTTATTTAGATTTTTGCAATCTATTGTTGGAGAAAAAAATAGACTTGGAAATCTTAACCAAGACTGTTGCCTTGTTATTTCTTATACCCGTGTCTAATTTATTGGAAAATACAGTCTTGGTCCCAAGAAAGAGCAGTCATAATGTTGTCATTTGTCCTACAAACCTCCTTGATTACCACTATAATCATTCTACCATTCTACATTGTTGCACATAAATATACATAACATGGCCAAAAAATTACACAGTTTTCATGCTTTCGTTGTATTTTATTGTATTTTATTTTACTTAAAAAAAATCTAATTTAGAAAATTGGACATTAATTCTTGGAAACCAGGCCTCCATTTGAGGAATACAGCAGTGTCAGTGAAGGCCTGTGGTTTTAGTTTAGTGCCTCAGGTGGCAAAGCAATGCAAGAATGTATTGCAAGAATAAACACTTTTCAAAAAATTCACTTGCATTTCAGGGCAGAAGGAAGAAAATATTTCAATATAAACTTTTTTCCTCACTTGTCTGTTAGGCGTCCAGTACTAGAATGAGTTTGACAAGGAAAAAAACGAAATAAAAACTAAGGCCAAACAGCAACTGGCTGATGATGCTGAAATCGGTACTTCACTTGCAGGGTTTGATTTGACCCGAAAATTAAGAGCCTTTTTCTAACTAAAAACTTGTTTATGATAATAGACTTTAATGTTTAAAACAAAAAAACAGTATGATTCTTGTGCATGTCCTATATTTGTATTGGGTGTGCATTGGTGTTTTTGGAGGCATGAGGTGTCACAAAAAAGGTGATGGTTGTGAAGGACCCAAAAAGCCCACCTGTGAAGCTTTAAAGGCATATTTGTTTCTAAAAAAAAATTATTAAAACGATGAATTTAAAAAATTGTCACTCAGAAATGACTGGAATGTAAGTATTTCAAAAGTTGTTAATATGTTTAATAGGAACAAGATGCGTAAGATATCAAAATAAAACCAGTTTATGGTTATTGAGTACACGTTCAATAATTGGGAACCCATTCCTAGTTATAACTCTAACACCATGATTATAGGAAAACATAAGAAGATGGTGAAAAAAGTAGGATCAGTGGAACCAACGTCCTCCTGATAAAATCAGGACATTCTCAACACAGCCACACTCCTGCAGACCACACGATAAACTGCACTGCCAGTGATGGCACAGCTTAACTTAGATCTAGTTTTTCTCATTTAATACAGTTTGAAAGTCAGTAAAGTCCATCAAATAATTGGTATATACAGATCTTGCTAAACTTGCTAAACTTAAGTAAAAGTGTCTAATCCATTAGAGTTGTTCATGTGTCATGTTTCATTCCATTTGAACTCGGAAATCCCAGATTACAATCAGAAAAAACCAACTGTAACGGCCCCCTATAGTCGGACTTTCCCCTTAGAAGGTTGGAGAAATTTTTTAAGACAGATTGTCTGACCGAACATGGCAGCTCCTCGCATTAACAATAGTAATTTGCGATAAAACATGTTTAGTTTAGAAGACTAAGTTGTAAGAGTGTGTCTAAAATCAGTGTTACATGTAGCAGCTGCAACTCTGAACCGAACGAATCTAAAAGAGTTGTTTGCATATGGAAGGTACAGCTTTATAGGACTATTGTAAGGGGTACTACGAACAAAACTACAGTTTTCCTGGTCATTGCCATATTGGAATACTAACCTTTTTTTATTTCTTCTTTTTTGTAATCCCACTTGTCCGGCTGTATTAACTGGAACGCTTTTTAATGGGGTTTACACCATTCCCAGCTCCTATTTTCGTTTTCCGGTACAAATGGAATGCAACATCAGTGATGCTGGGTATCTCTGTGCTCCTGCTGAAGTCTTGGATCAGGCATGGGTAGACTGACAAAAATATCAAAATTTTTTCCACATACTGTCAAAACACAACAATTAAAACTCCCCTATGGCAGAGGTGAGGTTGCTGCACCATCTCTGCAAGGTTCATCATGAGAAACTTTCATGTCTGTTTTTATCTGTTTATTCTTTGCTTGCAAATATAATTCAGACTGACTGGCCTTTGGTTGGTTTGTTGTAGTCACAGCCCTCTTTCTTTTGACCTCTTCCTGTGTCTCTGGCTGGTCTTCAAAGTTGATAGTAAAGATATTCTTCTCCTCATCAGAGCTACCCTGGCACACTTCGATGTCTGTCTCCTCCCTTTGCAAAAGGTCAACACTTCTTAGAATCTGGATATTGGGCTGTTGCTTGGTCCTGGGTTAATTTTGATCAATGTCACTCTATTCTAGATGCAGATTGTCATTTTGGTGTTGAATAGGTGCTTGTGCATCATCCGGTAAATTCCCTCCCCTCCAGGGTAGAAAATGTCTGACATTGTTTCTAAAAATCGCTGGCAAGCCTCCAAAAGGAATTACCTATCAGTCCAAGACATACAGGGGGAAACAAAGTGAAACATATACATCAGTAAAGAGACATACTTTGAATGATTGTATTTATATGTGTGAGTAACAGGATAACTCATCTTTACCAGAATGCCTGCTGTGACAATGATGAGGACTGGTGCCCAGAGGATAGCTGGTAGATCTCTGAGGAGTGCTCGGAAAAATCCACCTATTCCTTCTCCTAAGGCCACCAGTGGCTCTGTGATGAAGGCTCTGAAGGAATATACAACTGCCTACACAGAGAAAAATGGATGTCATGTTAAGTGCATGCATAACAGGAAAGGCATGCATTTGTTTTCTGACTTGTTTGACGTTGACTCACTGTAAAACTAGCCAATCATTGCTGGGTCAGTGTAGCATTAAAGCTATAGTTGGTATTCCTGTTCAGAAACACTTTTTGTTCTGCTGGGTGAAATTGTTCTTACATCATGACAGTAGTCAATACATTATACATTCAGAAAAAGGAGGTTAAAATGTTGATCTCTGTGAAAGCAGCAGAGCTGTAAAACCTCTGACCACTCCCTGCCGTGCACACAGAAGGGCAGGGATTGGTCAGAGGTTTGGTCCTGCCCTCACTGCCCTCTGTGCCTCAAGTTCCAGAGGAATCCCCTTAACTATTGGTTGTCCTACATGCCTATTACTCTGACGCACGCACGTTGGTATTAAACTTCCCATAAACTTGGGCGCAGTTTGCGTACAAGAAGAGGAAGGCCTCAGTATAGAAAGATGTAAGACTAGAGTGGATTAGAGATTTTTTTCACCCGATCCCCATGAGAAGGAGAAGAGCAGACGGTCTTTTAATACAAACCCCTTAAACAGATGATGAGTGAGATCCCTTTGAGAGCTTGTACCTTAATTGAACAGGCTGTGCTTAATCAGAGTTTAGGAGTTTAATGCACACATATCTGGTCTAAAACAGCTGGATACTATTAGTAACTATTTGTGCTATTATATCCAAGAGAGTTTGTGAAGATAGATTTTACCTGTATTATAAATCTATCTGAGAATTTCCATGACGTCTACATTTCAGTATCTATTTTTACTTCATTATGAAACAATAGGGAAGAATCATGTAATATATTGGTATAGACCTCTCTGGACAGTGGTCTATACCAATTCTGAATCAAACCTATTTGAACTTCCCACTGGTGTCAGTCAACTTATTGTTAAACATTCCTTATCAGTAATGTATATCAGTATGCCTGTGGGAAAAAAACAGTTAGACTCCCCCCCACCCCCCCCCCAACAAAAATAAATAAATCTGCAAAACGCAGAGGTATCTAAAGCACATTGTCTTTGTACTGAAATGTGCTATACAAATAAATTTGCCTTGCCTTGCTTAATGGTGTTCTTTTCAGTCCTTTTGACCAAGTAGCAAAAACAGATTAGGCTGATGCTAATCTTTGTAACTGTTAACTATTTGTCTGGTCAAGCCTTTATAGGTACCTTGTTCAGCAGCTTCACCACCAGTTTTATCATAGATGTCATGACCCCGCTATTCGGGTAAATTGAATGCTAAATTTACATAAGTAAATAAAAACCAAATCAGAAACAACCACAAGGAAAATAATTAATTATGTGCGTTCTCGAACCTTTACATACTAAATAGATGTAAAATAAAAATCACATTACAAATACAAATTTATTTACATGTAAAATTAAAAGGGGACCCAAGCATTCACCAGTGCACAATCACCATAGCATCAATGGATACTGCAAAAATACTTTCTGCTTTGAGAGAAATGTTTGTACTTTCTTCATACAGCACCACATTGTGGTCACTGTTGGTTGCAGAACAAGATCAACCCTAAAATATTTCCTCTGAAAATACTAAATCTTCAACAGTAAAAAGAAAATATAACAGCTGGAAATCCATAAGGTTTATAAATAATTAATCATAAACATGGATGGCTTAATGAAAACATTTATTTTAACCCCATTCTAATTTTACCTTGGATTACAGAAAAATCAGCAGGAGGGATTTACCTTAATTGGAGGTACCTCGACTATGGGATCGATTAAGAAGATTCTTACGTATTCCTCACAAGGATCAGGTTGAAGAGTCCAAGTGATTCTGTACCACTCTTTAAATAAATAAAAAATACAACCAGAAATTTTAACATGGAATACAGTTACATGCTTTACATTGTTTTCCTTTTGGTAAATGAAAAATAGCTTGCTGATTTTTATGTTTTCTTTAACCAAGCAATATAATGTTACAAATATAGAAATAAAGTTAACATAGAATACCAAAACATCAAAAATTAAATAATGAAATACAAACATGGGTAAAAATGCTAAAACACCAATCCATGTACTACTCTCCCTATCTGAGGCATTGGAATAGAAGCCATTTAAATTTGATCATATTTCTGAATAGGACAATTTTCTTTGTGAGCTCATACTCCATCAATAGAACACCTTATATTATAGATATTTGAAATGTATTAAAGTTCTAATAGCCTTGGTGTGTCACCAGCAGACTTGATTACTCGTCACACCAGAAGGCATTTCCCCCAGTAAGAAACTGAGGATGGCTCAAGATCTGACTGTAAGGACAGGCTGAGGACTGGTGAGTATCAGCAGCCACAATGAAACAATCCAAGCTTCCAAGAGTGAATAAGGAATTTTTTTTCCATGACCTGATCAAAGAACTAAGTTAGTTGTTGATTTGGAAAACAAACTGATATTTATCTTTAGTCAAAAAAATCTAAATCTGTATTTATGCATAGTTCCTACTGACTTACCCCTAATACTTTGCGTCCAGCTAATTTCACTTTGTTTCAGGCAGTGTGAATGTGATCTTTCCATATTCATAACTTTGGCCTGGTGCCTTGCATAGGCCTCCTGTCGAACATAAAAAGGAATAAACATTTCTATACACTGAATAAAAGCAAATGTAAAGGAGAACTGAATGAGTTCTGTTTTCACCTTGTACAAATAGAGCCAGTTCCAAGGAATGCTGACAAATAAGGAAACAACAAATATTGTGCAGAACATCTTGAACCAGGAGAGTCTTGACCATCGCTTGAGGGAGACAAAAAGTAAACCAATTATTAAAAAGAACCCAATCTGTATAAGAGAGGAATAACTCTAAATAGAAGGGGGGGAAAAGATGACATACATATTTACATGTTTATATATATATTAACAAAAAATTATTTGTTTTCATTTTCCCTTTTTTTATTTTTATATTTAAAATGCCATTATTGAAATCAGTGTAGGTGTTAGCACAATCCTGGTGAGAAGAGGTGATCCTGACTTGCTGAATGTCAGGTATTGTTACATTTTTTTATTAGTCACATGGGGCCAGGTTGGTTTGAAAACTGCATTATGCTTTTACTTGGGTTCTGATTCTCTTTTCTTGTGTCTCCCAGATTCATAATGAATTGCAATTTCCAGTATTTATTTGCACAAAATTATAACAAAATATTTTTTTAGACCTCAGATAACTTAAGCTAAACTGGTTTGGATTTGTTGTTAAGAAAACACATTATTAGATATTTTACCTAAGAAGATATTTGATAGGATTGCCTTGATTTTCATTCACAGCTTTTGAGTCTTTAGCATCCGTTCCACCAGTCTGTCAATCTATTGACTGCATTGCTGGTAACCAGTAACTTATTAAAAGGACTGTGTCATGTGTTTGAACGTCATCTTTCTGTCACAGCAGCTCCCAGACTGCCACTAGTATTATACAGGGTGGACCAAACTGGTTTTGCATGTATTATCTCTTGCAGACGCAGTCTTTGAAGATCATCCGCAGTGTGCCCACTTATAGTTCCCGCATTTTTTTTCTGCCCAGGCAATTTAGCACTCCTTTGGAATCTTTGAGGATCAGGCCCTGTGAGTACTTTGTGATGCCAATAGTGAAGGCGGCCTGGGGGCGGGACAAAATCTTGCGACACTCCTACATTACCTCTCTGAGGCCATGGTGGTCATGACCCACACGTTGAATAACTCTTTTATAAATAATTTATTTTTTACAACATGAATATAAAAATGGCATCTATTCTCTGATCATAAACAAAAAAATTATTATACATCACAAATATGTAGGTGCTTCAATTAAGTACATAAACCAATTGTACATCTCTTAAACATGATTTCAAAAGTTTTCACTTACTTCTGACATTGATTCAAGATCCACTCCAAAAGCATATTTCAATCTGGTGAGAAAACTTTCAGGTTTAACTCCCACCAGTATACCATTGAGAGCATGATCCAGCGTTTCTGTTGTCCAGTTCTCCTGATTATTCAGAAACAACTGAATATTGGCCATAGCTGGTCTGGAGAGCTTGATTTTGGCATAGTAGAAAGTTTCATTGTCGTCAGTGGGCTGAGAAAGAAATTGGGAAATGTGGATTATTATCAATCAATCATGAAACTATTTTTATTTCTAACTACAGATTGCTGATGAAATAATAATAATAATAATAATAATAATAATAATAATAATAATAATAATAATAATAATAATAACTGTACATATAAATTATAATTATAATTCTGTTCACATTTTAAAAGAGGCCATAACTCTCCTGTATCAAAGGCAAATCTGAACAAATAGCTCTTTCGTCCTGCCTTGAAGAGGGTCAGGATTTTGATGGAGCGTAATTCCAGGGGAAGAGCGTTCCAGAGTTTGGGCCCTGGCACTGCAGAATCATTGTTTACACCTTAACCTGACCGGGGGACCACCAACAGATGTTGTTCAGAGGAGCACAAGGATCTACTGGGGCTGGTGATGGGTCAGAATATCACTGAGGAAAGACAGTGCAAGGCAATAGATTGGACTGAAAACAAACGATATGAACTGAATTCGGAACCCAAGCAGTAGCCAATGAAGAGAGTAAAGGACAGGAGTGATGTTCTCATGTTTGCAGGTGTTGGTGAGATGCTGAGCAACTGCATTCTGCATGGGTTGTGAACTTTGTATAGAGGCTTGGTTAAAGGAATAATAAATAATAGTGACACCTAATGTTACATATCAGAACAACACATACACAACACCTGCCACTGTCAATAGCAATTTCCTCAACGGTCCTGTTGCAGTTAAACACCACTGTATTTTTATGTCCACAGGACAGGGGCCCGTTCTTAGAACATTGCTTAAAACATCCGAGATCAAATGAGATGATTTCCTCCGGCTAATCATGATCCGGCTAATTGGGTTCTTCGAACACACCTGTTGTTTATGATTAGTATGGCTGGATTGAGTTATCTGAGATAACTGCACGTTCATGCGTTTGTTTAAAAGGGGAAATGTATCGATAGTAGAAACGATGATCAGCAACGCTGCTATTGGCTGTTCAGCATGGACAAAGAACGTCCACAGTTTTTCTCCCAAGCAGAACACGAGCTTTTAATGGAAGGTTATGCCAAATTTGAGTCATTAATTAAAACGACAGGTAACACCTCAAAGTCTGCTAAAGCCAGGAGAGAGGGCTGGCAAAGGCAGAAGACAAATTAAATGCATAGGTGCTGTCCATGTTAGATGTTTCTATCACTTTCCACAGTATGTATCTTTGCTTTTTAATAATTTTACTTTGTTCTTTTATGTCAGAGCCTCCACAGGACCCACTAGAACATGGGGACAAGTAAAAGTGAAATACAAGAATATTTTACAAAATTGTAGCCTTTAATTATTATACTTTATTTTAAAAAGCCACTTGTTATGGCAACAGATCCAATATCGGTGTCATTCCTTAGACATTGGAAGTGAAGGAGGTGTGCAAACTGGGAATTTTAACAAAAAATTCTTTATCTATAAAAAATGATGTTCTTCCTTTTACAAGTCATACACAGTTTACACGGTAAAACTGTATTGCTTCGTGTCTAGATAATCCATCCATAGTTTTTTTCTAATACAATATATGGCTCGACAAGGAAGCAAGCCTTTCAAAATAAGACTAAACTGAACAAATCTTCTTACTGAAAAAAATATGATAATATGATAAAAATAAAAAGCAAACCATCATACAAAAAACTTAAATATTTTCTATTTCTGGCTATAACACTACTTTTTCCTCTTTAAAAGCCACTGTTAAATGATGTATTTGTCTGTTTATAACAGCCACCAAGAAAATTCTCTCTACAATTACACTGTCGCGCTGCGCTAAAGGATCCTGTCTATTGCACAATATGCGATTAATTCAAAAAACTGAAATTATTCTTGCACCTTCCACAACAGGTTGCAGTCGTAAAAATGGACATGGCTACGACAGACTTCCCTATCTCTTCCGCTTATAAAGCCACAATCTAATCTTGTTTACATGAAATAAACCTGCGATCGAGCAGGCTTAAGCTTGTGCACATGTTGCTATGACAACAAGTCCAGGATGAGTTTCGAAGAACCAAATGATCCAAGATCATGCCAAATCGTCAACAATCAAATCCAGCTAACTGAGTTAGCGACGTACGAAGAACGGGCCCCAGGTCTATGATGCTGTATTCTGTTCTATTTCTGGTTTGCCTTGCTTACTGACTTTCATGTTTGCAGGCTGCTGCTCTTTTGTCAACATAAAATATTACGTGCTTCACTCTGTTTTAGGAACCCTGAGAACTCTCCTATGATTGGCTCAAGAACCAGTAACCAAGCAGTGGCTACACTCTGAACTCAAGTAGTTTCGAACCTCTCGGGTTAAAAGGAGAAAAACATGACTGATTCATTGTTGATGGAGAGGACCAGTTGTATATAGAGAAGGTTAGCTCCATCCCAGGTTACACGAGAGAAGGATTTTGGTTCATCCATCCATCCATCCATTTTCTGATCCGCTTAATCCCTCATAGGGTCGCGGGGGTTGCTGGTGCCTATCTCCAGCGTTCACCGGGCGAGAGGCAGGGTACATCCTGGACAGGTCGCCAGTCTGTCGCAGGGATTTTGGTTCATTTTACAGTAAATGTATTACTTATTGAATTTGAGATGGCCTCAGTTATCTGTAATTGTTTTAGCTGGTATGTTTTTTATGTGCCTGTTATTTAATCTAATGTATCTCTGTTTAATGTGTAACTTTGCTGCCTCTTGGCCAGGACTCTCTTGGAAAACAGGTTTCTAATCTCAATGGGATTTTTTTTCCTGCTTAAATAAAGGTTAAATAAAAATAAAAGAAAACAATTGAACTCCAGTATACAAGGTGTTGCAATAAATCCAAAAAGGAGCTAAAGAGGGGAATGTTTGGGGTGAAGATCACAATGAATGAGAAAAGATTTAACTTTAGCTAATAGGTGATGTATAAAGAAAAAAGTACAGAGCCAAGTATGGAACATTGAGGCACATCGGAAGTCAGAGGGCTGGTAGGGAAGAGACGTCGCTTAACCATCATAGAGAACATTCAATTAGTTAGATCTGACCTAAACCACTGCACCACAGGTCCTTGGAGCCCTACCTTTTGAGCCAAGTGGGGCTGGAGGATGGAATGATCTACTTTGTCAAATGCTGCCATGAGGTCCAGCATAACCAGCAGTACAAGTTTTAAAATGTTTCAAATATATACTTCTGATCCAGAAATAACAGCAGCTGTGTGAAAAGAACCTTTTCCAGAAAAAGGCAAATGAGATACCATTTTTTTGAGGAGTGGTCTTACACTAGTGTGCTTAAAAACTGTTGGAACAGACCCTAAACTCAAGCAAGTGTTAAAGAACTGAAAAAGACATTGCCCTGTGTCAAAAACCTGTTTAAGTACCCTTGAAAGGATTATATCTAAAAGACATTTGGTAGGTCTTAGCTTCTGGACTACAACAGAGAGCTGCGAAAGTGCCACTGGCTCAAACACACTGAAAACAGGAAGACAGGAGAAACAGAAGGTAGGCGCAGCTCTAACACAATAGGCATGTTATTTATACTCTGTCTGACTGAGGCTACCTTGTCAACAAAAAAAAACTCACCACTGCTAGATTTCAACACATTCTTCTCAATATATTATTAGATGGACTTGTAACAGATAAACATGACTTGGGGGCGATTACAACGAGAAGAGATGACACTTGAGAGATATTTACATTTGGTTTCGTTAACAGCATTTTGATAGTCAGAAGGCAGCCTCTCAAGATGCCCAACGACACATGCAAATTATCTTTCTTCCACCTTCCTTTACTCTACCTGTAACGCCTCCTCAGAGCACGTGTGGTGTCATTTCACCAGGGATCTGGCTTAGGTTTGATGGACATTAACTTAAAGGGAGCAATAGAGTCCAAAATCCCTGAACAAGTAGACTAAAAAGATGAAATAAAACATGGAACTTACTTGGCTTTGGTTTTTGTTCACCAGGCATGTTTTAATCAAAAAACCCATTGGAAGTATGCTATTTGAATATTTTTTTTTTTTTGACATCAGAACATTATTTTAAAAACTTTTAAAGAATATTGAGAGAATTGTATGAAATACTGACTTACCTCGCCAGCTCTGTTTACTTTGCTCACGAGCCTGCTAAGAAAGTTCTTCAACACTAGATCACCCTTCGGATTTGCTATCTCCATCTTCATTCATGTTATTTAAAAAAAAAAGCAGATTTAGTCCCAGAATAAATCCATACAAATGTCCTTTCTGCTGGAATCAGCAGGTTGGATCTTGTTTAATTATTGTGTTTCTCTTGCTCTGTTCTGAACATAGGCTCAATACAAAGTAGGAGATTCAGAGAGCTGATGGATAAATTTTTGTCATACCTCCAAGAATATCTCATACATCTCAATTCACTTGACATCTTTACATTCATCCATAATTTATCCTCTCTTGTTCTCTGACATTCATATCTGGTATTTTTATTATATGTCATTCTTTTATACCCATTAGAAGGGATGTATTTTTATTTATTAAAAATATTAGTTTCTGTTTCACTGTTGACCAAGCACTCAGCCTTGGTGACAATACCAATGAGGGATCTTTGATTTAAAACATTTACAGATAAATGTCTGGTTCTGAAAAGTATAAGAGAAGTAAATTTGTCATCATTGCCTACTTGCTAACGGAACTGTACTGTGATCTTAATCACTTTGCTTATTTATGGTCTTCAGAGTGCCATCTGGAAGCCATGAAAAACTGAAATGATTCATAAGAGGCATTCTCCCATAGTTTGTTTATTACCAAGGAACAGCTCAAATTTGAGCTATAAATATAAGGACACATTTAGTTTTATAAAATATACCAATTTAAATATTAACATAAAACATCTACTAACCTCACAGGGTTTCCACACTCTATCCTGTCGACAAGAAGAAAGTGAACGTTTGATCGTGAGTCAGGCAGCTTTGCATAAGGTGTGTGCCAAGTTTGGCTTCCCCGAAAGCAGCTTCGCTCACTGGCAAACAGGTCTGGGAGGGAGGGAACATACCTGTCGGTGAGGAGGACAGAAACTTTCTTTCTACATAAAGACACGTCAACATCTACCTCGCAATTACCTAGCTTACAGAGTGGTTGAGACAAACATATGCTACACAGAAAAGGAGGTTTAGGCAACGTGTCTAGCAATTCATTTTTCTCTCATGTTGAAAATAGTATAGACTGTGGAAATTACAGTTTTAGTATTCAAATCACAGTTCTCCAATTTTCCAATGGAATCTGTGCTTTGAGAAGTGCTGGCTCTTTCATAAAACTTGAGCCATTTCTTGGGAACTTTGTATCTGTCCATAATTAGACTGGTGCCACAGCCCATGCAGTTGGGAGGGTGCAGGTGTATCCTCATCTGCAAAGTAATCATGGTTTCCACTTTCCAATCCTGAGAGGAAAATGTTGCCAACACTACGTCTCTGGAGGAGGTAGATCACGTAGGGCCAAGAGGAGCTGCACTATGCCAAGCAGGGAGGCTTTCTGAACACTTCCATACACAATCACTCATGTAAAAGTCAAGCACACGTACTAACGAGAAGAAACATTGCCTCAATTGCATAATTTGCATAGGTCTCACGCTTTATACTGTACTTACCAAAACGGAAAGCTCAATAACAATACTGACAGGGAGCTAGAGGGAAATTGGTAAGTATTTAAGAAGAACAAGAAGAAACTCACTTTTTCCCTAACCAACGGGCATTAGTAACTCTGCAATGAAGGTTTTAATGATAAATGTAACCTACAAAGTTTTTATCAACTTTCAAAGTGTACAGATACAAAACCTATTCAAAAATACAAGAAGTAACAAGAACACTAATTAGTTTGCTGGATAGTATAACGTGTTCATGAAAACAGAAAAAAATCCCCTCAAAACATTAGAAATTTTGCCTTTTCAATTTTAATTTTTTTATGTATTTATATCGGTACTGACAAATGACAAATACTTGTATTCATACTGTTTCCCTTTTGTATATACATGCACACACAGACATATGATATCAAGTTAACATGTGTACTAAAGGGACAACAATGAGACAAGCACATAGGCAGAAATTGTTTTGCAGGAGGCAGCCACCGTCAATTTCCCCTCCTTGTTTTTTTTATTTTTGACTGCAACAGCACACACACACTAAATAGTTACACCTGTAAACGTGTGTCAGAGCTGTGAGCCATGGCTCTTACAGTGAGTATCCAAAGAAAAGGTCACTGTTCTCTAAATAACTTTAATCTAAAAGGGTGTTCAAAACACTGGTTGCATTTTCCTCAGAGTCTTGGTTCAAGTCTCCTTAACTTGGTTTATTAAAATGATGATTCTCCTCAGAGGACAAGCAACCTGGCACAAAGAGCACCAAGTCTGTGTGAACATGACTCGAGCAATTTTACCCTAAGATCTAAGGCTGCAAAATATATCTGGGATATATCTTCTCAAAAACAGTGAGTGCAATACTGATTTAGCAAAAGGAGAAATGAGTAGTTGTTGCCATGCAGCAAGAAGGTCCAGGGTTTGAGTCCATTTAGGGTCTTTCTGCATGGAGTTTGTATGTTCTCCCTGTGCATGTGTGGGTTCTCTCTGGGTACTCCGGCTTCCTCCCACTGTCCAAAAATATGACTGTTAGGTGTAATTGGTCTCTCTAAATTCTCCATAGGTGTGAGTTTGTGCGTGAATGGTTGTTTGTCCTGTTTGTGTCTGTGTTGCCCTGCGATAGACTGGTGACCTGTCCAGGTTGTATCCTGCCTCTCGCCCAGTGAACACTGGAGATAGGCACCAGCACACCTCGCGACCCCATGAGGGACAAAGCGTGTTGCAAAATGCATGGATGGATGAAGATTTTCTAACATTGTGCAGCCCTAATGTCGTCATCATCTCATTTCATTCTCTCTAAAGTAATTGGTACGTTGAAATCCAGATTAAACTGACTGTTATACAAAGCTGGAAAGAGAAAAGGCTCTGTTTTTTTGGCTGATCCAATAAAAGGGCCAGTATCCCAGCATAAATGTAATTTATGATATTTACCACATTAGGTTTCTAAAACAATAACCATTTACACTTATCCCACAGCACTCCAGATTGTATCAATTAATGGTTTTCACAAGTCCAGCAAACTGTAAATAAAACTGATCATGCACTCACGGGCCTGACCAAAGGTGACCATTTTATGCTGCTACAAAGGGAAAAAAATTATGCATCCTAAGACAGCAAAATCAGCCAGGGTGAGCCACACAAACACACGTTGTGCTCAGAAAGATAACATAACAAAGGAAACAAAACTCACAACCTTTCCTGTGAAATGGAAACCTAAGGCATTTGTACAACTTGTACAACTGGAATAAAAAGATGTGAACTTAAGCCTCCATACTTTGACTGACGTACCCAAGTTATAAATGTCCCAGAATAGCACAGTGAAAGACAGTATCCTACACCGGTATTTCTTGACATGTTTGTTCAATGCCCACATTTCTAAAATTGTGCACATTGTGCAATACATCAGTCTGTAATATCACTATGACTTTAACATTGTCACCACAAAGTATTTTCCTTGCAGCCAGGCAAAAAACATAAAAAAAACAAAAAAACTTGATTCAATTCAATTCAATTCAATTTTATTTATATAGCGCCAAATCATGAAACATGTCATCTCAAGGCACTTTACAAAGTCAAGTTCAATCATATTATACAGATTGGGTCAGATTATACAGATTGGTCAAAAATGTCCTATATAAGGAAACCAGTTGATTGCATCAAAGTCCCGACAAGCAGCAGTCACTCCTGGGGAACCGTAGAGCCACAGGGAGAGTCATCTGCATTGTACATGGCTTTGCTGCAATCCCTCATACTGAGCAAGCATGAAGCGACAGTGGGAAGAAAAACCACCCATTAACGGGAAGGAAAAACCTCCGGCAGAACCGGGCTCAGTATGAACGGTCATCTGCCTCGACCGACTGGGGTTACAGAAGACAGAACAGAGACACAACAAGACAGACAAACAAGCACAGAAGCACACATTGATCTAGTAATCTGTTCTACATTAGATGGTAGTAGCGGGTGAGCCGTCTTCTCTGGATGATGTCACAGTTAACAGAACGCCAGACCAGGTGTACCTACTATGAAGAAAAAGAGAGAGAGCAAAAAGTTAAAAGCTGAAATGACGACAGTCATTTCAATGTAATACAATGCAAAACTGGAGAACAGTAGACTGAAGAACAGTAGAAATCAGTAGAGTGAGAAAATTAGACCCTGATGTCCTCCAGCAGCCTAGGCCTATCACAGCACAACTATAGAGATAGCTCAGGGTATGAGCCACTCTAACTATAAGCTTTGTCAAAAAGGAAAGTTTTAACATTAGTCTTAAAAATAGATAGGGTGTCTGCCTCACGGACCAAAACTGGGAGTTGGTTCCACAGGAGAGGAGCCTGATAGCTAAAGGATCTGCCTCCCATTCTACTTTTAGAGACTCTAGGAACCACCAGCAGACCTGCAGTCTGAGAGCGAAGTGCTCTGTTAGGAACATACGGGGTAATCAGAGCTCTGATATATGATGGAGCTTGATTATTAAGGGCTTTATACGTTAGAAGGAGAATTTTAAATTCTATTCTTGATTTAACAGGAAGCCAATGAAGGGAAGCTAAAATTGGAGAAATATGATCCCTCTTGTTGATTTTCATCAGAACTCTTGCCGCAGCATTTTGAATCAGCTGAAGACTTCGAACTGCATTTTGTGGACTTCCTGATAGTAAAGAATTACAATAGTCCAGCCTTGAAGTAACAAATGCATGGACTAGTTTTTCAGCATCACTCCTGGACAGAATGTTTCTAATTTTGGCGATATTCCGGAGGTGAAAAAAGGAAACTCTGGAAACCTGTTTAATATGGGATTTAAATGACATGTCTTGGTCGAAAACAACACCAAGATTTTTAACTTTATTACCAGAGGCCAAGTTAATGCCATCCAGATTAAGGGATTGATTAAGAACTTTATTTTTTGAAGACTCTGGCCCAAAGATTACAACTTCTGTCTTGTCAGAATTTAAATGCAGGAAATTTAAAGTCATCCAGCTTTTGATGTCATCAAGACATGACTGCAGTCGAAGTAACTGATTGGATTCATCAGGATTTATGGATAAATATAGCTGAGTGTCATCAGCATAACAGTGGAAATTAATCCCATGCTGTCTGATAATTTTGCCAATCGGAAGCATATATATAGTAAATAGAATTGGTCCAAGGACTGAACCCTGTGGTACTCCACAAGTGACCCTAGAGTTTGAGGAAGATTTATTATTAACATGAACAAACTGGAATCTGTCCGACAGATAAGATTTAAACCAGCCTAATGTTTTCCCTTAATCCCTACAGTATGCTCAAGTCTTTGTAGGAGAATATTGTGATCAACTGTATCAAATGCAGCACTGAGATCTAACAGGACAAGTATAGACACAAGTCCATTATCTGAGGCCATGAGAATATCATTAGTGACCTTCACCAGAGCTGTTTCAGTGCTATGATGAGCTCTGAAGCCTGACTGAAACTCCTCAAGTAGGTCATTACTTTGTAAATGTTCACATAGTTGATTAGCAACTACTTTCTCAAGAATTTTAGATAAGAAAAGAAGATTAGATATAGGTCTGTAATTTACTAACTCATCTTGATCAAGAGATGGTTTCTTAAGTAAAGGTTTAATAACAGCTACTTTAAAAGCCTGTGGTACATATCCATTTACCAAGGTTAGATTAATCATGTCTAAAATAGGACCACTGATCAGAGGGAATACCTCCTTAAACAACTTGGTTGGGATTGGGTCTAACATACAGGTAGAAGGTTTAGATGAAGCTAAAATTTTAGATAGCTCAGAAAGCTCTACTGCTTTTAAACAGTTCAGACACTGCGCAGGTTCTAAGGATTCCTCCAATGCTGCCTCACTTACTGAGGATGAGGTAATCATGTTTGGGAGGATGCCAATTATTTTATTTTTAATGGAATCAATTTTATTTATGAAGAATCCCATAAAATCATTACTGCTAAGAGCTATGGGAATGAATGGATCAACAGAGCTGTGGCTCTGGGTAAGTTTGGCAACTGTACTGAAGAGAAATCTAGGATTATTCTTATTCTCCTCAATTAATGATGAAAAATATGCTGCTCTAACTCTGCGAAGGGTCTTGTTATACAACAATAGACTGTTCTTCCAGATTAAATAGGATTCCTCTTGGTGTGTAGAGCGCCATTTTCTCTCCAATTTCCTAACATTGTGCTTCAAGGAACGCAGCTCTGAATTAAACCAAGGAGCCAGCTTCCTGTGAATAATCACCTTCTTTTTCAAGGGAGCTACATTGTCTAATGCAGAACGCAATGACGAAGTCATACCGTTTACAAAGACATCTATTTGTGAATTGGAAGAAACAACATTGCTGCCATCTACAGGGCATTTCTGCAATACGGAGGATATTAAAAAGGGGACAGACTCTTTAAGTTTTGATACAGCATTATCCGATAAAGATCTACTATAATGGAACCCTCTTTTGGGGGTGGAGAACTCAGTTAGATTAAACTCAAATGTTATTAAAAAATGATCAGATAGGACAGGGTTGTGAGGAAATACTGTTAATTCTTCACAATCAATGCCATATGTCAGAACAAGGTCTAAAGTATGGAGCCGAGAGTGCGTCGGTTCATGCACATTTTGAGCAAAACCAATTGAATCTAGGATAGTTTTAAAGGCTACACTAAGGTTATCACATTCTGTGTCAACATGGATGTTAAAATCACCCACTATAATAGCCTTATCAGTATTTAACACCAAATCAGATAAGAAATCTGACAACTCATCCAAAAACTGAGTGTAAGGGCCTGGTGGACGATACAAAACAACAAGCAGAAGAGGTTTTATTGCTTTGCAGCTTGGATGAGGGAAACTGAGGGTTAAATGTTCAAAAGAACTGTAGTTATTAATTGGCCTGGGACTAATTAATAAATCAGACCGAAAGATAGTTGCCACTCCTCCTCCTCTTCCCACAGATCTGGGAATGTGGAAATTTGAATAATTGGAGGGAGTTGACTCATTTATACTAACGTAGTCCTCTTGTAGCCAGGTTTCTGTGAGACAAAACAAATCAATCTGTTTATCAGAAATCAATTCGTTAACTAACAAAGTCTTTGGAGGGAGAGACCTTATATTTAATAGACCACATTTAATTGTTTTATTTTTAGGTTCAAGGTGAACCGTATTGATTTTTATTAGGTTTTTATGATTTGTTCCTTTTAGATAAGTTTTTGATCTGTTAAGTTTTGGCCGTGGGAAAGAAACCGTCTCAATAGGATAATGGATGGGTAACAGTACAGAAGCTGCAGAGAGGTGTGTTAAACTACGGCTCTGCTTCCTGGTCTGGACCCTGGGTTGTCAGCATTTAGGAGGACTAATAAATCCGGCCAGATTTCTAGAAAGAAGAGCTGCACCATCCAAAGTAGGATGGATGCCGTCTCTCCGGATCAGACCAGGTTTTCCCCAGAAAGTTCTCCAGTTATCAATGTAGCCCACGTCGTTTTCAGGACACCACCTAGACAACCAGCGGTTGAATGATGACATGCGGCTAAACATGTCATCACTGGTCAAATCAGGCAGGGGACCAGAGAAAATTACGGAGTCCGACATTGCTTTAGCAAACTCACACACCGAAGCAACACCAACTTTAGTGACCTCCGATCGGCGTGATCGGGTGTCATTACCGCCAGCGTGAATAACAATCTTACTGTATTTACGCTTATCCTTAGCCAGCAGTTTTAGGTAAGATTCTATGTCGCCCGTTCTGGCCCCTGGCAGGCATTTAACTATGGTCCCTGGTGTCTCTAGTGCCACGTTTCTGACTATTGAGCTCCCAATAACCAGGATCGGCTTCTCAGCGGGTGTGTCGCTGAGTGGGGAAAATTTGTTTGAAACGCAGACGGGTTGGTGGTGAACTGGGGGCTGAAATCTAGAGCTATGCTTCCTACGAACTGTCACCCATCCGGCCTGCTTACCCGGCTGCTCGGGTGCTTCTGGAGGACCACTAAGTGAACTAACGCTAGGTCTATGTGGCTCCGCGCTAGCAGAGGGGCGGCTATCAGCTGGTCTTTCCATAGCACGGAGCCGGGACTCTAATTCTGACACCCTCGCCTCCAAAGCTACAAAAACACTACATTTATTACAAGTACCATTATCACTAAAGGAGGCAGAGGAATAGCTAAACATCTGACACAGAGAGCAGGAGATAAGGGGAGACTTAGTCAGAGACGGAGAAGCTGAAGTAATATGAGGAGAGGAAGCCATTGTGGAGCTAAAGCTAGGCTAGGCTAAAGCTAGGCTAGCGCCCTTCTACCACGCCAAGAGAGCAAACCGTGAAACACGAGGAGTTCCCAAGCGTGATGTGCAGCAACAGAAAATGTTTTAAAAGTGCTTATGTGTTAGAAACAGATGTTACAGCAAAGAGATTAAAGATAAAAGCGAGAGAATCTGGAGCAACAAACCGTTGCTCACGCAGTGAAAACAGGAAGTGATACAATACGCCTTACCGCAAACAGGAAGTGACGTTGATTGATTTAAACTTTATTGATCCACCAAAGGGGGAAATTATTGTTTCACAGAATAACACACAGCAATAAAGACTATTAATTAAAACAAAAAAAAGTCTTCATGACACATCTCTCACACACAAATCCATCCATCCATCCCTTTTCTAGCATGTCTATTCCTTGTGTGGTCATGAGGGGTGCTGGTGCCTATCTCCAGCTGTTAATGTGCAAGGGGCGGGGTACATCCTGGACAGGTCGCCAATCTATCACAGACGCACACGTCTCTCATGAAATAAGTAAAATGATGGTTATTATCTAAGACGTCATTCTGGAGGCTCCATGTAGATTATAAAGTCTTGACAGCCTCAGGCAGAAAAGAGGAGCTGTAGGGCTCCTTAACATATCAGAGCTGCAGTGACCTTTGGCTGTGGCTGCTTCTAAGGTGAACACACCTTAAGGCTGTCTACGGTACCGTACAGGGGGTGAGACACATTGTCCATTATGACTCTGATCTTCACCAGCATGCTGTCTCTCACCACCTCTTCCGATGGAGCAAGCCTGGTCTCTACAACTGACTGTCTTTTTTACAAGTTTATTGAGTCCTTCAACGTTATTCCAGAACCTCCACTGTAAAGAAGATGGAGCTAGCCACCGACGAATGCTAGAATGCATGAAAGGACCCAAGCTTGCAGAGAAAGAGTCGACTCGTGCCCTTTTTGTAAAGAACCTCAGTGTTTGTAGTCCACTGCTGCTTGCAGTCGCGAGTAACACCAAGACACTTGCACGAGGTAACTAGTGCCACATCTGCCCCTGAGAAACAGACACAATCACTCCACAACATTGCTTAAAAAGTGCATAGAAAACTCCAGAGAAAGTATCAGTACAAATATTATCACATTTTAATTTACCTGAATATTGATAATAAAAGAGTTTTTCAGTCTGTTGGTGCTTTCTTTGGGCTGTCCGAATCTAATCTCAGATGGCGGGAGTTCACATTTGTCATAAAGTGGATGATAAGGGAAGTGAAGAATGTCTTTTGTTTGACTCTCTTTAAAAATGTTTCTGTTAGATCAGGTAATTTAGTACTTATAATTTGACAGGGACTTTGAATACTGGGTTTGGTTTGGCTATGAATGACTACTAATACGTGCCAAAGGGAACTATTACGTAATTTTAATCAAAATTGCCAAGTTGCCGTACCACAGCTCCGATTATCCGGAGTTAATAGTATACCGGCTTTCAGTTTCTGTCAGTTGTGGTTTTATAAATAACTGCCTGCTGAGGCCTGGTATAACAGAACAATAGATGGAGTGAATTTGCGTGCTGCCGTTACAAACAGTAAATGCCTGCACACATATACAGCATGAGCAGAAACAACTTCAAAATACAATCATTTATTAATTAAATACGTCCGTTGAATTTTCTTTAGCTGGTAACATTTAATTAAACTTCTACATAAAATGAAAAGAATAAGCAAAAACTGTAAAAGGATTAGTGAATAACCTGAAACCAGTATTTATTAAAAATGATGCAGCGATGTCACAGTTGAGTGTGATTATTTACAACTAAGAACAACTAAGCTTGTTTTGAGGAATTTGGAATCAAGTCAAATTAGCTTTAAATTATGAGCAACAGATTTCTTCAAACAACCAGATCAGCATGCTAAGCAAAAAGAAAAGTAAAATATTTTAATAAAAAAAATTCCAGCTTTTTTTCGAAGGTCTTGCAGGCAAAAATTCTAAATAAGTGAATATTGGCAACAAAAAAAACTTTCATCGTTTTGAACATTGAATATTATGTATTTGTAGTGTACTGAATTGAATATAGGCTGAAAAGGATTTGCAAATCGTTATATTCTGTTTTATTTACGTTTTACTCAGCATGCCAACTTTGTTGGAATTACTGTTTTGTTTGTCCACTTAAAACCCATTTAGTCTGATGTGTAAATTGAATGCTTTCTATTTGCCTATCATGACTGACATGCCAGAGACATAAGGATATACCCTTTTGTCACTTTTTAATTGACGGGTGATTAATGACCCTAATCATTTCCGGTCCCCTTTGATTTCCGGTCCCCCCTTTGATTTCCGGCCCCCTCCCCATTTCCGGTCTCCCTCGATTTCCGGCCTCCCTCGATCTCCGGCCCCTCTTGATTTCCGGCCCCTCCTTGTTTCCTGCCTTATCCATATTATATTATTATCATTAATATGATATTATTATTATTATTAATATAGTTATTAACTTTATTATCGTGATTATTTAAGTTTGTCTAATGATTCCTTTAATACACATCCAATTATTTAATTCAGTTTATCCACATCCAGTTATTTAATTTATCTTATACACATCCAATGATTTAATTTTTATCCACATTCAGTTATTTAATTTTTATACACACTCAATCTGATGCTTAGCAGCAGCATACCATCCATATTAAATGATGACATTAATTATAATACAATTCACTTTACTATCGTGATTATTTAATTATATCTATTTATTTCAGTTGTACACATGCAATTAATGTATCTTATACGCACTCAATCTAACGCTCAGCAGCAGACCAGCCACACTCTACGTGGAAAAAACCTCCGTCCCGCACCGTTGTGATTGCGCTGAAATAGAGAATCCTTAATCTTTAATCCTGATATAAAGCTCAAGTCAGTCCTCCCTCCAAACTAAAGGTTTGGAGCGTCCTCATACTACAGTGGACAGTGTCTTACTGACCACAGGTTTTTGGATCACGACCTAAATTTCACGAGATCTGTTGAGGAGGGGAGGAGTTGTGTCAAAACACATGTGTGGCACTGCAGGAAGGGGGACAATATCAATCTTTGCTGACTTGCAGTCAGCAAATTCGTGCAGAGCGTTATCTTATCATTTCATACAACAGCAAAACCGTCCTTTCAACGAGCATGACATCCTTTCATTGTTAGTTAATAAACAAAAACACCGAGCCTCTCTGTTATCTTAATCAACAGACTGACTGGTCAGCGTAGACATCATACTTCCTGGTCAGCTAGGGAGCCGAACAGGAAACCTCCCCCTTATCTCAAATCTATTCTATTCTAAAAAAGAAAAAATCCAGAATGTAATGTACAGGTGTAACTTGATACTTTTTTGTGACTATTTTCACTACAGATGCATTTGCACTGCATTTGCAAGTCCACCAGAAAGGGCTGAACTTTTAACATTTTGATCCTAGAACTTTTTTAGTTGAAGATTTAGCCTTGTTATTCAGAGTGAAATATTCACCGATTTAGCTTTTTTTTTCATTTCTATTACTCATAGAATTAGCTTAAGTAATTATGTTAAGAATCAGCAGAATTTGTACATTTTTAACGATTACACGATTAATTGTCTGAACAATCATTAGAATAGTTTATAAGAGCCATAGTTAGGACATGTACATTTGACAGGACAAATATTAGTACAATCTGTAGAGAGATGGCTGCCTTCAGAGTTGGTAAAAAACAAAAACAACAACTATATTTTAACTAAGAGAGTTGTAGGATAAGAAAGGCGTGACTTCTACCAGCGTAATGACTTTTACTGACCGTTTTGATTTTTACTGAGCTGCGGTGGTCAGTGGTTTATTGAGATAAGGGGGAGGTTTCCTGTTCGGCTCCCTAGCTGACCAGGAAGTATGATGTCTACGTTGACCAGTCAGTCTGTTGATTAAGATAACAGAGAGGCTCGGTGTTTTTGTTTATTAACTAACAATGAAAGGATGTCATGCTCGTTGAAAGGACGGTTTTGCTGTTGTATGAAATGATAAGATAACGCTCTGCACGAATTTGCTGACTGCAAGTCAGCAAAGATTGATATTGTCCCCCTTCCTGCAGTGCCACACATGTGTTTTGACACAACTCCTCCCCTCCTCAACAGATCTCGTGAAATTTAGGTCGTGATCCAAAAACCTGTGGTCAGTAAGACACTGTCCACTGTAGTATGAGGACGCTCCAAACCTTTAGTTTGGAGGGAGGACTGACTTGAGCTTTATATCAGGATTAAAGATTAAGGATTCTCTATTTCAGCGCAATCACAACGGTGCGGGACGGAGGTTTTTTCCACGTAGAGTGTGGCTGGTCTGCTGCTGAGCGTTAGATTGAGTGCGTATAAGATACATTAATTGCATGTGTACAACTGAAATAAATAGATATAATTAAATAATCACGATAGTAAAGTGAATTGTATTATAATTAATGTCATCATTTAATATGGATGGTATGCTGCTGCTAAGCATCAGATTGAGTGTGTATAAAAATTAAATAACTGAATGTGGATAAAAATTAAATCATTGGATGTGTATAAGATAAATTAAATAACTGGATGTGGATAAACTGAATTAAATAATTGGATGTGTATTAAAGGAATCATTAGACAAACTTAAATAATCACGATAATAAAGTTAATAACTATATTATTAATAATAATAATATCATATTAATGATAATAATATAATATGGATAAGGCAGGAAACAAGGAGGGGCCGAAAATCAAGAGGGGCCGGAGATCGAGGGAGACCAGAAATGGGGAGGGGGCCGGAAATCAAAGGGGGGACCGGAAATGATTAGGGTCATTAATCACCCGTCAATTAAAAAGTGACAAAAGGGTATATCCTTATGTCTCTCATGCCATTCTGTTTTTAAATTGTTTCTCTCAAGTTTGTCCTCATGAATAAGCTTGACTTTTTAATTTGTAGGCCTCTTTCCCTCTCAGCCTCCACCTTTTCAAAACATTTGCTTTCCTCGGTTATTCATATCTTCAGGGACTTACTTATTCATGGATCATACTTAGGGTGAACTTTCACGTGTCAAACAGGAACACAAGAGTCATGCATTCCTGTTTATCAGGTGAAACAAAAGTCGATGTAACTCCATACAGTAAATGTTCATTTCATGTAGGTCCAGTTTGCCTGTGAGGGAGTCTTTCTGAATGAGTGACCAGATACCAATCAGTGCACTTCAAGTTGCTATATAGATCCTGGATGGCATCTCTTGACCAGTTTCACAGATGTTTTTAGACCACTGTGAGCAGTTCGCTTTTTAAAACATTGCTATAGATGAGTAAACACCATGTATCCTGTAGAAAACAGGATAAGCATCGTTATGATCCAAGGATCCCACATCGAATAGAAATACAAATTTTTGTCACTACAGTTGTACATTCCAACAAATGTTGTCTTCTGCATTTAATCCATCCCTTTGGGAGCAGTGTTTTTTATTCTTGTTTTGTTGTTGTTTTTACAGCACCCGGGTAGCAGTCTGGACCACTCCTCTCCCCTCCTCTACAATGGAGAGAGCAAATCCCTTACATATCGAGGATCTTTGCTGTTTCCTTTTTAGGAGAGGGAAGTGGATGGGTGGGAAGTGGTGGCCTACTGGTCACAGCATTGCCCAAAATAAAATAAGAGCATCTGGGGACAAAAGTTGTACCTTCTCAGTGGGTTGGCTAATAAGATGAGTTTCCTTTCTGATGTGATCAATGTAGACAAAGGTAATAAAATCTGAGGGAACTCCCTGGAAGGTAAGCAGGTCAGATTGACACTGACAAGAGTTCGACATCAAGCTATATAGCAGAGGTGTAGACTTTGACTTAAAGACTTGACTCGAGCCTGACTTTAGTCACAGATTTGATGACCAGAGACTTGGTTAAAAAAGGCAACTCAACTTTGACTTGGACACTGATGACTTGTTACTCGATCTGGACATGAACAGCGACTGCAACGTCTGTGCACTTAAGTTTATTTGGCTTTTTCTCAGTGGAATGAAAACTTCTTTATGCAATCCATGACACCCCTCATCATCATGAACACACCACGCACTGCACAGTTGTGCTGGAACAGTCTATGAAATGCATGGTGGTCTTTTAGATTGTCAACAGGGGTGTTTGTGTGTGTATTTGAACTTATGTGTCTGAGGAGGGGTGTGTGTGTGTGTGTGTGTGAAGGTGAGAAGGGATGTGTCTGATTACAGCAAGACGACTGGATTTATAGATTTAGAAAATTAGCTGGACAAGTCCTATTATTATTTGAAAAACAGGCCTGTAATGTTTATTTCTTCTTTGTATTAGTTATAATTCTACACGGATTGAACGGGTTTCTTCCTTGCATTTAATCCGTTATGCGAGAAGAGAGCCAACATTTAAACTGTTCTACACTGTTTCTCGATTGAAGTATGTAGTAACGAAGCTCCCAGGACGTCGTCAACTTCCAAAATTATTGGTATTGTAGATGTTGCCACTCTAAGTTTGTACTAAGCTTGTCCAAACATCTGGGCCACTCGAGTTGTCGCCGGCACTTGCTCAAATGTGACGTCATTCGCAATCGGTTCTACTGAAAATGCTGCTGTGGGTTTTGATGAACTGCAACTACTGAAGGATATACCAGATTCCCTTTGCACACTCCACTGCATTTACTTTTATTGCTGTCCAGATTAATGCATTTATTGTCAACATCGACCAATTGTTTTTGCTTTATTCAGATATGGCGGGGGCGGGGGGGGAGGGGGGGTTCTTGCTTTTTCTTTTGGCATTACCGTTTTATCACTTCTTGCACACTTCAGGGTAATGCTCGGATGTTCATTTAGAAATACTCAACAGCTGCTAATTAGAGAACTGGGCTCAAAATCATAACTTCTTTCTTTTACAAGTAAACAGAAACTGCACTCTAATCAATAAGTTAAATGCAGCCAAATGTGTAGAAAACCAACATCCACGGGTTCAAGGAGGCCAATACATAAAAAAGGCTCTGCAAAATGGAAAAGTTGTGTAACCCACCCAAAAACAAAAATCCACATATGCAAAATATGTTAGAGATGTTTATTTAAAATATTAGAATCTAAAGAAGTTGCATTTTCTTTTTACCATGCCTGATTCCAAAAGTCCAGGTTAATATCTGTAGATGTGGGCTTCAATGAAACATCCAAAAATTTTAAATAAAGCATTTGTTCCTATGATGCACCCCATTATCTTTTTCCAGGCTCAGTGTAACACACATTCAATCAACCAAAGCAATGAAGCAAATTGAAATACTGGTCAGCTATGAAAATTGAACTCACTGAATTCATAATAGAGCCAAAATTTCCAATTCAGGTAAATGTTCTTATAATAGTGTTAATGATTATTTTAGTTATTACAGACAGTTTTGGATTTTTTTTTCATGTGCAGATCAGTTCTGTTTGATGAAACTCACCATTCTTTCACTACGTTCTGCCATGCTGTCTGCATTTCAGCTATGCTTCACAAAATTTATTATTTCTTCAAAATATTGAGCTGTATGCTTTTATTCAGCAAAAGCAGTTTGTTACAATATCAGCATTTTAGCCTTTAAACTCAATATAGTCACAAAATATGAATTTTATTTCTACAAAGACATCATGTTCTTAATAAAAAATAAAAATCAGTAGAAATTGTTTATTCAAATTTCAAAACTGATATTGGTCCTAATTAAAACCGTTATCCCATAATTTTTGTCCATTGATAAAACTGTGACTAACAGCACAGCTTTGAAATTCCTGCACCTTTGATGGTAGCAAGGGAAGGGTGCTCTTTCGACCACAAAATAATTAACATCATCCTGAGCAAATGAGCAGTCTTTCAACAAAGTTGAGCACAACGCAGAAATGATCTGTGCTGGTGGTTGAGATTCTACAGTCTTAATTATTTTCATCAGAATCCATTTGTAAACCAGTTTCTCTGATATCTCACCAGACCAAATTGCACCAATCACAGACTGGTATTAAACCTGCTGCTTTGATCAATGGCATCTATTCCACTCCTGCTGGACTCGTCTCCTAAACAGGAACTCCAACAGTCTCTACGCGTGTCAGTGATGCCAAGGGCGTCTTTTCTTTGGCTGAGGCTTCTGGATCCTGCAGGGACAAGATTTGCATTTAAATTCTATACTCCCAAAAAAAGGAATCACACATTCAGTTAAATTGCACAACTTATTATGGCAAACATTTAATAATTAAACTATGTGGTATGTTTGAATGCAATATCACAAGGTGAAATACAACTACAAGTTAAATGCAAAATATAGATACAAATAGTTTGAGTATGAAATTGAAGATGGATTAGATGTGATATGATTTGTATCAAGAAAAAGCTGGAAGAATTTTCAAACTAGGGCTTTTATTCAGTTTTTTTTTTTTTTTTTTTTACCTATATTTGAATCATGTAAAACACCTTGCATTGTCTCTGTACTGAAATGTGCTATACAAATAAATTTGCCTTGCCTTGCCTTGCCTTGCCTTGCCTTGGAAGAACAAAATTATGTATAGACCTTGGATATGTACACGTCTTAATTGAAACACGTCTGCTTGGACTCGACGCTGCCACTTGGATTCTGAAATTCCATAACGTCTCCAGCTTCATCTTACTTAATGTTGGGATGCCTCAAGGGTGTGTGCTTTGTACCCTGCTGTTTTACATTAGTTTGCATCCCCATTGCCATTGAATTTGCCCGTAACCATAGAACAAGGACAGTTTTATGTTATGGGAAAGATGGATTAATGTGTAGGGCTGGAGCAGACAACAACATGATGTTCAACAAGAACAAAACTAAGATAATAATCAACTTCTGAAAGTCATGATCTGAGCACACCCCTCATCATCAGCATGCTTTTATCAAGGAGATAAAATTCTCCTTCTCACGTATAAAGCCCTTAATAATCAAGCTCCATCATATATCAGAGCTCTGATTACCCCGTATGTTCCTAACAGAGCACTTCACTCTCAGACTGCAGGTCTGCTGGTGGTTCCTAGAGTCTCTAAAAGTAGAATGGGAGGCAGATCCTTTAGCTATCAGGCTCCTCTCCTGTGGAACCAACTCCCACTTTTGGTCCGTGAGGCAGACACCGTGTTTACTTTTAAGACCAAGCTTAAAACTTTCCTTTTTGACAAACCTTACAGTTATAGTGTCTTAGGTTATCCTGAGCTCTCTCTATAGTTATGCTGCTACTGGAGGACATCAGGGTCACTCTGCTGAGTTCTCCTACTGTTCTCCAATTTGCATTGCTTGTCGTCATTTCAGCTTTTAAATTTTTGTTCTCTCTCTATTTTTCTTCATAGTAGGTACACCTGGTCTGGCGTTCTGTTATCTGTGACATCATCCAGGGAAGTCAGATCACCCGCTATTACCATCTAATGTAGAATAAATTCCTGGATCAATGTGTGCTTCTGTGCTTTTTTGTCCCTCTTGTTGTGTCTCTGCTCTGTCTTCTCTAACCCCCAGTCAGTCAAGGAAGATGACCGTTCATTCTGAGCCCGGTTCTGCTGGAGGTTTTTCCTTCCCGTTAATGGGTAGTTTTTCTTTCCACTGTCGCTTCATGCTTGCTCAGTATGAGGGATTGCTGCAAAGCCATGGACAATGCAGACAACTGTCCCTATGGCTCTACGCTCTTTCAGGAGAAGTGAATGCTGCTTGTCAAGACTTTGATGCAATCAACTGGGTTCCCTTAGATAGGATTTTTTTTTTGACCAATCTGTATAATCTGATTGAATTTGACTTTGGAAAGTGCCTTGAGATTACATGTTTCATGAATTGGCTCTATATAAATAAAATTTAAAAAGTGCTAATCTTCTCTAAGGTTAGAGTTCTGATGACCTCGTTTTGTTGAACAACACAACTGTAATAGTGACACAGGCTTTGCAGGGACTGCTCTTTGACAGAAAATTTAAACAAAGATCACTCTCAATCAGCATCCTTGCTCCAGATGTTGTACTCCAGATGTAATATGGCACACACCTTGTGCTGAATGTCTCCAACGGATTTCAGCTTGGATTCCACTCTAGCAGCTGCTGGAAAAGGGCCTCAGCTCCATTTTGAACTGTGGTGCAAACAGCTACCTTTTTTGCTTTGGACCTTTTGCCTTTGCCCAGGTCTTTTCTTCTCCATCTTGGCTTCAAGTTGTTAACGTTTCCTAATGGTCTAAAGTTTATTTGTGTTCTAGAGATGCTCTCATCTGTGTCTTTCTCAGGGGCATTCCCTTAGAGGCATCCTGTGTGCTCCTGGGAGCTGCCTTCCCTCAGCAACATTACTGTTTTTAAGTGCTGGTACCAGATTAGTACCGGTATACCGAACAGCCCTAGTTGGTTCTGTTGTTAAACAAATGTGGGATCAATCAAACTCCTTTTCATTGTTCCTAAAGTACACATCAATACTAAATATTAAGACTTTACTCTCATACAATTACTGCTTTATTCTGGTAATATTATGATCTTGATCGCCTAATTAAAAATTGTTTAAGTATGGCCCGATCCATGCACTTTTGTTGACACAAATTAATTTATTTAGTGTGGGTTTGGGAGAAAAGAGATTTTGCTGCTACAGTTGCTAGCTTATTTTAATTTCAAATAATTGTATTTGATCTCATTGTTCTAAGTTAATACTTTTTATTTATTCACACTGACTATTCTAAAACTGTTTTTGAGTGCAATAAGAAAAGCCTGGTATTTTTCAATTCTATTTCTTTGTTCTAAAAGTGTTTTCAGTGCCATAAGAAAATGTTAGTGTTTTGAATTGTCTTTTATTTTATTTTATTTAAAATTCTGTGCATTAGAAAAGCTTGTCTTTGTGGTATTTTATTTTATTTACTGATCAATGTTATTGTTGTAAGATTTTTTTATTAACATAAAGTCAGTAATGATATTTTTTGTGTTGTATTTATTTGAAAACCTAGCAAAAAGTATTGAAATATATGTTGGTACCAGTATCGATACCAAAATGTTTGTATCGTAACAACACTAGAACAAACCCAAATTTTAGACCATTAAGAAGCATTGGTTATTAAGAATATTCAACTTAAGTGATTATATTGCTCACACAGTAACGATCAACATTAGTTGTCAGGGATAACACAAAGAAACAGATTAGAGCAAGGCTATATCTACATATGACCTTGGGTTGTTCTTTTAAAAATAACTGGGAAAAAACATGGTCAAACCAAAGGTTTATTAGATTTATATTTTTTTTCCTTTTGCTAATTGCTTAGCAAATTTAAAATCTAAAATAAAAAACAAAAAAAAATAATGTTTAAAGAAGAAATCCAAAGATTACTGGCTTATCATTCAGAAACAAGTCATAATCACCAGCAAGACACCAAATAATCAATATGAGACAGATGTTTACCAGTTTATGTTGGAGGTTATTATTCACCATCCTGATTGTGCCTGCATGGCACTGCAGCAGTGAAACATATAATTCAAATGTAAAAGGTCACTTTAAAACTACGATGAACCCTCTATTCTGATCTAGCGTGATGCATATTAAAAACTCACCTGAACCTGATCAGTCTGAGAACGCTGCGTCTCTGTTGGCCGAGGTAGGGCTGCCGTAACGTCTCTGCTGGGATTATCCTGAGAACCTGGCTCCTTCGTTTTTATCGGTTTCTTCTTTGCTTGTGATGAATTTGATTCAGCTTGTTGGTTTTCTGGTACGTCGTTTTTAGCAGAAGGACTTTCTCCTTCAACGTCCTCTGGGGCCTCCTGCTGCTCTTCAGACCCTGAGTCAACAGAGGTGTTCTCTGCTAGCTCAGGGCTTTCCTCATGCTGCTCACCATCGACTCCATCCACGCTGAACAGGGGGTCTGCAGCTTTTAGTGTCTCCACACCAATGGGTGCGGGGGCCTCCCTCACCCTACAGGGTAGTCTCCGTTGAAGGTTGTTCCTGTCTAACCTGGCATTATCACCTTGGTAAAGTGGGACGTGCTGTTGATCAACTGCAGGCATTGTAGGACGAGCAGGTGCATCCCCTCCAGCCAAGTAACCATGATCCTCAATCCTCAAAGGACGACGCTGCTCCAGCTCTGGAGGAGGTGGATCCCTTTGATGGTGGCGAAAGAGTCCCATGATGCCATGTTGGAAGGCTGCTTGCACACCTCCATACATGAACACCTGCGTAAGAGTCAAACACATACCAGTCAGGGGATCCATTGTCTTTTTTTCCTGGATTTTATTATTAAGTGTGATAATGTGTCTTTACCATGACAGAAAGCACAATGGTGAAGAGGACTGGGATCTGCAGGATAATCGGGAGATCTTTGAGGAGTTCTCGAAGAAACTCATTTATCCCCTGCCCAAGGTGCTTCAGTGGCTCTGTGATGAAGGTTGTGATGGTCACTGAAATTGCCTAAAAAATGGGAAGTATCAAAGGATTAACCTTTATATGCTCTCTCTGAGCAACAGACTGATGTTTTACAATTAACAGCACCCTCAAGCGGTAAAAAAAATTTGTTTGTTTTCATGTGTTTTTATTAGGTTGCTAAGATTGGTTAGCTCTGAAGCTGTTCCAACTTAAAAACCCACTAAACATCTAAAATCCACTGAGACATCTGAATAAGTGAAACGGTTTGATATTTAATTAGAAAATCACCAACTTCACATGTACCATGAAATAGAAACTTTAGCAAACCAAAGCACCTTTCCAGCCCCGTATGGTTTAAGCACTCATCATTATAAGAAACACTTACCCCGTGTTCAGTCTTTGTAAAAATGAAAAACTGCTCAGAAAAAGCAGTAAGTTAATTTGTCATCTTTTTCGGCAATTCATGTATAGTGGTAGTAAAATTATTGTGTTAACTATTTACGTTATTTTGGTTACTTTGACGCGATAAAAAAGTGAACGCAACGATTAATTTCAAAACAGGCCCTTCTGTGTTGCCGTATACACTTCTATTTGCTGATTAAACCTAGGATGGAAAAGAAGAAAGACATTCCGTTAAACGGACAGTTTCGTTTTAAGTTGTTACTAGATGGCGTAACAACAAAGTAATTTGCGTGCTTTGCAAAGGTGAATTACCACCGAAGCAGTTCATCGCTTACATATCACCTGAAGGCGAAGCACCCTGGTGCGGCTGCAACGTTGGAGGGAAGATGTCTCAGAAATGCATTAATAGTATTTAGTCAAGTATGTATTTATCTCAAGCCACATGGTCACAGCAACACTCATCAACAATGATTGTGATGTTGCCCTATTTTGTGCACAGGATATCTTAATCTGATATTAAACATTCTGGGTGATCTAAGACATTTAAGTGTGACAAAAAAGTAAATCTGTAAGATGGGGAAATACTTTGTCACAGCCCTATGCATGATCTAAATGCCCCATTTCAAAAGTCCTAAATTTAGTGTCATGATGATGTGAGTGTGAATAGATTGCAGCATGACGGGGTTGTGTATATATTAGTCAGATGCTTCAAACATTGTGACAGATCTGTGTTCAGCCTCAATTGCCACCATTACATTCATCAGCATGGTGACCTACCTTGGTTGGAGGCACCAGAAGGAGAGGGTTAACTATGAGCACTTCATAGTATTTCTTGCAGGGGTCATCTTGAAGAGTCATTGTTGTTCTAAAAAACTCTGCAGATGCAGAATAACAACAGATTAATTCACATCACAGCTAAACGTGCATTACCTTTGCTTAGTTAGGAAAATAAGCAGTTAAACCAAATGGGTGCAAAATTAAGATGATCTCACGTCCAGGACATTAAAATGCGATTACGCTAGACAGCTTACCTTTCAGATTATCCCAGAAGTCGATTTTCTTCACTCCGGTGCATTTTGCATTGAAGTTTTCCATCTTTACAATATCGTTTTGGTGCTTCGCGAAGGCGGTCTGCATAAGTCATAAAAACAGATGATTTCTAAGCTCTGAATGGCAGCAAAACAAAACAACAAGACAGCTGAAAGAGCTCATCCTCACCTGGTACAGATAGAACCAGTTCCAGATAATACTGATAACAAAGCAAACAGCGAACATCCTTTTAAACTGCATGAACCAGGAGACAGCTGACCACAGCTGGGTGCAGACGATGGTGGATATAAGGAGAACAAGTAACGCGACCTGGAACACAGAGAAAGGATCTATGAGTTTGCCTAAATAGCCCAGCAAACCTTTACACCTATAACACCTCAAAGCTTGTGAGAAAGACATTCTAAAAGTTTTTATCAAGTCCAAATATTATTGTTTGATGTTACACTTGGTTAAAAACTCAGTTATAATATAGAAATTTAGTTTTTTCGTGCTGACATGTGTTAAGAAGGGCACAAAAATCCAGTGACTAGAAATTTGACCCTTGACTTTCTTACAAACTCTCCAAGGCTGGCTGACATGTAGAGTACTAAAGATACATGCAAAGTAAAATCAATGATGCTACCTTTACCACTGTGTCAAGCTCAACACCGAAGGTGTCTTCAAAACGCCACTTCCATGTCTCATAATCAAGCGGTTTAATGTCCACCAAAATCTGACTGATTGCACTGTCCAGAGCTCCTGTTCTCCATCTATCCTCGCCATCCAGAAGTGACTGAATCTCAGTCATACCTTGTTTGGAAAGCTTGATCTTGGCATCATAAAGTACATCAGAGGAGTCAGTGGGCTGTGGAGATAAAAAAAATTGTTTGTTTTGGTTGCTGCATTTTTACTGAATAAGAATTTTTGTAGATTAATATTTAAAAAACATCTGGAGCCACTGTACATTACAGTGAATACTCTAATCATAGACATCAAAATGATGATTAAAACAATCTAATTTAGAAGGATGTATACGAAATCGGGACCTACCACTCCGAGTCTCTGTATTTCCTTCAGCAGTCTACTCAGGAACCTCTTGAACACTGGATTGCACGTAGGCTGCTGTGACATGAGTTTAATCTCTCTCTTTTGGTCTTCAATCTAAAGAAAGTGAAACAATATTTTAAACCTGACTTACTTTGTACCTGTTCGAGCTACCATACGTGTTTTTGGACTCTGGGAGAAAACAGAGTACCCAGAAAGAACCCACACACATAAGGGTATTTAGAGTATTTAGCTTTACAGAAAACTTTAGTTTGCTTCCATTTATACTTGTGTAACATAGTTTGTGTATTACTTAATTATTTGTGGGTTATTTTTTAGAGGTTTTCTTTAGGAAAAAACATTTAACGTCACTACACTATAATAACTCTGTAGATCTTAACTTCTAATCTATTTTCAAGGTTACCCATCCATTTTCTAACATGTCTATCCCTCATGGGGTCGCGAGGGGTGTTGGTGCCTATCTGCAGCTGTCAATGGGCGGAAGGCGGAGTGCACCCTGGACAGATCGGCAGTCTATCGGAGCGTCCATTACATAAGTGTAACCCTGATTAGATTTATAGCACTCAGAAATACAGAGTTTCTTGAAACGATCGTAGTTTCCTGTATGTCAGTTCTCGTCTGGTAATGGAATTTCCAGAGCTTGCTCTGAAGGCATCACCTGCAGCTCTCAGTGGGCGGTGGGGCACGATGGGAAAAAACGGGAGGGAAACGGGAGGGAAACGGCAAAGAAAGCACACTGCCGAGAAGCGAGCTGTTCTCCAGTTAGAACATGAGAAAAGAATTTCTATGAACATTGGTGAGAGACCTGTAGTCGAAGGTTAACCACGAACAAGTACCTACCTTGAAGATGTCAGAGTTGGTTGTAGGAGGGGTCTGTTGGAGTGTTTCCCGAACTTTTACAACTATTCTGAGGAGTTAGCTGAGCTCAATTAGCACTGTCGATGCAGTTCAATGCGTGGAGAAAAAAAAAAACTAGGATAGTCATGAATGCTGCTTAATGATGTTTGAGATGTGTTTTGACAGTATTATGAAGATTTCACTGTTTTATATTGATTCCTATGAGTACTTAGCACTGTTTTTCTTTGCTCGCATACAGCAGCTATTGCTGTAACTCCAACTGCGAGTGATGCAGAAAAATTGCATTAATGTATTTACCTTGAGTGTGTTATAAAATGCTGTGTTCTTCATGTTGAAGTTTATAATTCACATGTTTAAGGCTACATGTGTATATGTTAATTCATTACATGTTTTAATTTCATCTGTTAAAATGTATGGGCTAGCTAGTTAAACCACAAATTTATATTTTATTTTAAAACCAAGGACATTAGGTAAGAAGACAATTAAGAAGCATGAAAGTATGATGTTCTGCATACTTGTGCGCAGACTGTTTTTTTTTTTGAGGGATGATTCTGTCTGTGCCATGTGAAGAACTGCAGTCATTATCCAGGACTTCATTGCTGTTCTGGAGACCTTTTGCATGTTAGGACGTAGACACGATGATGTTTGCCATATCAGGAGGGCGGTAGGAAAAATACCAAATGGAAATCCACCTGAGAGCCACCTTTTTAATTATTTTGCTACTTTCTTCACCTGCGACTCAGGTCGTTTTTTTTTTTATCTTGGGCCCAAGATACACAAATATTTGAACTGACCAGAAGGATGACAACTAGTTAATAGTGAAGTAGTGTCACATATACCACATACACATATATTTTTCTTTTTTCCTTTTCCAAATCTTTTTGGGGTATTGGATTTTTATATTTTATTTTTTGGTTTATTTGTCCACATCCATTTTGGTTATTTAGATTATTTTTGTGATATATTTATACCCAGGGTCAGCAGTAAATATTTCTTTTATAAGAGGGTGAGACACATGTCCAGGTTACATAAGCATGCTACATAAGACACATGAACACATCAGAAGATGCATGAACATATTTCAATCTGAAAAACTCACACAGAAAGAAAAGGCAATTAGAAGAATTTTATTGATACAATATTTTAAGAGTTTGGCGCTCACACCTCGGCAGGGAAAATTCACGCTGAATTATACTTCAATATGCATAAGCAGGCGTATGAGAATAGGGACATTTCCCCCCAGGCCTGAAACTGGTGGTGGAGTAGAGTTTGTTCAGTCCATATGATGATCTGTTTGAGCTAGATGTCCAACTTGATAAACACAGGTTTGCATGAACTGTCCATGATGAGCAAGCATGAAGTGACTGTGGAGAGGAAAAACTCCCCTATGGGAAGAAACCTCTGGCAGAACCAGGCTCAACATGGCAGTCTTCTGCCAGACCGTTTTAAGGAGTGACTGGGAATTCCATAAGAGTCCAGGAGGAATTACTCTCTGATGTGGTTGAAGCAGCACCATAGGAAAGCCAGGCGGAGCTTGCTACGATGGTGGAGAAGGGTATGGAGGTGGATTGAATCCGGTCATCAGAGTCCAGACCAGACACGGGCAGTTACCGCTTGCTCGCTGAGGAGAAGGCCGAGACAAGGATGTGGAGTTCTTTTAAGATGAACCCAGGATGCTGATTGGCGTCGAGGAGGAGCAGTTCAAAGCTGATTGGCTTGCTTCGGAGGCGGATGAGTCTCTGATTGATGGAGGTAGGCAATTGAGTTTCTTCAGTTTGAATTTTCGCTTAAGCTCTATATTTGGCACAAATGGAACCCCTTACTGATCAGTGTTTGCCTGGTCTGAGCACTAACCTGCCTCTGGAGGTCCGCCACCTGCTGATTGCGGGATGTCAGCTCAGCCTGGTTCGGGTCCTGGACGTACTCTCTTTCAGTGCCCACATTGGTGAAGGTAATTGGCTGTGAAGCAGCACACCCGCACAAGCTGAATACTCTGCCAGAGCCAGAAATACCAGAATTGCTTGTTTTTAAAAAACTCAACACATAGCTCTCAACTCTCACGCAATGGCTCAGCGAGCAATGACACAGGCATTTCACTGACTTCACAAGCAACACATGGCATTTCTCAAGCATAAAAATAACAAAGCCCATCTGAGCTGCGGATGATCTGTTCACAGCTGTCCATCGACATTCCTGTCTAAACAAACACCTTCTGCGAAGCTGTTTCTTTCACAGTTTGTGGCCATCAGTAATTATTCCTGCAATAGTTCATGTTAATAGAGGAGCAGAACAAGCGATCAGAGTTATTAAGCTATTTTGCTTAACGACACAGAACCAGTGGTGCTTCGGTGGGCGTGCTGCCTTGCAGTGGAATTCAGGTGCGCATAATTACGTTACATGTAATTTAGGTGCACACTTTTAAGGGTCATTTTAAGGGACTTGTAACATCAGGGGCTTCAGCCCAGACCCGTCATTCCTCCTGTTCCCTCTAAAGGAGCCCTTTATTTATGCATTTTCCCCACTGTTTATTCCTCGCGTGCAGCGCACCAATGGGGGTAAAATCCGCCCACCTCACCATCTCTAACCAGTATCATTAAGTATAAATTGTGCTGATACCAGACGTTACCAAAAAAGTGTTGTTGTTTTTTCTAGTCAGTTAGGAACCAGTGAGACGCAGAGCTTGAAAAGCTGCGTCTCAACTTCAAACTCAGCCTTCGGATTGCGTAATTACGCACTAGAGCACCCTGCGCCATAGAGGAGATTTGTCTGGTCAGCGCAGAAACTGAGATGAGAAACCTGTCGCTGTGAAAGGTGATGACAAAGGTTGTAAACTGAGTTATAAACTGTTATAACAGGCTAGAAGTGCATGGAGCTGAAAAAAGGGAAACCATCAGCAGCTGGATCCTGCGTAAAGATGCATCGTGAACCCCTGTGTGATTCAAGTGTTGCAGCTGAGGCGGAAATGTCGGACCGTATAGGCTTGATGAAACTCAGACTGATTCACCAAGGAGGCTATAGACCTACTTTGATAAACAAACCCATAGATTAATGATATTGGTAGTATTTTCATTGCCTGGATGTGAATCTGACAATTCATATTGTGCCTTTTAAAATCAATTACAAAATGCTCTTGTTAAAGTCAGGGAAAAAAAAGATTGTGTTATGGTGTTATGCCGTTTTTGAAGAACTTCTGTTTGCAAAGCAACCATATTTCCCCCTTTTTAAAAACTAATAATATTATCAGATCCACAAAAACAAACAATAAAAACGTCAAAAGCTAAACCCAGAAAGTGAAATGGCCTGTAAAGCTACTTGAATGTAGAGTTTTGTGCAACAACAGAGAAAGTGCGGTTTCCTCTTTGCACTTTGTTTTTCGGATTACTAGTATAAACGTATCAGCAGACCTGAGCAAACGAGAGGGAGCATGCAGATGACGCAGGTCTGACAGATCCTGGAAAGCAAGGCCATAAAGACATTTAAAAACAGATAAAATCATTTTAAAATCAATCCAAAGGTGAACTAGTAGCCAATGAATTGCTGCTAAAACTGGAGAAATGTGCTCTTATTTTCTGGTAGCAGTTAAAAGAAGAGCAGCAGCATTTTAGACCAGCTGCAGTCAAGCCACAAGAGTTTTGTTAAATCCAGAGTAAAGTGAAGCGCAGGTATCTAAATTGTAATTAAAGCATAGATAAACATATTTAGTCAGCTGTCTCAGTTTGAAAAAGGTGGACTGGACCACAGATTTTAATTGTGCATTAAAGTTAAAATTATTCTCAAGTCTTACACTTGCGGCCAAACAACACAAACGTTTGAGAAGTTTATTTTTTAGAGAAACTAATTTCCTTTTTAGTGTCATAAAAGTCTGACTGTCTTCTGCCTACAAAAGAAGGCTAAACACTGGTTTCTTATAACTGACTCCAAAGGGATGGGGTAAAGAGAGAAGAGGAAGAGGCCAAGCATTGAGCCTTGAGGCTGAACTCTTTGATAAAATGAAATATAAACAGCAGTTCTCCATTCTTAAAAACCAGTGTAATAATACAGTCAATAACTTAAAACTACTTTATTATTTTATGCAATATTATTTGAACAGTTGTGTTTTTTTCTCTCTGTTTTAACCCACTAATTGAACAATGACATGTTAACACTTCTCTTTCACTTTTTAACAAAAGTAATATGTCTACTTCCATGTTTGGGCGGATAAAAATGAGACTGAGCTGGCTGGACCACTCTTCCAGGCAACAGTCAGCCAGGCTCCCAGCCCCGTCCCCGAAAATTAACAGAATCTCACTCTTAAAAGTTAAAAGATAAAAGTTGAGAGATCTACTCAACGACTTTCGTGTAAGTACTAAATACACCAACCTCGGAAGGTTTCCTCATTGTTTTGGTGCTAGAATCGTAGTTGATCATGTCGTAAGGATCCACCCAGTCGCCGTCGTCGTGCTGACCCCAAGCAGACAGCGACAGGCAGCACAGCAGCAATAAAAGCGGCATCCTGACCATAAATACGGAGTCCAAACCCAACAACAGTTTCGGCGAACCTGGAGACGAGACAGCCCCGGTGTCAAGAATACAGCTGCAGCGACAAAGACTCTGTTAAGACTCCACCTGTTTTTGCACATCATCATCTAAAAGCACTTCTGCGTGACCGAAAGTAAAAGTTACAGCCACACAAATGCTTCAGGCTTAACAACACAGAGCCATCCAAGGCTGATGTCGGTAAGATAGATAAATCCGGACGGCTCCCCGACTCAAACAGCATGCAGTTTATATGGGGCGCCATTTGTATCAAAATTAAGTAGAGGTAATGTCTAGATAATGGAACCCCATAAGTTCAAGCACGTTGGAAGGGCCCATAGGAAATGCAGTTTACCGTGAAAAAGATCTAAAGGTGACATCTAAATGAGAAATCGCCGTTTGTGTTTTATTTTTATTATTTACAATTACATATAATGTTCAAACCATTAAAGGTCTATGGATCAGTGTGTAGTTTATTTTTAAGCTCCAATTTAATCAAAGTTATGAACAGTAACTTTTGTCTGGAACAACAAGGGAGAAAACAATTTTACAATTTTAGGTAAGTTTCCTTCACCTGCTGTTACTGCCAGTGACGTGCGGTTGGGTTCATAGCTGGTGAGGCACTGACGTCATCAGTCAGATTTACAAATACATACACTCTACAGAGTAGATTCTTTGCAAAGTGCTGAAGGAGACTAATTGAGCCAAATCAATTAACCAAGAGACATGGAAAAAATATTGATTCTTTGTTAAAAAAAAATAAAAAAAATTATTTGTGATTTGATTGGAAACAGTTTATGAGTTATGATGGATTTTTGCATTTGTAACACATTCAAAAACTATAACCCACATTATGCACATTTCATTACAAAAACAAAACATGAATAATTATCGCTGTCTTACCTCTACTTAGAAATGAAGTCCAGCTGCGCTCTTTCTGAACAAAAATATCGTCATTTTCCGGTAAACGTCCTCTTTATCTTGTTCAGTTTTAAAAGTCTCTCAGTCTCAATGGAGCTCACTGCCAGGGAGGAAAGCCTTCCTTGATCACTCTTGTTCCGGCTGTATGTTTAGAGTCTTTTTAGTGCTTTACTTGTTTAGCAAAACTCGCTAATAATACATCCATAACTTGCTTTGACTCTACTATTTGGGGATCACGAGCGGTGCTACTTGAGCGCTCCCTGCCTAGAGGCCAAGGAACTGCCGGCCTCACTTACAACCCGTACTTTGGGTTTTATGATCGCCCAGCAGCACACGAAAACACAGTTTAATGACCAAAACATAATTCGTAATACACATATAATAAATTGTGGAAAATCAGTTCATAAATGTTTGAACAATTAAATTTATGATCTAGAGACAGGAAGATGCATTCACAGAATGGAAGCCAGCGCAGTTAACATGGGATTGCGCAATCTCAGGGGAGGCCAAGCTCGCTGCGGCTTCGGCTTCGCTATGAAGCGCCACCAAGGATTTACATGAAAAAATAGCGAAAAGTCTTCGATTTTAAAGCGAATATTATAAAAAATAAGGAAATTAGATTAAAAAACTAACTTTTATTACAAATGACTGAGTGAATCACAATATATATTATGTAAACATTATTATATATTTTCTTTCTTTCCATGATGACAAGTTAGGCCAAGCCTTTGAAAACTGTTCATCTGTATAATCTCAAACTAAAGATTTTGATTTGGAAAAAAAAAGTTTAACCTTCAACGTTACTGATCTAGATTATTTCACTGGGGAGAAAACTGCGAAACCCAGTTTTGCAACTTTAAGAAATGGCCCACTGGGACAAAGTGGGCTAATCAGGTGAGTTTTGTTTCTGATGTTGGCTTTGGGATCAATGTAGACAAAGGTAATAAAAATCTGAGGGAACTCCCTGGAAGGTAAACAGGTCAGATTGACACTGACAACAGTTCAACATCAAGGTATGTAGCAGAGGTGTGGACTTTGACTTGAAGACCTGACTCGACCCAGACTTGAGTCACAGATTTGATGACCAGAGACTTGGTTAGAAAAGGCAACTCAACTTTGACCTGGACACTGATGACTTGTTACTCGATCTGGACAAGAACAGTGACTGCAACGTCTGTGCACTTGAGTTTATTTGGCTTTTTCTCAGTGGAATGAAAATATCATAATGTAATCCATGACACCCATCATAAACACACCATACACTGCACAGTTGTGCTGGAACAGTCTATGAAATGCATGGGGGTCTTTTTGATTGTCAGCATAGGTGTTTGTGTGTGTATGTGAACGTGTGTGTCTGATTATAACAAGACGTAAGCTGGACAAGTCCTATTATTTGAAACAGGTCTGTAATGTATATTTTTTCTTTGTATTAGTTGTAATTCTACACGGATTTAACGGGTTTCTTCTGTCGTGGATGTCCTTCAAAGACGTAATGATTTGTGCTAAGTCCTTCAAAAATTCTAAGTTCTTGGTGAGGCAGTTAAAAGTTTCCAACAGTGGTCAAAAAAGTGAGCAGAAGCAGCTGGGTCTCGGTCCAGTATGGTTTATTGCAATAATACAAGTCAACCACACATGAGATGTTCACCGGTCAACATCTGACAAAGTACAGAAAATGGTCTGCTTATATACATTCCCCTGGGTCTTGGGGCTCCTCCCCGAGCCCCTCCCATTTTTATGTATTTTCCATTGCTTTTTCCATGGATATCTTTGTTATTTTATTACCTATCAGTGGAAACTTCCCTAGGGTGTATATTTTTAAAAACATAGTTACACATCACAGCTCATTCCAAACATGGTCACCCATCACTACCCATTTCCGTATGGTTACACGTCATTACCTCTTCCGAACATGGACCATGCATTTTCTGTGTACATTGCAGCCTTTTAGACCCTACATGTTCTGTTTTACATTGCAAATGGCTTGCTCTTTGGCCCAGATGTTTTTTCCACTGCCCTGGTTTGTTTCCATTGACCCTCTACCTCTTATTCTGGACTTGTAGTGTGACACACACACGTTTCTTAGGTGAATGTTACAGCACACCTTATAACCATTGTGATACGAATATATTTATTATAAGATATTAATCCACTACACTTCCTTGTGTTTGATCCGTTGTGTGAGAAGAGAGGCAACATTTAAGCTGTTCTACACCGTTTCTCGATTGAACTATGTAGTAACGAAGCTCCCAGGATGCCATCATCCCCCAAAATTATTGGTATTGTAGATGTTGACATTCTAAGTTTATACTCTACTTGTCCAACATCAGGACTACTCGAGTTGTTTCCAGCATTTCCAGCGTACTGAAGGATATACCATACTCCCCTTTGCTCACTCCACTGCATTTACATTTATTGCTCTCCAGATTAAAGCACTTATTGTCAACATCGACCAATTGTTTCTGCTTTATTACAAATTCAGATATGCACACCTCAGGTTATTGCTTAGATGTTCACTTAGAAATACACAACAGCTGCTAATTTGAGAACTGGGTTCAAAATCATAACTTCCTTCTTTTAAAAGTAAAAAAAAACTGCACCCTAATCAATAAGTTAAATGCAGCCAAATGTGTAGAAAACCAGGATCCACGGGTTCAAGGAGGCAAATACTTAAAGAAGGCTCTGCAAAATGGGAAAGTTGTGTAACCCACCCAAAAACAAAACTCCACATATGCAAAATACGTTAGAGATGTTGATTAAAAATATTAGAATCTAAAGTAGTCGCATTTTCTTTTTACCATTCCTGTATCCAAAAATCCAGGTTAGTACTATCTGTAGATATGGGCTTCAATGAAGCATCCCAACATTTTTAGGCAAGTGTTTGTTTCTATGATGCACCCCAATATCTTTTTCCAGGCTCAGTGTACCCCACATTCAATCAACCAAAGCAATGAAGCAAATTGAAATACTGGTCAGCTATGAAAAAAACTTATTTAATTCATAACATCAGTTTGTTTTAATACAGACAAAATTTCCATTTCAGGGAAGTGTTCTTATAAGTGTTAATGATTGTTTAAGTTATTACAGACCCTAATAAAAACACATTTTGTAAAATACAAAGAGTTTACTAATTTTTTAAAGCATTTCTTTGTTTTAGATGTTTTTCATGTGCAGATCAGTTTTATTTGATGAAACTCACCATTCTTTCACTAATTTCAGCCATGCTTCGCAAACATTTATTCTTTCTTCAAATTATTCAGTTGTATGCTTTTATTCAGCGAAAGCATTTAGAATATCAGCATTTTAGCCTTTAATGTCAATATAGTCACAAAATATTAATTTTCTTTCTATATAGACATCATCTTAATAAAAAAATTAAATCAGTACAAAATTTGTATTAAGATTTCAAAACTGATATGGATTTGTAATTAAAACCGTAATCCCATCATTCTTGTCCATTGATAAAACTGTGACTCACAGCACAGCTTTGAAATTCCTGCACCTTTGATGGTGGTGAAGGAAGGGTGCTCTTTTTACCAAAAAAAAATTAACATCATCCTGAGCAAATGAGCAGTCTTCAACAAAGTTGAGCACAACGCAGAAAATGATCTGTGCTGGTGGTTGAGAGTCTACAGTCTTAATTATTTTCATCAGAATCCATTTGTAAACCAGTTTCTCTGATATCTCTACGTGACCAAATTGCACCAATCACAGACTGGTGTTAAACCTGCTGCTTTGATCAATGGCATCTATTCCACTCCTGCTGGACTCGTCTCCTGAACAGGAACTCCAACAGTCTCTACGTGTGTCAGTGATGCCAACGGCGTCTTTTCTTTGGCTGAGGCTTCTGGATCCTTCAGGGACAAGATTTGCATTTAAATTCTATACTCCCAAGAAAAAGAATCACACATTCTGTTAAATGGCACAACTTATTATAGCAAACATTTAATAATTAAACTATGTGGTATGTTTAAATCAGGGGTGTCAAACTCATTTTGGTTGAGGGGCCGCATACAGCTTAATCGGATCTCAAGAGGGCCACACGAGTTAACTCATTGCAAGATTAAGAACTAATAAATGTGGACTTGTTGATTTTTATATTAATTAATTAATTAATTAATTAATTTCACTTTTACAAAATATATAATGAATAACCTCAGCTTTTTAAAGAAAAGTATGCGCAATTTCAACAATACTTTTACTCAGTTAAACATTTACTTGTGCATTATGCATAAGAACTAATCACAGTGATTATACAATGTTGAACATTTATTCACATTTTTTGGAACTTAAAAACACTGTCTTACATGACAAAATACATCAAACAGATAAAAATTAAGAAATGATTTAAATTTTTCCACACCTGAAGCTTAATCTGTTAATTAAAACACAGTGCCCCTCGTGGACAATATAGGAACTGCATATTTTCAATTAAACAAAGTACATGTTTTTTTCAATAATTGTTTTATCATTCTCTTCCTTTTATCTCCTCTTTCTTTCACCTTTTGTTTTTTTTTTCTTCTTGTTCTTCCTTTCCTCTCCTACTTTCCCATTGTAGTGTCCATATCATTTGAGATATTCCCCGCATGAATCATAATAAAACTATTCACATTCATAAATCAAGCGGAGCACTATGGCAAAAGCAGTACTGCTCCACTTGTGAAAATCAAATCTGATGAGCTCTTTTTGGCATTAAGACAACAATTCTTATTGCCACATTGCCAGACAGGACACTGTTTTATCATTTTTTTTTTTTAATAATGATAATGCATTTAGCCACAGGGCCGGACTAAATTGTTCGGCGGGCCGTATGTTTGACACCCCTGGTTCAAATGCAATATCACAGGGTAAAATACAACTACAAGTTAAATGCGAAATATAGATACAAATAGTTTATTTTGAGTATGAAATTGAAGATGGATTAGGTGTAAAATGGTTTGTGTCAAGAAAAAGCTGGAAGAATTTTTAAACTAGGGCTGGAAGAACAAAATTATGTATAGGCCTTGGATATGTACATGACTTAATCAAAACACATCTGCTTGGACTCGACGCTGCCACTTGGATTCTGAAATTCCAAAACGTCTCCAGCTCCATCAATGTTGGGATGCCTCAAGGGTGTGTGCTCAGTACCCTGCTGTTTCACATTAGTTTGCATCCCCATTGCCATTGAATTTGCCAGTGATACTATAGTGTTAGAACTGTTTTATGTTATGGGAAAGATGGATTAATGTGAAGGGCTGGAGCAGACAACAACATGATGTTCAACAAGATCTGATCTGAGCACACCCCTCACCATCAGCATGCTTTTATCAAAGAGATTAGAAAGTGCTAATCTTCTCTAAGGTTATATTTGTGATTACCTCTTTTGGTTGAACACCACCCCAGTAATAGGGCTCGGGATCCGCGTTGCATTATGGGACGTGGCGGCCATATTGACAGCAACGCAACGTTAAAATACCTCTGACATAACGTTGTTGAACGAAGAGACGTAGAAGTAGAGTTGATAAAGAATAGATAGAAAAAATATGTTAAAATCCCGAAAATGATCTGAAATTTACCGGGACACACTAAATAGAGAAATCAGGGACCGGTATGTTGACAAAATCAGCATTATTATGGAGCGCCGACGACCACTTGTTGCCACTGTTTTGCATATCGGACGTCTTCGGCTACCTAGTTTGTTGTGTGAGCGCCTATACTTCAGAACAGTTTCAAAGCTACAAATCCTTGGAGTCTCATGTGCAGTTCATGAATGGATGGGTTCAGGAGCGGCAGATCATAAAGCCAGCAAACAGTGGGAACACAGTAATTCATACAAAGGTAAGCTGTGCTCAGACGCGCTCTGGCACCTGCTAACCGTCAGTGCTAACAACCACTCACGCATGTAATGTACTTTTAACTAGCTGCTATGTGTTTCAAAGGTTTAGTTAGTAACATTAACTGCCAGCCCTCCCTAAACCCTCCGGGTTTCTCACGTATTTGAGCCTTTTCCCGCTGCCGTTTTAGTATTTATGTGCATGTATGTGGTGTTGCGGCTGAAGGAAAGAAACTGTAGGCTATTAAATAAAACCGTGCAGCTTTAACTTACCAGAATGAAAATGCAGGGAACACACTCTCATTGACATCGGGATACTGTGGAAAGTTATGATCGGTAGTCTTAAAGCCGCGATCCAAGCGAGCCGACAACTCCATTGCGCTTGCTGTCTCTCCCGTGGTTGCGCCTCCAGGCAGGAAAGCGGTGGAAAGTTAACCCATTTTCTATGTTTTTCCCATGGCGATCATGTGTTGCGCTGTTACAGCCCACAACACAGCAACGGTTTACCATGGTTGAAATGAAGTTACGGTAAAATTAATCAAATTAAAACACGGCTGAGAGAGGGAGTACAATATGCGGTAGTCATAGGCAGTAGTCTGAGTAGCGGGGGCGGAGCCGCGGAGGCTTTCAATATGGCGGCCACACAAAGTAATACGTCATGACGACCAAGCCCTATACAGATACAGGCTCTGCAGAGACTGCTCTTTGAAAGAAAATTGAAATAAAATTCACTTTTAACGAGCATCCTCACACCAGATGTAATATGGCAGACTCCTCATGCTGGATGTCTCCAACAGATTTCAGCTTGGATTCCACTCTGGCAGCTGCAAGAACAGGACCGTAGCTCCATTTTGAGGCACTTGCTGTGGTGCAAACAGCTACCTTTTTTGCTTTGGACCTTTTGCCTTTGCCCAGGTCTTCTCTTCTCCGTCTTGGCTTCAAGTTGTTAACGTTTCCTAATGGTCTGAAGTTTATTTGTGTTCTACAGATGCTCTCATCTGTGTCTTTCTCAGGGGCATTCACTTAGAGGCATTCTATGTGATCCAGGTGCCTTCCCAAAGCAACATTGCATCCCTCAGCTCTGTGTTTTTAGCTACCTGACTCCTCGTCTTACCTGCCATTGCTTTGTTGTTGTCGTCCTCCCTCTTAACACTTTCTCTTTCCCTAGCGAATCCTTAACCCTCTGAAAGTGGTCACCTAATCCCATCCGCATCTGCATTTCCTCACCCTCACTAATGTTACAATCCTTGCCTGGTTCCATTTCAGAAAGAAAAGAAAAGAGATTTTGCTGCTATAGTTGCTAGTTTATCTTAATTTCAAATACTTTTATTTGTTCTCATTGTTCTAACTTAATACTTTTTATTTATTCACACTGACTGTTCTAAAAGTGTTTTCAGTGCAATAAGAAAATGTTAGTATTTTGCATCGTTTTATTTATTTTAAAATTCTGTGCATTAGAAAAGCTTGTCTTTGTGGTATTTTATTTAATTTACTGATTAATATGTTATTGTTCTAAGATTTTTTTACTAACATAAAGTCAGTAATGATTTTTTCTGTGTTCCCTTTTTATTTGAAAATGTATGAAAAAGGATTGAAATACATGTTGATACCGGTACTGATACCTGAATGTTTGTATCGTAACAACACTAGAACCAACACAAATATTTCACCATTAAGAAGCATCGGTCATTAAGAATATTCAACTTAAAAAAAAACTACTCTTTTAAGTGATTATACAGCTCACACAGTCACAATCAACATTAGTTGTCTGGGATAACATAAAGAAACATATTAGAGCAAGGCTACATATACATATGATCTGGGGTTGTTCTTTTAAAAATAACTGGGGGGAAAAAAACATAGTCAAACAAATTAATATTTTTTTCTTTTGCTCATTGCTTAGCAAATTTAAAATAAAAACTTGTGGAAAAAAACTCACATTTAAAAGAAGAAATTCAAAGATTACTGGCTTATCATTCAGAAACAAGTCACAATCATCAGCAAGCAAAGACATCAAATAATAAATATGAGAGAGATGTTTACCATTTTAGGTTTTAGGTTATTATTCATCATCCTGATTGTGTCTGCATGGCACTGCAGCAGTGAAACATATAATTTAAATATAAAAGGTCACTTTAAAACTACGATGAACCCTCTATTCTGATCTAGCGTGACGCATATTAAAAACTCACCTGAACCTGATCAGTCACGTTCTTAAAGTACCACTAAAGTGCAGATGCTCTTGTTACAAAATAATTTAGGAGCAGAGAAATATGATCCTTATTTATTACTGAAACAGGATTATTAAAGTGTTTCTGATACTGATTCTGATTAGGTGATATGCCTGGTGAATAAAATTCCTAGTATTGCAGCAGTACGGCCCTCTTCTGCTGCAAATGATATTGAAAATGTATTTTATTTTATTTATTTAACCTATATTTAACCACTCTATTAAAAAAATAAATCCCATTGAGATTAAAAACCTCTTTTTCAAGGGAGTCCTGGCCAAGAGGCAGCAAAGTTACATGTTGAACAGGTGTACATTAGATTTAATGACAGGCACACACACACACACACACACACACACAAAAAAAACATATTAAAGAAAACAATTACAGATAATTGAGGCTGTTTCAAATTATTTCACTTTCTACTTAAAAGCATTTAAAGATAAAAACTCAGTCAACTTCCAGTCTCTTTGTAAAAAATTCCACGCAGAAGGAGCTACGTAGCTAAAGGCTTTCTTCCCTAGCTCTGTGCGGGCAAAAGGAACCGTGAGCAACAGCTGATCATTGGATCTCAGGGCATAAGAGGCCATGCTTTTCTGTGTAACTAAGGTACAAATGTACGAGGGCAGTAATCCGGAAGGGCCTTGTAAATTAAAGTGTACCAATGACACTCCCTGCTCGTAGAGAGAAAAGGCCATCCCACCTGAGAGTACAGGTCACAGTGCTGTGTCATGGCTCTACAGTTTGTGATGAACCTTAATGAAGCATGGTAAACAGAGTCCAACATTTGAAGACATGAAGAACTAGCATTCTTATAAAAAGGTCTCCATAATCTAAGACCGATAAAAACGTAGCAGAGACAAGGCGCTTTTTTACTCCAAAAGAAAAACATTTCTTATTACGAAAGAAGAAACTCAGTTTAAGTTTTAATTTCTACACAAGTTTATCAATAAAAGGTTTGAAAGTGAGGGAGTGAGGTCAATTACAATTCCAAGGTATTTATACTCATGTACTCAATGACATTCCCCTCCAGAGTGGACACTGCTGGCAGGGTTTGAGGCACCTTCTTGTGATTTGAAAACAACATTAACGGATGCTCGAACGTTCCACATGCCGGATGAAACTTTATTGTCTTTAGTAATTTCTTACTTGGAAGATGCAGTTATACAGCATTTTCCCTTAACACCCCAGCAGTGTTTCCTAAATTTAATTGGCACCCACAATTAAAGCGGTGAATTATTTTAAGAAATAGTGTTAAAATGTGTATCCTCTTCAGTATTACAGCTGATGAAAGTAAATCATTATGGGCCTGATTGTGATTATGCTTGCTGGGACAAAACATTTGGCACATCATTTTTCAATGTGGCTCAGAATGGGGAGAGGAAGAGAAAATAAAAAAAAAGGTATTACAACATCCGTTATTTAAATGGTAATTACAGGGAACAATACAGAAAGTGAGTAAAATAAAAAGTGAACATGTGATGTTTCAGCAGTTGGATCTTTAACCCTGAAGGTGTCACCTCAGTTTAATTAACTCCAAGGAGGAGGCTTGCCTATTGCCTCCTTTTCTCTATTCTTTATATATTTACAGGTCTGTTGTTCCTGGATGTGAGAGCAGATGGCTTGGTGGTCAGTGTGGTGTTGAGTATTGAACGCAGGGCGTGATGGATGAGTGTTTGGAGCTTATATAGTGGACATGTTAAAGCACCCATCGTTAACTGTGATTGTCCTGGACATTGGACAACTGTGGGCTGTTTCACCCCACCAGCAGGTCAGCCAGGTATGGAGCAACCAAATCTTAACATGACCTCACCTCCACAAGGTCAGTACCCCTGCAAGGGGATAACTCTTCACACCCCTGAGCATGTCGAGCAGCATGAGCACTGCGGGCTCCGAGCTGTCAGGGGAAAAGACTGCATGAACTTTTAGTGGACACTGGAGCCACATATAAGCCTCTGGTTTGTGGACTAAGACTGTCACTGATCATGATATTGAGAGAAGAAACACTGTCTGCCGTTGTGACCTGAGGGGGAGAAAGAATTGCTAACATCTATGGAGGACTGTGAACAGAGCCTGCTACAACTGGTGTTCTCTCCAGCTATGGAAGATGCAACGTCTGGGTTCCTGCTTTTCCTCCCCCCTGACCCGCCACACGTCACTCTGTTCTACGACAGGAAGCACACAGACTATCAAGATTCTTTAAGGTAAAACAGACAGTCATTTCTAGGAATATGTATGTGGCACCTGAGTGACTGCTGCTACTGCTGAACAATTTATAACGATATATGATGTTGGATGAAATGATTTCTCATATTTCTCTTTCTCTCCATGTTGAGCACCAGGTAAAAGAATTAGGGGCAAGGTTAAATGTTCCCTTCAGGCAACTGATTGGGCTCCTACCAGCGTGCAGGTTTGCTGTTTTAAAAATATACTAATACCTTTTAAATTGTCTGACTGATAAGTTTATTTTAAACATGCGTTTGATATGTTACCATGGCCGGGAATGTAATGATCATCATTACGCAGCAGAAGGTCCACGGAGGTTGGAATACTTTCATGTGTTCCACTTACATTTAAGGTTAGTAAAGATAAAATTGCAATTTGCCAGGAATCATCTCTTTCCTGGACTGTGTTATTTTCAGCAGGAACAACCAATGTGTCCTCCAGCAACAAGCAAAGCGTTCTAACAAACCCAAACTACAACGCGTGAATGACACGTTATCGTTTTGGGACTAAATGGTTGCTGCCACAACTACATTGTGGGTACGTTGATCTCACGCAACCTTTGAGGGACCTCGTGAAAATATCAGGTATGATAAATTTGAATCTGTTTTTGGATTCAGGATACGAGGAAGTGTTTTTTTCCTACTTCACCAAAGATTAGCCTTTGCAGTTGAATTGACTCTCTTTGGATAGTGTTATATACATATCAGTAAATGTTAGATAAAATAGAAAAACAGAGTGCAGGATTTTTTGACATGAGAATGGCATCTATTGAAGAGGAACAGAGAGGAATTAATTACAAGAAGAGTGTAGGTGGAGCAGAGCAGCTTCAGAGGTGCGTTGGAGTAGAACGGGTGCTGTAAAACGACCTGATGGTGTTTCCTCCAGAATTAAAACAGGAAATTTTTCTGAAGCACCCGGAGTAGAACATCTGGGGTTATAGAGGTTACAACAATGTCTTGTGTAAGATGGTGTGATGTGTGGTCACTTTACGGACATCGTTACAGAAAAAAAGAAAAAAAAAAGAAAAGTACTTTGATTTCAAACCACAATTAACCAACTTTTGATTCCACAGACACAGTAATCCACATCAGGGGTTTAAAGTATTTGTGTGTGCGTGCATGGATTATTTTACAGGACGACCAGAGGCCTGTGAAAGGAGAGAACAGAGAAACAATTATAAAATGTCTCATTAACTATTACATTTCTAGGCGTAGGTTACCTGACAGGATGAAGATGGACAATGGAAGGTGGTAAGGATCAATTCGCATTTGAAAAAAACAATTGGCTAAAATCTGTGCACAGACAAAAATGTATTGGGTTGATGCTTTACCATTAGCATTGATGTCAGTCAGAAGTTCTGTAATTCAGAGATGGGGACTGACACCACATGAGTTACACACAGGAAGACCTTTTCCAGGTCCACACACCAGGTTACCATGTCAACCAATGAATGAAACATCAATGCCCCGTCGTGGTTATTACAGTACTCTCCAGTTTTGTTTCAGCGTTCACCAAACAGGTCCCACCACAGGGTGCCAAAGGAAACACCGAGACCAGTTCAGAACCAGAGGGGGAACTCCGGAAAGTCATCAAAAGGAAGTGGTCAGAACCAAGGTGGACCGGCCCGTACCAGGTGGTGGAACGTACTTTGCACGCAGTCAGGCTCAAAGGAAAAGGCGACACATGGTATCATTGGAGTCAGTGTGCAGCCACTGAGGAACCTCAGAGCTCTCAACATCAGGTGCACCAGGATTTACAGGATAACAACGCCATGAAAGGGAGCCTACCGGTGAATCCTCTACTCAACCAGGGGCATAATAATACCAGTAGAGAGATTTCAGTGAGTTTAAGCTCACTCACAAAAATTGAGGAAAGGAGACAGAGCAGAAGAACAAAGAAGAGGCGGAAGCACGGTCAAATCCTGACCAGAAAAGACAGTAGCATCAGTGCTACAAGGGGGACAGAAGAGGCGGAAGAAGTGGGTTTTAACTGACCACAGGGTGTTGTAGCAACTCTCACACCCAGAGGGACAAAAGAAAACCAAAAGAGACGCAGAGACCTAAAAAAATAAATAAATATTGTTTTTACCTTTGTATTTTTGCATTTCTTGTTGAAATTTGTGTGTTTTCTCCACAGGTGTTTTTCCACAGGGGCACTAAAATAGCACAAAGCATGTGGGCAGGAAGACTAACCAAACCCCCTAAGGATTGGGTTGCAGGACGTTTATTTTGTTGTATGTTAGTTGTTTTAAGTCAGAGCTGTTATTAGTGAGCTATAAGAGGGTCAAATGCATTCGGACAAGAGTTTCTGGTCTGAAAACATTTGGGATAAGGCTCCTATTATGAGGGATTTTCTTTTGCTTTTATTCAACTCATCTAATATACATATATAGATATGTTTTGGAGTTTATTAACCCCACAAGGGGTTTGAATAAGATTCAAAGAGGCACCTTTAAGATACAATAATCTTCGCAAAATATAACATGCATGCAAAGAGATAGGGGACACTGCTAAAAGAAATTCATTTTGCACCAAAACGTAAATTTACATGATGTAAGCATAGAGCAGCTTAAAAAAATATTCAAATGGCTACATATGGATTCCCATTCCAATAAAAACACAGGGTTTGAGCTGATGCATGTATAAGATTTAACTTGAAGTATTACTGTTTTTTTTTTGGGAAAACATGTGTTTTTCTTTTACTACTTATTGTCGTTACAATGTCATAACAAACCAGTAAATTTAGGGTTTTCTACTGCAATAGTTTGTGGGTGAACTTTTAAAAGAGTTCAAACTTTGATCCATTTTTAATACACATTTATGAAGGTTTAACATGCTTTTAATATTCTTATATATGCTTCAAGGCCGTGTCTGTTTCCTCAGAGGAATAGAATGGGAATAGATTAAGGTTAAATGCGCTTAAAAGTATCAGGAGAGAGTTTCAACGCCAGTTCCTAGGCAGTGGGAAAGAACGACTCCAGTTCACACGCAGCAGGAGAAAACAACAAGAGAAGATAGTTATTAGGGAGTAAGATAGCGATAAGGAGTTAAAAATATTAATTTATTTTTATATAGACATCATGTTCTTTCATTTAATAAAAAATTTAAATCAGTAGAAAATTTTTATTCCAATTTCAAAACGTATATGGATTTCTAATTAAAATTGTAATCCCATCATTCTTGTCCATTGATAAAACTGTGACCAACAGCACAGCTGTGAAATTCCTGCACCTTTGATGGTGGTGAAGGAAGGCTGCTCTGTGCAACTCTTTTTACCACAAAACAATTAACATCATCCTGAGCAAATGAGCAGTCTTTCAACAAAGTTGAGCACAACACAGAAAATGATCTGTGCTGGTGGTTGAGAGTCTACAGTCTTAATTATTTCCATCAGAATCCATTTGTAAACCAGTTGCTCTGATATCTCACCAGACCAAATTGCACCAATCACAGACTGGTATTAAACCTGCTGCTTTGATCAATGGCATCTATTCCACTGCTGCTGGACTCGTCTCCTGAACAGGAACTCCAACAGTCTCTATGCGTGTCAGTGATGCCAACGGCGTCTTTTCTTTGGCTGAGGCTTCTGGATCCTGCAGGGACAAGATTTGTATTTAAATTCTTTACTCCCAAAAAAAGGAATCACACATTCAGTTAAATGGCACAACTTATTATAGCAAACATTTAATAATTAAACTATGTGGTATGTTTAAATGCAATATCACAGGGTAAAATACATCTACAAGGTAAATGTGAAATATAGAAATAGTTTATTATGAATCTGCAATTGAAGATGGATTAGGTGTAAAATGGTTTGTGTCAAGAAAAAGGGTTAAGCTAGAAGAATTTTTAAACTAGGGCTGGAAGAACAAAATGATGTATAGGCCTTGGATATGTACACGTCTTAATTGAAACACATTTGCTTGGACTCGACGCTGCCACTTGGATTCTGAAATTCTAAAACATCTCCAGCTCCATCAATGTTGGGATGCCTCAAGGGTGTGTGCTCAGTACCCTGCTATACCCTGCTGTTTCAAATTAGTTTGCATCCCCATATTAAAAACTCACCTGAACCTGATCAGTCTGAGAACGCTGCGTCTCTGTTGGCCGAGGTAGGGCTGCCGTAACGTCTCTGCTGGGATTATCCTGAGAACCTGGCTCCTTCGTTTTTATCGGTTTCTTCTTTGCTTGTGATGAATTTGATTCAGCTTGTTGGTTTTCTGGTACGTCTTTTTTAGCAGCAGGACTTTCTCCTTCAACGTCCTCTGGGGCCTCCTGCTGCTCTTCAGACCCTGAGTCAACAGAGGTGTTCTCTGCTAGCTCAGGGCTTTCCTCATGCTGCTCACCATCGACTCCATCCACGCTGAACAGGGGGTCTGCAGCTTTTAGTGTCTCCACACCAATGGGTGCGGGGGCCTCCCTCACTCTACAGGGTAGTCTCCGTTGAAGGTTGTTCCTGTCTAACCTGGCATTCTCACCTTGGTAACGTGGAACGTGCTGTTGATCAACTGCAAGCATAGGAGGACGACCAGGTGCATCCCCTCCAGCCAAGTAACCATGATCCTCAATCCTCAAAGGACGACGCTGCTCCAGCTCTGGAGGAGGTGGATCCCTTTGATGGCGGCGAAAGAGTCCCGTGATGCCATGTTGGAAGGCTGCCTGCACACCTCCATACATGAACACCTGCGTAAGAGTCAAACACATACCAGTCAGGGGATCCATTGTCTTTTTTTCCTGGATTTTATTGTTAAGTGTGATGATGTGTCTTTACCACGACGGAAAGCACAATGGTGAAGAGGACTGGGATCTGCAGGGTAACCGGGAGATCTTTGAGGAGTTCTCGAAGAAACTCACTTATCCCCTGCCCAAGGTGCTTCAGTGGCTCTGTGATGAAGGTTGTGATGGTCACTGAAATTGCCTAAAAAAATGGGAAGTATCAAAGGATTAACTTTTATATCAGACTTTATATGTTCTCTCTAGACTTAGACTTAGACAACTTTATTTGTCATTTTGTATGCACAGAGTGCGTGCCGAACGAAATTTCGTCGCATACAGATTGTAAATTACAGGATAAACTGCAGCAGTGATTTAAAAGTAAACAATTGAAATGTAAACAATGCAGGAGAAAGAGACAGTGTACCGGTGACTATTTTTAAAACCATTTGTATGTGCAAAATTGATTGCGCAAAGGGCATTTGTGCAAGAATGCATTTAGAAAACTAAGAGTTTGACAGCATTTGTAATGCTAGAGATGCAGTGATGCAAATGTGCAAATATGCGAATGTGGTGCAGAGTTCAGTTTATAGTTCAGCAGTTCAATAGTTTGATGGCAACAGGGAAAAAGCTTTTGCAGAAGCTGGTGGACCTGCAGCAGATGCTGCGGAACCTCTTTCCAGAGGGCAGCAGGGAGAACAGTCCATGGTGGGGGTGTGTGGGGTCCCTGATGATGTTACGGGCTCAGGACACACAGCGCTGGGATGAAATTGAGGTCTTTAATTGAGGGAAGAGGAGCCCCAATGATCCCTTCTGCTGTCCTCACCACTCTCCTCACGTTCTTCCAGTCGGAAGCACTGCAGCCTCCACACCACAGAGAGACAGCTGGTCAGAATGCTCTCTATGGTGCTTCTGTAGAAAGTCGTGAGGATGGGCGGGGGCAGGTTTGCTCTCCTCATCCTCCGCAGGAAGCACAAGCGCTTCTGTGCCCTCATCACCAGTGACGTGGTGTTCACAGACCAGGTGAGGTTGTCCGTGATGTGCACCCCCAGGAACTTGGTGCTGCTGACCACCTCCACAGCTGAGCTGTTGATGAGCAGTGGAGCTCGGTGAGGCCGGTTCTTCCTGAAGTCGACGATGATCTCCTTTGTCTTCTCCACGTTCAGGATCAGGGTGTTGTCCACCAGCCCACCAACTGCTCAACCTCCTCTCTGTAGTTCTGGTCGTTGTCGTCTCTGATCAGGCCCACCACCGTTGTGTCGTCTGCAAACTTCACAATGTGATTTGTGATGAACCTGGGGACGCAATCATGAGTCATCAGGGTGAACAGCAGGGGGCTCAGGACGCAGCCTTAAGGGGAGCCCGTGCTGAGGGTGATGACATCAGAGGTGTTCTGTCCGACCCGGACTGACTGAGGTCTGTTGGTGAGAAAGTCTAGCAGCCAGTTGCAAAGGGTTGTGCTGAAGCCCAGATGTTCCAATTTTCCCACCAGATTCTGTGGGATGATGGTGTTGAACAGTGAACTGAAGTCCAGGAACAGCATCCGCGCGTGGGTGTTCTTCTCCTCCAGGTGTGCCAGGCTCAGGTGAAGAGCAGAGGAGATGGCGTCCTCAGTGGAGTGGTTCCGTCGGTAGGCAAAGTGGGTTGAGTGTTGGGGGAAGACTGGAGACGATGTGTTCCTTCACCAGCCTTTCAAAGCACTTCAACAATGATTGAGATTGTTGCCCTATTTTGTGCACAGGATATCTTTATCTGATCTTAAACATTCTGGGTGATCTAAGACATTTAAGTGTGACAAAAAAGTAAATCTGTAAGAAGGGGAAATACTTTGCATGATCTAAATGCCCCGTTGCAAAAGTCCTAAATTTAGTGTCATGATGATGTGAGTGTGAATAGACTGCAGCATGAAGGGGTTGTGTATATATTAGTCAGATGCTTTAAACGTTGTGACAGATCTGTGTTCAGCCTCAATTGCCACCATTACATTCATCAGCATGGTGACCTACCTTGGTTGGAGGCACCAGAAGGAGAGGGTTAACCATGAGCACTTCATAGTATTTCTTGCAGGGGTCATCTTGAAGAGTCATTGTTGTTCTGAACAACTCTGCAGAATAACAACAGATTAATTCACATCACAGCTAAACGTGCATTACCTTTGCTTAGTTAGGAAAATAAGCAGTTGAACCAAACTGATGCAAAATTAAGCTGATCTCCAGGACATTAAAATGCGATTACGCTAGACAGCTTACCTTTCAGATTATCCCAGTAGTCGATTTTCTTCACTCCGGTGCATTTTGCATTGAAGTTTTCCATCTTTACAATATCGTTTTGGTGCTTCGCGAAGGCGGTCTGCATAAGTCATAAAAACAGATGATTTCTAAGCTCTGAATGGCAGCAAAACAAAACAGCAAGACAGCTGAAAGAGCTCATCCTCACCTGGTACAGATAGAACCAGTTCCAGATAATACTGATAACAAAGCAAACAGCGAACATCCTTTTGAACTGCATGAACCAGGAGACAGCTGACCACAGCTGGGTGCAGATGATGGTGGATATAAGGAGAACAAGTAACGCGACCTGGAACACAGAGAAAAGATCTATGAGTTCGCCTAAATAGCCCAGCAAACCTTTACACCTATAACACCTCAAAGCTTGTGAGAAAGACATTCTAAAAGTTTTTATCAAGTCCAAATATTATTGTTTGATGTTACACTTGGTTAAAAACTAGTTTTTTTGTGCTGATATGTGTTAAGAAGGATACAAAAATCCAGTGACTGGAAATTTGACCCTTGACTTTCTTACAAACTCTCCAAGGCTGGCTGACGTGTAGAGTACTAAAGATACATGCAAAGTAAGATCAATGACGCTACCTTTAACACTGTGTCAAGCTCAACACCGAAGGTGTCTTCAAAACGCCACTTCCACGCCTCATAATCATGCGGTTTAAAGTCCACCAAAATCTGACTGATTGCACTGTCCAGAGCTCCTGTTCTCCATCTATCCTCGCCATCCAGAAGTGACTGAATCTCAGTCATACCTTGTTTGGAAAGCTTGATCTTGGCATCATAAAGTACATCAGAGGAGTCAGTGGGCTGTAGAGATAAAAAAAGAAGAAATAAAGTTTAAAAATAGTTTTGTTTACTGCATTTTTACTGAATAAGCATTGTGGAAGATCAATATTATAAAAAAAAAACATCTGGAGCCAATGTGCATTACAGTGAATGCTCTAATCATGGACAGCAAAATGATGATTAAATCAATCTAATTTAGAAAAATGTATATGAAATCAGGACCTACCACACCGAGTCTCTGTATTTCCTTCAGCAGCCTGGTCAGGAACCTCTTGAACACTGGATTGCACGTAGGCTGCTGTGACATGAGTTTAATCTCTCTCTTTTGGTCTTCATTCTAAAGAAATGAAACAATATTTTAAACTTGACTTAATTTGTTCCTGTTCCGAGCTACCATACATGTTTTTGGACTCTGGGAGAAAACAGAGTACCCAGAGAGAACCCACACACACAAGGGGAGAACATGCCAGCTCTATGCTATGGATCTCGTTTTTTCGGTCATGACCCAAAGCTCATGACCATAGATGAGGGTAGGAACGTAGGTCGACCGGTAAATCGAGAGCTTCGCCTTTTGGCTCAGCTCTCTCTTCACCACAACGGACCGGTACAGCGCCCGCTTCACAGCAGACACCAGTCAAGTGAGAGCTGTAGATCACGCCCTGATGAAGCCAATAGGACCACGTCATTTGCAAAAAGCAGACATGCGACCATAAGCCCACCAAAACGGATCCACTCAACACCTTGGCTGCGTCTAGAAATTCTGTCCATAAAAATTATGAACAGAATCGGTGACAAAGGTACACCTTGGCGGGGTCCAACTCTCACTGGAAACGAGTCCGACTTACTGCCGGCAATGCGGACCAGACTCTGACACCGGTCATACAGAGACCTGACTGCCCTTATTAAAGGGTCCAGTACTCCATACTCCCGGAGTACCCCACACAGGACACCCCGAGGGAAACGGTCAAATGCCTTCTCCAGATCCACAAAGCACATGTAGACTGGTTGGGCAAACTCCCATGCCCCCTCCAGGAATCCTGCTGAGGGTGTAGAGCTGGTCCAGTGTTCCACGGTCAGGACAAAAACTACACTGCTCTTCCTGAATCCGAGATTCGACTATCCGACGGACCCTCATTTCCAGAACCCCTGAATAGACCTTACCAGGGAGGCTTAAGAGTGTGATTCCTCTGTAGTTGGAACACACCCTCTGGTCCACCTTTTTAAATAGGGGGACCACCACCCCAGTCTGCCAATCCAAGGGAACTGCCCCCGATGTCCACTCAATATTGCAGATCCAGAGCCTAAGTTAAGGTACTCAGGGAGAATCTCATCCATCCCCGGGGCCTTGCCACCAAGGAGCTTTTTAACCACCTCGGTGACCTCAACGCCAGAGATGGGAGAACCTGACCAGAAGTCCCCAGGCCCTGCTTCCTCAATGGAAGACGTGTTGGTGGAATTAAGGAGGTCTTCATAGTATTCTACCCACCGACGCACGACATCCCGAGTCGAGGTCAGCAGCACACCACCCCCACTACAAACACTGTTGGTCCTGCACTGCTTCCCCCTCCTGAGATGCCAGATGGCAGACCAGAATCGCCTCGAAGCCATATGGAAGTTTTTCTCCATGGTAATCTGAACTGCCTCTTGGCGCATATGCACAAACAACAGTCAGAACCTGTCCCCCCACACGTATGTGGAGGGAAGCCACCCTCTTGTTCACCGGGGTAAACCCCAACGTACAGGCACCAGGATGAGGGGCAACAAGTATACCCATTCCTGCTCGGTGCCTCTCACCAGGGGCAACTCCAGAGTTGAAGAATGTCCAGCCCTTCTCAAGGAGACTGGTTCCTGAGCCATGTGTCGAGGTAAGTCCGACTATCTCTAACCGGAAACTCTCAACCTCACACACCAGCTCAGCCTCCCCACCAGAGAGGTGACATTCCACGTCCCAATAGCCAGCTTCTTCAGCCGAGGATCAGAACGCCAAGGTCCCCGCCCTCGGCTGACACCCATCACACAAGACACTCAACCCCTTTGGCCCCTCTGACAAGTGGTGAGCCCATTGGAAGGGGGACCCATGTCTCCTCTTCGGGCTGTGCCCGGCCAGGCTCCATGGGTAAATACCCAACCACCAGGCGCCCGCCAGCGTGCCCCACCTGCAGGCCTGGCTCCAGAGTAGGGCCCCGGAGACACGTGTCCAGGACTAGAGAACATTTTTCTGGTCCTGGAGGTAAGACCACGATAACTATTCATGTTTTGTTTTTGTAATGAAATGTGTGTAATGTGGGGGTATAGTTTTTAAATGTGTTACAAATGCAGAAATCCGCCATAACTCATAAACTGTTACCAATTAAATTACAAATAATTTATTTATTTATTTTCATCAAAGAATCAATATTTTTTCCATGTCTCTTGGTGAATTTATTTGGCTCAATCAGTCTCCTTCAGCACTTTGCAATGAGTCTACTCTGTATTTGTAAATCTGACTCTGATGACGTCAGTGCCTCACCAGCTATGAACCCTACCGCACGTCACTGGTACTTAGCGTTACAGAAAACCTTCGTTTTCACTTTCCATTTATGCTTGTGTTACATAATGTGTATATTAATGTGCATCACCTAATTATTTCATGGGTTAATTTTAAAGGGGCTTTAATATAGAAAATCCGTTTAACGTCACTACACTACAATAACTCTGTAGGTCTTAACTTCTAATCTATTTTCAAGTTTAAGATTTGCAAAATAAACAGACATACAATTTTTTTTCATGCATTCACATTAACACATAAATGATAAGAAAAAAATCTAACCTTAAACATAATTTGATATTTAGTTCTCTAATATTTGGTATTGTGTTTATTAACATACATATAGCATATGGTGTTGTGCTGCTAAATAGGCAAGCCCTGTTTTTTTTTTGTTTTTTTTTTTCTAAATGATTTGCATAAGTGTCGTTTCCAGCTGCAAGGTTTAAGGAAAGTGAAACTTTTACAGCACCAGATCAGCGTTCGCCTGGTCTGAGCACTAACCTGCCTCTGGAGGTCCGCCACCTGCTGATTGCAGGATGTCAGCTCAGCCTGGTTCGGGTCCTGGACGTACTCTCTTCTTTTGGTGCCCACATTGGTGAAGGTCGTTGGCTGTGAAGCAGAACACCCGCCCAATTTGAATACTCTCCCCAGAGCCAGAAACACCAGCATTGCTTGTTTTCTATAAAACTCAATGACATTCGTGTAAGTATTAAATACACTAACCTCGGGAGGTTTCCTCATTGTTTTGGTGCTGGAATCGTAGTTGATCATGTCGTAAGGATCCAGCCAGTCGCCGTCGTCTTGCTGACCCCGAGCAGACAGCGACAGGCAGCACAGCAGCAATAAAAGCGGCATCCTGACCATAAGTACGGAGTCTAAACCCAACAACAGCTCCGGCGAACCTGGAGACGAGCTACGGCCCCGGTGTCAAAACTACAGCTTTAGCGACAAAGACTCTGTTAAGACCCCACCTGTTCCTGCACATACTCATCTCAAAGTTACCGAAAGTAAAAGTTACAGCCACACAAACGCTTCGGGCGGAATAATAACACCGAACCACCCATGACTAATGTTGGCAAGATAGATAAACCTTATCCGGGTCGGCTCCACGACGCAAACCGGATGTGTTTTAGGAACGTTGAAAGGGCTCATGGGAAATGCAGTTTAGCGTTAAAATGGTCTAAAACGGACGTCTAAATGAGAAATTGTTGATTGTGTTATAACATTTTGTTATTTTTGTACATGTACGTTACCCCATAAGTTTAAGCACGTTGGAAGGGCCCGTGGGAAATGCAGTTTATCATGAAAAGGATCTAAAAGTGACGTCTAAATGAGAAATCGTTGTTCGTGTTAATTTTTATTTTTGACATTTAAGTTCAATGACCAAACCATTAAAGGTATATGGATCGGGAGGAAGTTTATGTTTATTAAGCTCCAATTTAATCAAAGGTATGACAAGTAAGTTTCATTTGGAAAGACAAGGAAGCAAATAATTCTACAATTTCAGACAAGCTTCCACCCCCTGCTGTTATTGCCATGTTTGAAAACTGTTCATCTGTATAATCTCAAACTAAAGATTTTGATATGAATAAAAAGTTTAACTTTAAACGTTGCTGATCTAGATTATCTCACAAGGGAGTAGTACAAACCATAACAGAATAAAAAAAAATATTAGAGCCTCAAACAATTCTTATGAAATAAGCATAGCTGAACCTAAAGTTAAATAATTCAAATCCTTTCCATCACCATCTCAACTGGTGTGCTGCAATGTTGTTTGCACTGCTTCATTGTATCTTATCCCTCTTGGCAATATAACAGGCATTAACTTGGATGGCTTTAATGATCTATTATAATTATTGCCCAAATGCGCAAAATTCAGTTCCCCTGAATTAGGTTGCATTACTGGAAGATTTCTAACATGCTTTAATCGTGGGACCAGCAGAAAACACGATTGGTCAATTCAACAACAGTTTTTAAAATCACTATTATTAGCCAAGTTAACATCTATCCATGAAACCTCAAATATACACACACACACACACACATATTTTTATTATTTTATTAAGTTACAGACTTACAGAACTAGCTGCAGCTTTCACAATACTCCAACTGGAACATTTAGAACTATTGGAAAGGGAAAATAGACTGCAAGTAAAATTTCCAAACTTGCTAGAAATGTAGGCCCAACGATCTGCCCAAATAAAATTTAAAGTTATAGGTAATACTGGCACCTAGCAAATCAGACCATACACACACACACAACCCACCTTCACAGAAAACAGCCATTTCTCAACGTTGTCAAACCCACAGGAAAGGTATATAATGTCGTATTTTGTTCCATTTCTGGTCAGCTTCTCTTAGTGGCTCAATGTTTGCAGGCTGCTGCTCTTTTGCCTACACAAAATACCAAATACTGCTCTCTGTTTTGGGAACTCTCATATGACTGTCTCAGGAACCAGGAAGGAAACAGGGCTATACTCCTGAACCAAAGTCGTTCCGGACCATTCCTCTAGGTTTGAAAGGTGAAAAACTTCACCAAGACATTGTTGATGGAGCGGACCGATTGTGTAAAGGAAATCTAACTTCCATCCTGGGTAACAAATGAGAATGATTTTGGTTAATTTTGCAGTAAATTTCTCACGTATCGCTCCTTTGAAACAAAATTGAAAATAAAAAAGCATTAACAATTAGTATGAGCAAAACATTTATTGTCAAATTGTGCATTTAATATTTACAAAACATTATGAACACATTTATTGTTCTTAGTACTGAAATACAGTTTCTGTTGGGAGGAACAGCATGTTTATAAAAATGTGAAACAAGCAGCGACACCACCAGTTTATCTGTTTAATACAGAGGTTCTGAGTTTAGATTTATTTTCCTCTTTTCCCTTTAGCACCCTTAGGTTGTCTTCCTTTTCCTTTTCCTCCTTTTGCTCGCTGTTCTTTCCTCTGCACCCCCCGCATGTCCTTCTTCATGCGTCCGTCCACCACTTTGAAGAATCCCTTCACTCCACGAGGCCGCCTCACATTCTTGCCAACTCCTTTTTTGGCTACAACGTATGTTACTTCTCTCTTTTCCTTTTTCAAGCCAGCTTTCTTGTAGATACTGAGAATGACGAAAAACAAACATGATCAGTAATTTAAAATTTACTGAGTTGGGATCAGTCAGTAAATGACTGCAGCTTCAGTCTCAGGGTTGTAAAGACATACCTCTTCAGCTGAGCCATCTTCTCTCTCTCAGAGATGTCGGCAGTGTTGACGACAGCCTCGGCTTTCTTCTTGGCTTGCTCCATCTTCTTCAACATCTGGTAAAAACCAACAGAAAATGGACTTAATATTTGCCTAGTCTCCAATAGGAATATATATATATATATATATATATATATATATATATATATATATATATATATATATATATATAAAAAATAATAATAAAATTTTCCAATTATGAATCAATTCTCATATGTTAATTCCTAATATTCAATTAATATAACCAAAAATAAAAAATAATTTTCTTATCCGTTTGGGTTTTCTGCCCCACAGCTTGTTTGTGAAAGCAATTGTCTCAGCATTCAGGGAGAGGTTTGGTCCTTACAGCCGCCATTAGCTACCATTACTTTATTAATTTGCAGTTAAATGTTAATATGATACTAGTATCAACATGTTGTGTAATTAATGTCATGAAATACAGTTAAGAGCTAAAAAAAAAATTTAATACCAGCAATCAAATTGATTCAGCCCTAGTCTCCAATTCATTCTTTAAAATCATAAGGATCTGCAGCCTTCTTTACGTCTTCAGCCCAGTTTCACAGAGACACCAGCACTTTTTATCTTACCCTCCTCTTCTTCCTGGCCTTAGCCTCAGCCACCCGTTTGATTGGCCGGGCGTTGATCTCTTTCCATTTCTGTTTGTATTCCTCCACCATGTCCTTGGTGACAGGCACCGGCTTATTTCTGTGTTTACGTTCATCATCCAGGAACCACTCCGGTACTTCCCATGGCTCGTCAGAGCTGGCAAACCTACAACAAGAGACAATCAGTCCCTTTGTACGGATTCAAAATTCATCCAACCCAACAGTGTGGCCCATATTGTACTTAGTCCATCATGAAATGGCCGTTATAGTAATAGTTTTGTGTCTTTTAATTACAATGATGGAAGTAAGATGCATGTTATCACGCTTATAAAGTATGACTTTCAAAATCAGGTATTTACCTGTGGAAGGAGTTGTCTACCAGGTCTCTGGCTCTCTTCTTGGATGTAGCAATCTCACATCCAAGGGCCAAACCCTCTGGATCCAGGATTCTGGCTTTCTTACCTGAAAACCAATGGAAACACAAACCCTTACAGATACAATATGTCTTAAGTAGCTGGAACAATATTTTTACTTCATACAGTGGATGAAAAATCTGTTTAAAAACTTATTTTGCTTAATGTTTTTATATATTCTTTCATGTTATGATTTTAATGTAGTGAATTGCAATAAAATTGTAATCTGACAGTAAAAAATATAAAAAAAAGTTTAATTCTACAGTATTTCCAACCTATATTAATTAAAACCTACTCAAAGAACAAAGAAATATGTTCCCTCTGTATACAAAAGCTGCACCAGGAGCGAACTATGAGGACATCCCAGAGTTCGATGTTTGAGTTCTTCTAAAGCATGAAATCTCCTGGCCAGACGAAATGTTGTTGCCACTTTATGTAAGAATAAAATTCTCTGTTATTGTGGAGTATGTTCATGCATTTATACTCACTGGTGCTTTCAACAGGAACGACCTGGAAGTTGTCATCTTCAGCATCTCCTGACGCTCCCCCGGACCCCTTGGCTCGCTTCATTCTCACAATCTCACTGGAACAAAAATTATTCAGACGTGAGTTGCGGCAGCTGTTGCATACCATCTTCTTTTCAAGCGCTCAACTATTTAAACTTCTAGTTTCCTTCGATCAACTCTAAATTGTCGACACAATACATCAAGGTCACAGAAAATAAGGTTTTACTTTTCATCGTCGCTGCTGTCATCTGAGTCGCTTTCCTCTGCAGCTTCCTGTGAAGGTCCAGGAGTTTCCACATCTGCAGGAGCGACGTCCTCTTTGGTGTCTTCTTCCTCATCTACTTTATCTTCGCTCTCTTCTTCAGCTTTCCTCTTTTTACCTTTCCCTTGGGAATAAATAAATAAATTAGAATTTGCAGATTTACAGTCCCTGTCTCTCCAAATTTCCCAGATTTGTGCAGGACTGTACTGCATTTTTCACTGTTGTCCAGCTGTCCTGTAAACAAATATTGTCCTGCAATTGACTGGGTCAGATTCGGAAAAGTCAAAAAAATGATTCCACATGCGCTTTCCTGAAACAAAGAACGCAGAGCTGCGGTAATTATCAATGAGAGCTGCGTCGCCTGTCGATCAATAGGCAGCAGCGCCGCAGCTCACGAGCAGTTGTGCACCAATAAGCTCGTAAATTAAAATGCTGCATACAGATTAAGGAAACTACATCAAAGAAAATGAACTTAGGCTACAACATAAACTGGAGAAGGCTTTCTAATTGGGTGAGGCAAGAGTTATTTTACAGTTTGACACGTAGGGTAGCATGATGTGAAGCAACGCTGTAGAAACAGAGCTGAAAAAGCCTCCTGTCAAACTATGGACTCACTTTTATTCCAACCCAAAAATACCTGCCTGACAGACAAGGCAAAGCAGCCATGATTAACTTAAACTATATTTAACTTTACACAAAAGTTTTATAACGTTTTTCTAATTAAAAAAGTGCTCATCTTTAAAAGCTAGTTATGTATTTTTTGATAAACTTAGAACAATTTTATTAAAACTTTTTTAAAGTTTAACATCCCATCCATCCATCGATTTTCTAAATCCGCTGTTCCGTGCAGGTGTGACGTCGGCATAGTATCTGATGGGGAGGTGCGGCTCGACAGGATCGTGTGGAGGTTGGTGCTCATCTCCAGTGGTTAAAGGACAAGAGGCGGGGATGCTGAGTACGTCATGGACAGGTCGCCAGTCAAAGGCTAAAATCTAAGTTTTATTAAACTTCAAAAAAGTGAAATAAGGCCGTTTGATAAATGTGTGAGTTGTGATAATGTGCAATAACAGGCAGAGACTGATTATTGTAATGTGCAATCTGTGTGTGGGGGTTAGGTATTGATTAGAGGATCTTCTGGCATGGTTAGGATGTTGTTCCTGCTGCATAAGCCAAGTGCCCCTGACATTCAGATCACCGTTTCATCAGAGTTGTCCAGGAACTAAGGAGCGAGGACACCCCGGGCATTAATGGCTGCGTGAAGTTAAGTCTAAGTGTTATGACACATTCTGTCATGTCGGACAAGATGTTTGGTAAATGAGGTGCTCTCTCTGGTCAGCAGGGGTTTTCACCTTGGAGGTCTCCCATAGACGCCATTTTCACCCAGTTTCTTGCTTATTGTTGAACCATCAACACTAACCTTCACTGAGGCAAGAAAGGTCTGCAGGTCTTTAGATGTTTGGGCTCTTTTACAACTTCCTGGACGACTGGCCAGCGCTCTCTTGGTGAATTTTTGGGTCGGCAGCTCAATTTTATAAAAGGTTCACCACTGTTCCGTGTTTTCTCCATTTGTGGAGAACAATTCTTACTGAGATACTAGAGGCTCAAAGCCTTAGAAATGGCCTTCTTAGCTTTTTTAGACGAACAGATGTTAGTAAGTTTGTTCCTCTTTGTTGGAGGCAGGATTTCAGAATCAGCTTTAATTATCAAGTTTGTGCACAAATGCAAAGAATCTGACTTTGGTTCCACTTTTCTCTGAAGGAAGACATTTTTAATATAAATACTTGTGAAGAGAAATGGAAATTAACTGATTTATTGGCACCTGAGACTTTTTAGCCCACCCAATGTGGTTAGACAGGTTGCATTTCGATGATTTCCTGATTCTACGGTCTGGTTGAGATCATCCGCATGTGACTATTGAAGCTACCATGAAGATCTGGGTAATCACTGTTTATACATGATTTAACAAGAGGCTGATTACTTTTTCCAATAAGGTCAATTTTGGTTGGAGGAATTTCGTCCCTTAATAATCTCATATCTCATTTTTATAGTCAAGTCATCCAGACCAATTGAAAGCCATTCTAATTTAATCTTAGTCATTAAACAATGCATTCAAGTTCAGTTTGGTAGATAAGTTTACGTTGACACTATCATTAGTAATCCGCATAAATTAAATGATAGTTTTAAAACTGTTGTGTATTTACTCAAGTTGTCTTCCTCTGCTGCTAAAATTAGGTTGGTGAAAAAAAGAGATGGTGAAGTGTGACCGAGAAGTAAAGCCTGACAAAGGGGCAAACCTTTTTAATGGTATTTTAATCTATGAAGGATAAGAGCTGATTACCTGACTGCTTGTTTTGGAGCCACTCTGTCTGTTTGAGCTCACTCTCTGCATCGGCTTCCAGGTCAATTTCTGAAAAGATGCCCTACAGAAGAGACAAAAAGGGAGAGCCCAACCCATTTATAAAGATCTGATACAGTGTGAAATAGGCTTTAACACCCAATCAAATGATAATGTGACATGAAGCCAAACATTGAAGGACCTTGCTGAACCACAGGCTCGTCTCCCGCTCAATCTTCTCATCCTTCCCCTCCAGTTCCACCAGCAGGCCACCTTCATGCTCCTCTTCCTCCTCAACTTGCTCGGTGAACTTCACTCTGGATAATGCAAATAGAAAAGGTGACCATTTTCTCTTAAAACAGGACTGGCTTAAAACCATATCTCATGGTCCATGTTTAGACCACACACACTTCATATATGCTGACATTTACAGTTTTTAGAAGTCTGCTCTGAGGTATAAAAGCCTAAAATACACGTCATCTTTTCAAGTTCATAAAAAGGAGATGTAATATTGCTGCCCTTGATGGGCTCCAATTGGTTAAACAGGCTGTATGTATGCCATGACCTGTTCCTGCACACTGCCAGCCAACTGGCTGAAAGCAGGGCTGACATTTCCCTCATCAGAAAGGCAAAAACACAGAATGGTCACCCAAAGGCCCTTTGGACTTTTATGAAGCCTACAACCAAATTTCACACCATTTAGTTTTACAAAAAGAAGATTTATTTATTTACTTTTTTCATTTTTTCAGTTTACAAGAAAATTTAAATGAAACTGATGTGTTTAAACAGCTTCAACACATTTTTCTTAAGTTAAATACAATCACAATTAAATAGCGTTTTTTGTGTGAAACACTTTCTGTTTGGTCAACCTTTGAGTATAAAGGGGGGACAGAAATAGGTAAATAAATCAGAACAGATTTTATAGTTAGCAACACATTTTGCTGCAGTTTAATTGAAGTTTTCAAGTTCTTAATTTGTATGTATTTACTAAACATTTTTGCTTATTAGTGTGCCTAAAAAAAATCCAAAAATAATAAATGTTGGCAAAAGGAGTAATTGTTTTAAATCAAAGTAATCAGCTTGTGTTATTTATTATTTGTTTTGTGTTAATACAGTGAGAAGCTGGAGGGGGTGTTTTTATTGAAGGCTATCAAAAATAAAAAGATGAATAGATAAAATACACTTTGACAAAAAGGTGGAAGGATGCGCAGTAAAATAAAACCTTACTTCTTTGGTGCTTTCTTTTCCAGCTCCTTCTGTCTCTTTTCCAACTCTTCCAAATCATCTTCGTCCAAATCAGATGCGAGGGAGATTTCGTCCGCGTCATCTTCCTCATCTGACAGGTGGATGTCATCTTCTCCATCTCCCAGATCGCCTGCAGCCTCCATGTCCCCCTTGGAGATGTCAGTCAGCACCTGATGGAAGCATGTTAAAGCAGGCTTTAATTACACTTCACTGCAGCAATACTATACTGGGAACCCGACCAGGTCTTAGGTATGTTTTCTGTTTGATTATGGCCAGCTGATTGGTCTTCACCTGCTGCTTCTTGACAGAAGATAAGGAAAACAAGGATGAGTCGGCGGTGCAGGCGATGGAGACGCCTGGCAGGTCCATCTTCAGCTCCACTCTCTCCCTTTGCTTCCTCCTCTCCTTCAGCAGCTTCCTCTTCTTCCTGATCAAGCATAAAAATATATATATACATATATAAATGTATATAAAAAAAAAAACAACAAACACTGAAGTTAAACTTCACTTAAAAAAAGAAAAACTAACCGTTTGAGCTCTGCCACCTCCTGAGCTTTTAGGTCTGCCAGTTTCTTCTCCATTTCGTCCTCCTCATCGTCCGGTTTTTCCTCCTTCTTCACGTCAGATTCATCTTCTGATTTCATCCCCTCCTCGTCTGAGCTTAAACTTTAAACAAGGCGGGTGGTTTACAAATACTCTGCGACAATTCATGGGAGACTCACCTTGCAGTTTTGCCAAAGGATGTGCGCTTACTTGATCTCCTGGTCAAGCTGTTTGGCCTCCTCCTTCAGTTTCTTTGCCAGATATCTTCTGAGCTTTGCCCTCCAGCTCAGCAGCAAACTTTATTAGAGTACAAGAGGAAAATTAAAATCCAAGTATGGTGACAAATCTTAAAATTAACAGTTTCAATGCAGCAGCTGGGAAAAACTAAGCTGTGTTATTTCATGTTGTATTCAATTGTAATACTGTGAAGCAGTGCAATAAGTCAGGAAACGGTGGCTATGACTTGATCTGAATTACTTTAGACGGTAAAACGTGTTACTCTGTAGGGGTTTGCTTTCTGAAAAAGCATGGCTCACGTTACAGGCCTGTTTCCTCCAAACTCTCCATTTCACATACATTTCCAGACTCAAATATCCAAGTTATCCAAAACATCCAAGAGACAAAAGAAAAAATTTACTACAAGCCATTTGCGAAGTTCAAACCCGGCTCAGGGGGGGAAATAAATAAATCAATAAAAATCCTGCAACAGTCTCTCGGTGGTGTAGTAAAGGACCTTTTCAACGTATTTAGCATCGGGACAAAACTCAGATCAGGTAAAATCTGTAATACTTAACTGAATTATAACTGGATACTATAAATCAGTTTGGGTTCGGTGATACTTCGATTTCACAAAATAACTTTTTTTTTAAACATCTAAACCAAACCCAATTCAAGATATAAGCGTTCCGTTTGAAAACCTAGAATTAAAAGGATCTAGACTCCGGACTCCTGGGGGGTGGTGAGATGATTTAATGCTAATGTGCTAAAAAATATTTAGTATTTGCTTATTTGTGAAACCGATAAAGTATAACAAGTGCTCCACATTTATCATTTTAACACAATGGGAAGGCTGCACTTTTTTGTCAGAGTTCTTACAAAAACATTACTTTCTCATAATTTTCAAACTTTATTCTTATAATTTGGCAAAAAAAAAAAAAAAAAAAAAAAAAAACCCTTGCCAAAAATGTGGTCATCAGTATCTGGTAGTTTTCGGGGTTGCTGGCTGAAAAGTTTGGGAAGCCCTGATCTACAGGAGAGAAATGGCCCAATTTGAGACACATAAAGGTCATCTGGATATAAATGAATATGAAAAGCTCTTTATTTTTTGTTAATCTGATATTTATATTTTAGGAAAGGCAAAATTAATATAGTTGGGATATAAACCCTTGTTTTTTTCCCCATTTTCCACACTTGAAACGATAAATTATAAAATCCAATTCTACAGTTTTTAAGACTGCGCAGGAACACCTTTCAGGGATTCAATCTGAGTGTCCAAAGTGCAGAAAGCTGACAGCAGGTAAGATATTGTCAGTATCTTACCTGAGAAAAGTCAAAATTAAATCTCAATCACAATTATGGTTGAAACACAATTGCAATTTAGATTTTTGCCAAAATCATACAGCCCTAACCTACTCTAATCTCCAGAATATAAACGCGTGTTAATCTGAATATTGACTTCAACACTAGAATCAAATTTGTGAAACTTCTGAGGAAAGTGCCGATGCGGCTTTTTAGACCCACCGGAGCTCTTTGCGTCCCAGGACTTTGATGTCCCGACAGCACTCCTTTATTTCACCGGTGGTGGCCGAGTGAGATTCCAGTTGAGGATTGTCAAACGTGATCTGAGAAAACATAAAAGAGGACGAAATAGAAATCTTGAGCTACTGTAGACCTTAATAAGAAGCTCCTAAACATTTCAAACTCATAATTGTAGTTTTTCCTGATAGTTTTAAGATCATCCAGGAGATTTAAGTAAAAATCATTTTCCTTATAGAAGTGATTTATTATAAATATATCTCTATAAGTATAACAGAAAAAGGGACAAGGCTTATGATTTAACAGTCAAAGGACTGAAAAACTTTGTTGCAAATCTCAAGTCACTTGGATCATCTCTGTTTCATAATTTAACTCTGACCAGGATGATCTGACACTAAACATTAATTTAAAGCACAGATTGTGATTATTTGATACCTTCAATGTTATTAAAAATAGTAGAAGCACCTTTAATACTTTGGCATCCAACCCAGTTAAGCAGTTTAACAAGCATCGATCCAGTTTTAAACATAAAATGTGTTTTTCCTAATTTTTGAGTGCATGTATCTGTATAATTTCTTAAATTCAAAAGTATGATGTTGCGACTCAAATACAAAAAACATAATAGAATTTAAATATAAATAAATGTAACAAACTTATCCATTGTTTTAGAAGATTAAAAAAGGGGAATAATGTCTGGAAACAACATGTTTTCACACGCCACAGGGACAACAGTGACTGTCCCTGTGCCGCTACGCTCTTCCATGATGAGTGAACACTGCTTGTCAAGACTTGATGCAATCTGCTGGGTTTCCTTAGATCAAAACATGTTTGACCAATCTGTTTGATTTGACTGAATTTGAATAAAATTGAATTAAACTTCTGTTGAATTAACCAGACATGGAAATAATAGAAGCAAATTGGATAATTTTCCAAACTTTTCAAGATAGCATTGATATCTTGTTGCCATAAAAAAAAAAAAAAAAAAAAAAAAAAAAAATCAACACGCAGGATCATTCTGAGCACGTTTTGACTAAATCTCCTTAACATTTCTCCCACAGAAGATGTCATGGTCTGTTTAGCCAAAGTTAACAGGATCAATCTTACCTCGCTGGCTTTTCCCAGAAAGTCGACCGGGTTTTCGGCCTTTAGAAAGGCCGTCGCAGTAAAACTGTGGTACAGCGTCAAATCACCGTCTGCGTATCCTTCGGCCTAAAACCCACACAGCGGCTTGGTCAGTAGCAGATCAAACATCTGGGATCTTTGCTCCCTGCTAAATTTCTAATGTGCATCTACAACACCATGATTAATCCTTACTATAATATAAACTTGGATTAAAAATGAATTAAAAAGGTAAATTGTGCTCGCCTTTGGCTTCTTGACAGGAATCAGCTCCTTCACCGTTTTGGCCTGAACTTCCACCTCCTTGAAGGCGTGCTTGGGGTCAAAGAACTTACTGTCGATTTTGTCTGGGGCGAGGTAACCTGTCCAACACAACAAAAGCTGGTTTTAGATATGCAGACAAATGTATACACACAGTAGTTAAAAAAAAAAAAAAAAAAGTTAAGACAGCTGGTTAGAGATTCAGTTCTTTCTAAAGTAATGTTTAAACAGCAATGCCTATTTTTGCTTGTTAATCTCAGGGAGAAAAGTAATTTAAATCCAGGTAGACACTAGAAATTAACCTCGATATGTCAGCAAAAAAGAAATCTGAGGTAAAGGTTAGGACATCCTATCTGTTCATAGCCAGCGTTTCTGGCTGCGAACTCTTGAAACCACTTCTTATAGCCATTTACTAGTTTCTGAGATCAGTCTGAGGGAAGTTTGCCCCACTCCTCCTTTTCAGCTCTTTGGGGTTCAGCCTGTTTCAAGTCAACCCAAAACATCTCAAAGAGGAAAAAGATCTGTGCTGTGATTCTTTCCAGGGATTTTGTTTCCTAATTCTCAGCCAGTTCTTGGTGGATTTACCCAGATGTTTTGGGTCATTGTCGTGTTGCAGAGTTAACCTCTGCATAATTTTTATTTATTTTTTTCCTTTTAACAGAGAGGTCTCACATGTTCTTCACATCTTTGATACACAGTAGGATCTAAGAGGAGATAGCCCGGTTCAGCTACATCGCTTCTTTTGAGGTGGGTTCCCTGAGGATATCTGAGGGTTTTTAGAGACTACTTTCAGTATTTTGCGGTCCACTCTTGGGTTGAACTTGCTTGGACAGCCACACCTGGGCAAGCTGACATTAGTTTTGAATGTCCTCCATCTATAAACCGCGTACAGTACATCAATATGGCTGGCAAGGCTGTCAAAGTGCGTCCTAAGTCTTTAAGTCACATTTGCAGCCGCCACCTACCTTGGCAGACGACAAAGATCTCTGCCGACTCATTTCTGGATGCTTGGGGCTTCGTGGCCTGCACCTTCTTGAAGAACTGCTGGAAGATCCACAGCAGAGGCTGATAGTCTTTGGAGCGGAAAACCTTGGTGATGAAAGTGCCACCTTTGGTCAGAAACTCACAGGCCAGCTTCATAGCCATGAGGGTCAGGTGAGCTGGGGAGGAACGGGGGAGATTTTTGAATCCAGCTCAAAAGCAAAAACACCATCAGATCACCGGCAGACAGAAACCTCGAGGAACTCAAGTTATACAAAATTATGTGCTAATCAAACGACCCATTCGATCAAAGTATTGGCTTATCTTACCCTGAGAAAAGGCATCGTGTTGCCAGTTGGTTCCCACATTTGGGGCTCCATCGTTTAACACGACATCTACTTTCCAGGTTTGAAGCTCCTTGCGAAGAGCCTGAATGTGAAACGGAAGGTCACTCAAACGAGCAGACGCCAGCTTCCTGCCACTGCAGGACAGTCTCTGAGAGACTCCAGCTGCACATCACATGTTGTTCACAGAGCATCTCATCCTGACCTGTCTGCATTTCTCAGTCGTGATGTCCTCCTGCAGCGTCACCACACTGGGGATGGGCTTAATGGGGACCAAGTCAACACCTGACAGGAACACAGGCCATTTTTACTCATCACACCACCTGCTCTAAAAGCCTCAGCAGACAGACTCCATTGTTGTTATAACACTATACTCACCAATGATGAGACTTGAAACAGGCATAAACTTAGACGCTACCTGCAACCTGGAATGGATAATTTCAATCACAATCAGTCCCATTATTCAGCTATCATTACAAAATGCAGTCTTGTCATTATTTAAAAGCTTGCTGCACTCACAATTCCCATAAAGTGTCCCAAAAACAACAAAGAAATTTAGTTGTATTCATTTATAATCATTAGATTTTTGTCCTTGAGGGAAAAAAATAATAGAAAAACATTTCTGTATACCTCTTCTCTAAATGTATCCATATTTTGAAAATTATATAAAGGAAATTCTACCTTTTTGTTAACTAGCGACATAAATCACCACACTTAATTTATAACATACGTATGTGATCTTGATGACATGCAGCACTTGAAAATTTTTTCCTCATTCAACCTCACAGATTTGCTCTTTAAAACGTGTAAACCTCTGCGGAGTGACTTTGACACTCTGATGAGTTAAATGCAGGTAAAATAAGTTTTCTTTCATTCATACAGCACTGCTGCTTCAGGCTGAGTTACTGTCACAGGGAACAGGGACCAGGCTGCTCACCATCCTCCCGGAGCGGCGCACAGATCCACCAGAGCTCGGGCTTTCTGCAGAAACTGGAACTTACGGTTCAGCTGGATGAGTTTGAAGGAAGACCGAGAGCGATAACCTGAAGACAACAACAAAAGACATTAAACTGGAGTAGCTTTAAACACCCTCTGTAATCCACACAGATTCACCTGGAGCTAATGCTAACACCAACCACCGAGCTAAGAGCCTCTGATGTGTTTTAATGACGCCACTGTACCTGTTTCCTTCGCCAGATGGTAAAACTTATCCTTCCTCGTCTTTCCAACTTTTAGCTTCTTCCCCATCTTGATGCCGGTGCTTTACAACTTGACTCCGACGCAGAAAATTCCCAACTGGTCCAAACTCATGAAAGCAACACGTGTGAGAGTCCCTGCGCAGATATTTGACGTCACGTTGTCGTCGTCTTCTTCTTCTTCTTCTTCTTCTTCTTCTTCCTCTTCTTTATGGAATTTTATTGGCGGTTGGCACGCAACGAAACGATGTATTACCGCCACCCACTGGTATGGAGTGTGGATCTGAATGGCTACTATTTATTTATACTGAACAAAACAAGTCACAACGAAATCAATAAAACCAAAATAAGATTCAAATTCTCTCAATTACATTAATTAATCTAATATATGAAAAATAATTACATAGCACTTATCTCTTGAGTTCTTTCTAAGGATTTCTATGAAATTAAAGTGTATTCCTTCCATTTTAAGATTTTGTACTATTTCCTTCCTTTTTTTTTCATACTTCTTACAGTGTACCATAATGTGTTCAACTGTCTCTTGTTGCTCACAGTATTCACACCTACCGGTGTTATGTTTACCTATTTTGAATAAAGTACTGTTTAATCCTGTGTGCCCAAATCAAAGTCTTGATATAATTGTTTCTTCTTATCTCTTCCTTCCTGCACATCTCATTTCTCCCACTCTCCTCTCTGAATCATGTAAAATAATCGTCCTTTCCTCTCTTCTTCCCATTGCTTTTGCCACATTTCCTTCAGCTGTTTAATAATGCCCTTTATTTCCATCTTACTAATTTTAACTGACATATCGATGTCCTCTCTTGTTGTAGCCTCCTTTGCAGCCTTATCTGTGCAGAATGTCACTGCTTGGACCTAACGTAGTACGGTGGCCGAGAAGTGCAAACCAACAGTACAAAATCTGAAACAAATTTACATCTCAGTAAAGCAATTTAACAACACACAAAACACTTTCAAAAGTTCTGAGGTGTTTTTTGCGCTTTAAATTTGCGTTGTTAAACAAAGTGACAACACTTTGTTTATGTTACACTTTCTTGTGTATCTGTGAATGACAATAATAGATTATGTATCTTAATATTTAATTTAATTGAATTTGGCTGAGATTATATTTTGACTGTTCAAGATAGTAAGAGTAAGTGACTGTTGAAGTTTTTTTTAATAGTTTATTTTTGGAGAATGTCATTTAATTAAGCACAAGCAACTGTAATGGGAAAAGGTATTTTTTTTATTTTGTTGTCTTGATAGTAGGTACATCTGGTCTGGCATTCTGTTAGCTTTGACATCATCCAGGGGAGGCTGATCATCTGCTATTAACATATAATATAGAAAGGGTTCCCTGATCAACGTGTGCTTCTGTGCCTTTTCTGTGTCTCGGCTCTGTTCTCTCTAACTCTCAGTCGGTTGGGACAGATGGCCGTTCACACTGAGCCTGGTTCTTCTACAGGTTTCATGTAGTTTAAGGGGTTTTCCTCTCCACTGTCGCTTCATGCATGCTCAGTATCAAGGATTGCTGCAAAGCCATCAACGATGCAGACAACTGTCCACTGTGGCTCTACGCTCTTTCAGGAGGAGTGAATGCTGCTTTTCAAGACTTGATGCAATCTGCTGGGTTTCCTTAGATAGGAAAGTTTTTGAACAATCTGTCTGTATGATTTGATTTTGTAAAGTGGCTTGAGGTGACATGTGTTGTGAATTGGCCCAACATAAATAAAATAGCAAATTGTCCGTATCTAATCATTATATGTGTTACACAATAATTTGCATTCAGTTGATTTTTTTCATTCACATTCTTTTATTACAGCTGCATGAACGTTGGGGGACAGCAGCCTGCAGTGCAGATCAATGTTCAGAAAGGCCTGTTTCTGGACCGTGGGTTGATCAGTCCCAGGACAGAGAAGGCACTGGCTGCTGCCGTCACCAGACTGATGGCCCCAATGGCCCGTGAAGCCTGCCAAGACAAGGAAGAGCACAGGACTTGGACTCAGGATGACCAAACTTCCACTTTTTTTTATCAATAGCACTTCATTACCAACATCTTAAAATGAACATTATGTTGTTTAATAAGTGATAGCTTCAAAACACTTGTGATATATGGCTTGGTGTTTCTGGCTTATATCTTATATCTGGCTTGTATCTTTGTTTAAAAAAAAAACATATGGTAGAGATACGTCAACATTTTTTAAATAAGCATTTAAAGGCAATTTAAAATGGTAAAACCCAAATGCAGAACTTTGCAAAAGTCTTGAGCTGTATTATTTTTTTTCTTCCTGAAACCTAAACTTTTTTTGTTAAAAGAAGCCTTGATGTGACGTTTTCTGAGTTTTCTAAAGATGTCTAAAAGTTATTTGTCCCCCTCTTTTTTGTCCAGATAACAACTTTAAAAGATCCTTAGAGCACTTGATGAATTGTTGATCTTAACCAATTAAGAATATTCTATATTAAAAAAAAAACAGGCTTCTTGGAAACTTTTGCATAGAACCTCAATTTGGGAAATAAGGCCAGTATTAATGTTTTTATTGTGCAGAGGTATTAACCTAGTCATTGCCTAAAAAAGGAAAGGAAAATATTCATCAGCCATTGTCTAATGAGTTGAAAATGTCAACGATGCTCTGATGGCACGTTAGGAAAAAGCAAAACAAACAGTCAGAGACCTGCTCAGAAACCCCTTCCCCGTAGCGCAGAAGGGTCACAAAGTGTTCACAGTTGCTCCCCAGCAGGTCATAGGACACCTCCTGGTCGATAAGGACTTGAGCTCGCTGGATGATCTCACAGACAGGCAGAGGCGTGTGGTTGTCATCGTATTTGTTGTTGACGCGGTACGAATCGTTCCCCACCACCTCCTTCAGCAGCTGCATGCGCACCACGGCCTTCCTGCTGAACACAGACTTGACGCTGGACATGGCGGCTGCCTGGCTCTCATCTGTGTGACACAACTCTTTTTAAGCATTTAGGATAACAGAATGGAGAAACATTCTTTGCAGTTGACACGTCAGCTCAGCTCTCTGAATTTAAAGATAAAAGAAGGCTGCTCTTGTAGCATAAAAAAGCAAAGTAAAAAGAATTTTGGGAAATATGGTTGTTCTTTTCCATGACAGACAAAATATGTGATATTAGTAGCAGGCTAAAAATAGGATATTAATTAACAGTTATCCACAATAAGAAGGTTGTCTTTTGGGTCTCTACCATATCTGTAAAACTAGAGACTTTACTTCTTATTTGAAAAATTGCTCAAACTCAGTCAGAATTACGCAGAGCTGTTGTAAACATAAATAGCCATATCTTGCTGCAGATTTAATGTAAACCATTGCATTGTAGCTCCATCCGTATGTTTGTCGACAGCCGTGCGTTTATAAGTGTGCTGTTTCCATACTCTACTCAATGTTCAGTTCGTCATAAAAAATTATGGCTTTAACATTGCTCCATTAGATTTCTAGAGTTTGGGATTATTTTTTTTATAATATAAAACTCCAAAATATTATCTCTGATATGACTGCTGTGTTGTTTGGTCTTTTTTTGGGAGGGGCTGTCTGTTTGCTAACGCACTCTAAAAAAACTCTTTTAGTTATCAGGCTCCTCTCCTGTGGAACCAACTCCCAGTTATGGTTCTGTGAAATGATTCCTGGATCAATGTGTGGTTCTGTGCTTTCTATGTCTCTGTCCTGTCATTCACACTGAGTTCTGGTTCTGCTGGAGGTTTTTCCTTCCTGCTAAAGGGGAGTTTTCCTCTCCACTGTCGCTTCATGCATGCTCAGTATGAGGGATTGCTGCAAAGCTATTGACAATGCAGAAGACTGTCCACTGTGGCTCTACGCTCTTTCAGGAGAAGTGAATGCTGCTTGTCAAGACTTGATGAAATTTGCTGGGTTTCCTTAGAGAGGAAACTTTTCCCTATCTGTTTGTATGATTTTATTGAATTTGACTTTGTAAAGTGCCTTAAGATGACATGTGTTGTGAACTTCCATTACATAAATAATGTTGAATTATTATTATTATTATTATTATTATTATTATTATTATTATTATTATTATTATTATTATTATTATTATTATTATTTAATACATCAAACTTATACAGCGTTTTTTTTCGACACTCAAAGACACTTTGAATTGAATTGAAACCTCTGAGAGCTACACACCCTTGCTTATAGTGAGATAAACTCTACCTACTAATTTTATGACCCCTGAGAGTAGTTGGTTACATTGGATTTTATTTAGGGGTATCTGAATATCGGGAGAGCACTATTTTCAAATTGTAAGTTTTATTTTTATCAACCTGTATCCATTTTCATCCACCTCACAATGATGCACTACTTTTGGTTGCTCTTTAACATAAAATCCCTATGGAAAACAAAAAAGTTTATGGTTGTAAAGTGAGAAAATGTGGAAGAGTTTCAGGGGCCTCAATACAAGGCATCCTTTGGAGCTATAGCGAAAAGGCTGCCAATTAACCTATGTCTAAGCTATGGCAGCTTTTTATCATTCAAAAGATCCTGATTTACATCTGTTGAATCTTTTTATAGCAGAAAGGAAGTTTATTGTAATAAGCAGATGTGTCATATTTGATGGATGAAGGGCAGAGTCTTATTCAGATTAGAAACAGGAACACTGGGACTTGTCTACTGACCAACAGGAGTTAAGTTGATGATGTAACCATCTCCCAGGTAGAGAGCCCAGTGCTGATAGGCTGGTCGAAAGATCTCAATGAGGTCACCGGGCTGAGGGTCACCAGAGAGGTCAGAAGGCTCAGGGTCATTAGAGGCCATCTGATACACAGTGTGAAAAAAAAAAAGACAAGCGTTTGTTTATTTTCCGCAATTATCCTTATGTATCTCACCAAAGAAAGCAAATGAAAAAGCTTGACCATATAGTTATTACCATTTTAAAAATCCCGAATCTAAAAATAACACTCCCTACTAAACCTATGAGTAAAGGGGAAAAAAATTACTACTTTTTAATTAAATCCATTCCATAAACTGATTCATTAAACAGCAACTAATTCAATTTCTGAAAACCAGTGGTGGGAAGTAACGAAGTACAAGTACTTTGTTACTGTACTTAAGTACAATTTCCGTGTATCTGTACTTTACTTAAGTAGATTTAATAATGGATACTTTCTACTTTTACTCCACTACATTTAACAGTAAGTATCTGTACTTTCTACTTCACTACATTTCTATACAGTGTTTCGTTACTCGTTACATCCAAGACGCATTTCGGTTTTTTGATTTGTTCGTTAGTTTGAAAGTATCCAATGGCGAGAGGAGAATCAGTCCGCTGAACCAATCCAAAGCGGGAAATAACCATTAGGCCCTCCCTCAAGAAGAGCAGCACAGTGAGCAGGACCTGCAGAATCATTAACTCCCAGAATGGAGTCCAAGGATAGCCATCCTCCAGAAGACCTGCCCCACCTACGGCCTTATTTAAAAGATTTCTTTGAAATAACTGGGTCAAAAAATGCTTCCTGGAGATTCCAATGCCGCCTTTGCCTTCCCCGAAAGCATGAAATTCTATCTTTCAAAAATTCACCATCAAATTTGAAAAAACATATTGAGGTAAGTTAAGTTGCTAAACGCTATCGATGTTAAATTAATCTGTGTTAGTTAAGTTTTATGTAATCTTAGCAAGCTTGTTGAACTCGACTGCAGTAAATAAATACGATTACTGTATATTGTTATAAGCTAGCATGAACTTGCAAGTAACAGTGATTACTGCGGTCGTGATCACGTCTCCCGCCATGAATGTTACATATAAGTTGACACTAAACTCCTTCACGTCCTGGTTATTAAATACATGTTAGCGCCATTAAAATAATCTCCATGTAACAGTTACAGTCATATTCAATAAATTATAATATGGCAGTGTTTCCCGCAGGAATTTGCTTAGGCGAAGCGGCGAGGAGTTGTCGCCTGTATGGCAAGCCGATTAGGCATATTATTAAATAAAACATTTCAAAGGTATAATAATTTCTCTCATTTTTCCTAATTACATGTAACCCTGCAGGTCATCCCTGGAATTCTGATGCATAGAATAAAATATCTAAATCTAAACTGTCACAGGGGGTAAACACAATAAAAACATGCTTTATCTGCAGCATTGCTCCTTAAAATGGTACATTACTGATTTATTAAAACTAAATACGATAGGTACACTTAATGACATTATATAAGCCGTTAGGTATTATGGTTGGCAAGTACTATTACTTTTAATACTTAAGTAGTTTTAAAAGCTTGTACTTTCTTACTTTTACTTAAGTAAAATAATAATGTGGTACTTTGACTTTTACTTGAGTAAATTTTTGTCTGTGTATTTGTAGTTTTACTTAAGTACATTGTATGCGTACTTTCTCCACCACTGCTGAAAACTAAAGCTGTCTGTAAGTCACAAATCTATACTGTAGTTGGAAAAAGAGCATGAGTTTGTGCAAACAGACATTCAGCTTACTTACAGCAGAGTTTGGTCGTTGTTTATCCATCCCACATCATGCTTCCACAAATTCTGCGGACAAAAGGGGGACAGACAGAATGTTTGTCTCCAAATTAGATAATAGGAATCATAACAGGAAATCATTCTTACATTTTTTTGTATTCAGGTTTTAGGTAGATTTGATATAAATAAGAAAGTGACCAAAATTGCCTTTTAAGAGAGAATGCTAGATATTAGGTACAGGTTAGAGGTCACATACAAAAACACACCAGCTTGCTCGTTCACACACACAGAGACACACAAGCACACAATAGACACATGAGCTCTTGTGTCGCCTGTGCTGCTACAAAAGCACTGGCACAATGTGGAAACTGACGGAAAAATAGCTTGAATTCAGGTTGATTTACGCTGAGAGAAGAAGTCCCTTTTGAAATTAGAGCACTTTCAGCTAAGTGATTTCTTCACTTTTAAGAGCTAAACGAGAGAAAGAATAGTGGGTTTTAGCAGTCAAAAACTTTAGCTTGGATCAGAGTTACAAATGAACGTGGGGAGAATTTGTATCTTCGCGGGGGAGCAGAGCATATATCCATCCCATTATTTATGTAGGAAGCTGAAGCCACAAAAAAAGCCCTGAATTATTTATCAAAGCATAACTTCACCAGTTCCAGAAAGTAATGTAAGTAATTTACTGATGTAAATAAAAGACATACATATAAACCATGTGTATTTATATGGTAATAATCCTGTTTCTATGTTAACCATATGAAGGCTCAGAAATGTCATACTTACTCAAACACCAGCAGTTTTTTCTTCCTCACCATTTTAATTCTCCATCTTAAATCCACACGAAACCGCAAGAAAAAAAAAATACCAGGTAAAAATTTATAAAAAATGATGCAAAGTTTTCAGGATGAGAAGCGCTCGCTGAGTTATCGGAAAGCCAAACTAGACTTTGAAGGTTTCTCCTGGACCTCGTTCAGTGTTCACAGTTCTGAATGATTATGGTTTCTGCCTCCGTTGCTAAGCGCTTTTCTCTCTCTCTCTCTCTCTCTCTCTCTCTCTCTCTCTCTCTCTCTCTCTCACACACACACACACACACACACACACACACACACACACACACACACACACACACACACACCGATTCTTAAAAGACAGACACATCCATACAAAACACTGAGTGGGATGCTGACATGAATTAAGAATATGTGATACTCATAACAAACCAAGTCATGGATATGTAGATAAACAAAGACAAATATGTAAATGAATGGTTTTATTTAAAATACATTTTCTAATTCATTTAAAAGGATGCAATATTTTTGATTATGTCTGCTGATTCTAAATTTACAGTTTGTTTATCTCAAATATTTTGAAATGTTTTAATAAGATAAGAGGCTTGTATCAAGTCTGAGATGGTCAGAGTGGGGGATTGAACCAGCAACCTGCCAGTTACAGGACAAATTCCTTCACTCTTGCACCACCATCACAAGTAATCTTATTCTATACTAAGATAAGATAAGATAAAAAAAATTCCTTTACTGTCCCACAATGGGGAAATTCAGGCATGACAGTGGAAAGAACACTTAGAGAGAGTTACACACTGAATTAGCAATGAAAAAAAAAGTTTTATTTTAATCTAAACTTAGTTCTAAAGCAACAGAAAATCAACTTATCAGACAGGCCAAAATGAAAGTAAAACTAAAAATAGAACCAAAGTAAGTATTAGCATAAACCAAAAGTACAATTATTAATAGTACGGTATATTCAGGCGAAAAATTAAATATTCAAGTTAAACAGAGGAAAAACAGCAGCCGATTTATGCAAAGATGTGAGAACAATATGCAATATGCATGATACTACAAGCAACATCTCGGAGCAGCAAAAACGTGTTCAAATGGAGATCAGTATCTGAGAGACAGTGCAAATGCCTGATCGGAACCCGTGCAACCATTGACATGATGTGAACAGTTATTGAGTTTGTTGTGAGCAGCAAAGATTATAAAGCCTAACAGATACTGGGAGGAAAGACCTGGGGAAGTGTTCCTTTGAGCATCTGGGATGCAGCAGTCTGTCACTGGAAGAGGTCGCCAGCTCTGCAACAGCTCCATGCTTAGGATGGGAGAAATCGTCCATCAGTGATGTTATTTTATAACCAAATGGAGAATCACGCTGATTCTTAAAAAGCAGCACCATCTCTTAAAACAGTTTTTGGTATAGTTTTGAATATCATTCTGGAATTCTTTTTAGAGATTTGGGACATGAATGTTTCTTTTACTGTAGTTTCTGCAGACTTGAGTAGAAACCCATAGATTTCAGTGTAACGTGGGTTAATTCATGATTTTTTTTCTGGTGACAAGTCCCCCCCCCCCCCCTATTTCATTTGTATAATGTGGAACATGTGATGACAGGAAATTACTTGGAGAAGAATCTTTGAATATTACTTGAAATAATATTTTTTGTGGACTGCCCACCTTCCAGTGACTATTTTTCTTATCGGGGGTGATCAACTTTTTGTTTCAAGGAGGTTCTTGTATAGCTCTTGATGATTTGTCCAATAGCGTTTTCTTAAATTTTTTATGATTTCTGTCAGGAGTCTGAAATTTTGATGGTAAATTTTATACGCAATCCTCAAATATTTCAGAAAAATACTTTTTTTAAAGGTTTTCGCCATCTTGTCAGATACTTTCAGTGAAGAGGGAATATTACCATGGTAACCTAGTGAAAAGAAATAAGTGGAAAAGATAAGTTGGAAAAACCACTGCTGACAAAATTTCTTGAAATATGCCAATTAACGGTTTATGGTCATCAGTGCTGATCTGGTTTATTTCATGTCTTAATTTAGAAAGATGTTTGTATTTCTAAGTATTTAATTACATATATACAACAGATGCCATTGGTCATGTAATAGTGCTTTACTTTGATAATAGCAAAGTCTCTGGTTCAATTCTTGGGTGTAGGGCTCTCTCTTTTGAGATTACACTGTCTATCGATGCCTGTGGGGGGTCTATTTACCCATCAGTCCCTCAGTGTAACAGGATGCCTTACTGTTGATACAATAGGATTAGCTATAGTGGTTCCTGTTTTTGTGGGGTGATATGACTTTTTCAATGTCCCAATCCCTTGGATCTAAAGTTTATCAGAGGAAACTGCTTTGCTGCAGTTTTCTTATATTCCCTGCATAATTTGACGGGGTCTTAGTTTCCGGTTTACATGTCGTCCTCATGCCTTGTGTACAGGGAATCCTCAAATGATGTCAAATTACTGTACATTTATCCCTCCTCACATTGAATCAGGATGCTTTACTGTTGGTACAAAACCAGATTCATGACAGTGTTTACAAAATTCCCAGATGTCTCAAATAGTTTGATGGGAGGTTCATCAGGAGGAAGTAAGTAACTTTGCAGTCCTCTGCTACCAGTTCTTAACATTTTCCTTGAAAAGATGCTGTTTCTTTAGTCTTTTAGGCTCCATGCTTAGCTTTTGATCTAACCATTGCTATCACGCTCACATTTGAAGCAATCAGTTTACTAATTTGATTTATCAAGCAGCCTCAGGTGTAATCTCCCACAGTTTTATGCTTATGATCTAATTTTACTGAGATGAACATTTTTTAGCAAGCTATGAAGCTGCTTGTTTAAAAGTCTGCTTTTAAACACAGTGAAGTTATTTGCATCAAATTCATATGGATCTCATTTATCAGCCCAGAAACAAAAGAAAAGGATGAAGGTCCACCACAAAAAGTCTTTGGTTACATAACTTAAAGAAATTGCAACCCTCTTTCCAAGATTTTCTGACATTTTTCTAAAAGGCAGGGGTTTTATAGGAAGATTCAGGGGATCGCAGAAGTTTGTGTCAGATCTGTCAAAGAAGAACCCTTTTTATAGGTTTTCTTTTCTCTTGATAGAAGTCATGTTTTTCGTTTCACATTGACAACTTTCTTACATAATTTCTGGTCCTTTATGGGGGTGGGGTCTCCAACAGAAACTAATGTATTTTAATTAGTTTTATTCACAAATATGTGTAAATATTTTTAATTGAATGACTAAATACACACGGTCAATAACCGAATTATTCATTTCTAAATTTAAACGTATCAGCGAACTCTGCCATAGCTGTGACCTTTGTAAACTTTCGATTGCCTTAAAACCACATGGTGTAGGTTGGATGAAGTAGCTGTTCGCTGATTGGCCGCTGCAAGCATCGATTCGCCGCACGTCTCCGCCCCTTTCCGGAAATTTCATCAAGTTGGATCAGCCAACATCAAGGAAATGGTAACAGCGTGAGAATTTCACAACAAAATAAGCCTTGATCACAAAATAAACTAAACTAGCGAACGCTAAGAGGAAAGTCTTCAGTACTGACCTGTTTACAATAAATTATAAACCAGTCCAAACATACGTTTTACTTGGTGTGTATGCTCGGTACTGCAGCACGTCCTCTCTCACGACGTCAAACCCCGAGGGCTTTTATTGTTTTGATACTCTACCGGATGTAGTATTTCCGGTGGCTAGCTTGGCAGCGGGGGCCGCCGGGTCGGACACAAACAGAAGGTTAGACGGGTGGAAGACAACGACTCTTGCGCGACGGCGAGGACTTTTTGGTGCTGTCAGCGCGGAAAGTCCGTGTTTGTGTTATGTGAAGTGGACACTGGCTTCGTCGGGACCGTGGTGAGGATGTTTTTGCACTTCTTGCTAATGTTAGCCCGGGCCACAGTGCTGCCGCTGCTTCCACAAGCTAGCTCAACCCCCCCCTGCTAGCTTGATAGCGGATTCTCAAAGATGACATTTTGAGTTCTGTAACTTGCCTGTGAGCAAATGAGAAAAGAGAATAATGTGTGTCAGCTAGAAGTTATGTACGGTATTTGTGTTTTTGTTTGTTTTTTGCATTTTAAGCGTTAGTTAGTGACCATTAAGTTGTGTTAAAGTTAGCTTTTCTAGCCGTTGTGCACACCGATAGCCTTTAATGTAAACAGCACGCGGGTGAGTTTTTATGTGACCGTAAATAAGCCTCATATAACAGCTCATAACTCTTCCCCCCCGTGTGTCTCCAGACTGAGCACCATGGCTGCCGCTCCTCCACTCAGGCGGACAGACTCAGCTCGGGGGGAGTTCTCTCCTCTAAAGCATTTTGTTGTAGCCAAGAAGAAGATCAGCGACGTGTTTGAGCTCCTGCTCAACTACGTGAAGGAGACCTCAGATTTCGTCGAAGGTGACGACATTTCTCCCCCTCCCCTCTGGTTGTTCTGGTTGATGTGTGACTGAGTGTTTGTGTCACGGCCGTGTCTGAGTGGTTGATTCTGGTTGTGTGCTGACAGACATCAGTGGGAACAGAGGTCTGGAGAGCATCACCACCGCAGACCAGAAGGTGGAGATTCAGGCCTACGCCGACAAGCTGGCGGTCATCAGGGACGTGCTGGCCCGCAGACACATGAAGGTGGCGTTTTTTGGCAGGTAATTGACCCCTCTGCTCACCTGGGGGACTGGTCCCCAGCTGCTGTTCTACTGAACAGGTTTTTTCCTCACCTGCGGTTCTGATTCGGGATGGAAATTTGCTGCAGCCTGGGCAGTCGAATTTCACTTTCATATTTCGGTAGGCACTTTCCCTGGCACTCCTACGGCTTCTTGCACAATAAATAAACAACAATCAATTACAAGTAAAAGGATGATATTCAACTATATTACAATTTTATGTTTTGTAGGCTTTAAAACTGCTAAAAAAACATGTTTCAGAATGATGTGGGTCTTCAGCTGTGATTTGTAACTTATCTGCTTTTTTGTTATTTTGATTTTCTCACTTGATTTATACAACACCGCTCACCAATATTAACACTCCTGGATCTAAGGATGATTAAAAAAAAAACTTAGTGACAAGTCTGAAATAAGTGTTTTCTTTCCTGCCACCACAATCGTAATAATCATCTTTATTGTCATTGCAACATACATTCCAATGAAATATGTCCTCTGCATTTTAACCCATCCCCTTGGGGAGCAGTGGGCTGCCAATGTGCGGCTCCCGGGAAGCAATCTGGGGTTAAGGGTCTTGCTCAGGGACCCAGAGTGGCTGTCTGTGGGAGTTAAACCCAGAACCTCCGGGACACAAGTGCAATGTTTTAACCACAAGTCCACCCTCCCCTCAAAAAGGTATTAATGTGTGTGAGTGAGCCCTTTGGCTGCTCCCGTATTCAGGCGTCGTCTCTGCAACTTGTTATAACTTTTACTGAGACTTGGCAGAGATGCCCTTCCTGATGCAGCCAGGATTTAAACCAAGCATGCAGACTTAACTTGCTGCTGAGGGGACACAAATGTAAATATGGGTTATTGGTTAACCTTTACTGGGATATTAACTGGAGCTGTGTGTCTTGTTCAGATGAGTGCTGGTGAAGATTCTCAGTCATCCAGGTCATGGTCATTCAAAAAAAGTAAAAAAACAAAGCACCTCGACCTGTTTTCTGTAGTTGAAGACGTTTCGCTTCCTCTCCAGGAAGCTTTCTCAATTCAAAAGGTCTAGAGTAATGATGAGTACCAAGCTTTATACTACTGCCCAAACAAAGGCCTTGCAATGGCTTAGATGACATGCAAACTTGTTCAGATGAGGAGCTTTTCTGCTACAAAACGCAAAGCGTTTTGTTTGTTATAGTTTATAGTTCGCTGTTCTGCTTTGGAATCCGAAGTCAAGCTCCTTGTTTTTACCCGCAAACATAGTTGATTCTGACATGTTGAATATAAATCTGTTTACCTCAACAATAAAAATTTAACATAGGTCGTAATCGGGACAAATCCGGACAGAATTGCTTCACCTGGCACAATATCAACCTTCTTTCAGGGCCGCTCCAGGGACACGTCTAAACCCAGGGGGAAACATCTGGGTTTTGTTAAATATGAGTGCTCAAGAGAGAGTATTTTAAGTCTGAGCTGATTAATCCCTGTGATAACCTGATGATAAACTATTTAGTGCAAAGGTAAATCTTTGGAATCCAAAACTCTTGAATACTGTCAGACATTTAAAAAGTAAAACCTCTTAATTTAGTGCTACTCTCAATCTGTGGCAGATATGAATGTGGGGAAAAAAAAAAACCTACATTCAAATATTTCCTTGGGTAATTTGCTTATCTGTGCGGTGTGTGGCTCTGTGGTAAGTCTGTGTGTGCTTCATTTGCCTTTAGGACCAGCAATGGTAAAAGCACAGTGATTAACGCCATGCTGAGGGATCGCGTCCTGCCCAGCGGCATCGGCCACACCACCAACTGCTTCCTGAGTGTGGAGGGCACAGACGAAGACAAGGCCTACCTTAAAACCGAGGGCTCTGACGAGGAGAAGAGCATCAAAGTAAACTTTCTCTGGGCTTTTGTTTTAGTTTCCATCACTAGTTTTAGGTATAGCAAATTAATCTAATCTTCGTTACATTTTACAATATGAGAACTACATTATGTAGACTAAAAATAGGGTTTAACACAAATCCACATTGTTGATCTTTCATTGTAAGTAGATTAGATCTGCTGCCTTTTACTGTTTCTCAGTTGTGTAGTTAGTGGATGTTAGGACATCTAAGGGCTTATATTGCGTCCTTTCTGGCATGACTGACCAGCATCTGGCCAAATAAAGTCAAAGGGGCAGAAAATGTGGATGGACAGTAATGTTTTTGCGGTTGTGAAAGAGTTGGCGACAAAGTAGGTCGGACCGTTGAGAAAACAGTCTGATTGATTTTGATCCTCATCTTAATAAGAGTTGAGGTGAAACCTTCGGACTGATTCTTCTCCTAAAGGCAGGGCTGAGAGTTTTCTCTCATCGAAAAGACTTATTCAAGTAACGAGAGACTAAATCTGATGGGGAAAGGGGGGTGATGTAAATGGTTTGTGATTTTTCTACCAGTGAGTTCAAAGATCAGCGGTGGAGTCTCTGCTTTCTCGTGATCTCATTATGGTGAAGCTAAGACTACCTGGATGAGCGCTGGCGGCCAAGAAGGGTGTTTGCTGTAGTGTCCGATGTCTCAAGTGAAAACACAAACGGATACGATACTATCTCTTCCTTTATTTAACCTAGACCTGGCATGACATGGAGTCAGCACCACAGAAAGGAAAAGCAGCTTATAAAGTCAGGGGGACTAAAATATTGTGGGTTTGCTCATAATTATATTCAAATATTTGCTTCTGGTACCGAAACTTCACCCATTTGTCGCTATGAAGATTCCGTTTCATCTAAAACGTGTAAGCTGTGCTTTAATGTTCGACAGGTTTTCAGTTTTGATGCTTTTTATGAAGCAGAACAGTCAGTTTCTTGCCCTCCGTGTTATTGGTCACAGGTATTTCAGGGCTGATTTTGATCATTTGTGTTTATATTATCCCGTCACCATTCCTTGCCCTGTTTTCCAACCCTTCTGCAGACTGTAAACCAGCTGGCTCACGCGCTTCACATGGATGAAAGCCTGGACGCTGGCTGCCTCGTGCGGGTGTTCTGGCCAAAGACCAAATGTGCTCTGCTCAGGGACGACCTGGTCCTCGTGGACAGGTAACCATAAGATCCCAGCTGGACAAACTGCACACTTCTGGCTAAGTAGCTAATCTTACAGGGGTTTATTTATCTTTTTCCACATTTTAACATACATTTTATTTGACATTTTTGCCTTCTAGCCCAGGGACAGATGTCACAACACAGCTGGACAGCTGGATTGACAAGTTTTGCCTGGATGCCGACGTCTTCGTGCTGGTGGCAAACTCAGAGTCCACGCTTATGAACACGGTAATATTTCTGCTTTCGTTCTGCCTGAGGCTTTAGGGAGGTTAACGTAGTGTAAATTTCTTTCATTCATCGTGAAACATTTTGCATAACTTGCCGTTCCTGTCTTCACCTGGTGCCACCTAAACACCTTTGTCCTGTCATCGTGACATATGCAGGATTGGTGTGTTTAGCGAATTAGCACGGTTGAGCTAAAAGTTTAACTGCTTTATTCATTGTTGTGTTTAACTTTTTTTTGGGGAGGGGGGTGGATTTCATAATTTGGGACAAATGTATGTTAATGATGTTGAGCATTCTTCAAATACAGAATTATCTTGTGTATGTTTTCAGATTTTAACACGTTTAGAAAAAATATTCATAAAAGCCTTTTATATCAATTTTAAAAACTTGATTTAACAATTTGTTGTATTTTCAAGCAGACCAGGTTCAGTCTTTTCGGTCGCTAATTGTCTCTAAGCGACTGGAGCTGGTTAGACTGCAGTCAGCTGGTTGTTACAGAGTCAGAACGGTTCTGCTTGTCCGTGTCCGTTCAGGCATTCATGCAATGTGAAGCTGAACACACGCCATCATTACGCTGCTGCTCTTAAAGAGAAAGCAAACTCACATTCCCCTCCATGCTCTAGTGGAAATAAAGCGAACCTTGGCATGACAGAAGTTTGTCTAGTATTTTTGTTGTTGTATAATGGGGATTGTTATGTTTATTGAGAGAAATCTGCTCTCTGTATGAGCCTTAGCTGTTTTTTTTTTTCCTGCTATGAACTGTGTTTTAGTTTGTTTACGATAACATAACATTAGTCTTGTCTCTTTGTTCCATCCAGGAAAAACACTTTTTCCACAAAGTGAACGAGCGCCTCTCAAAGCCAAACATCTTCATCCTTAACAATCGCTGGGACGCTTCGGCTAATGAGCCGGAGTACATGGAGGACGTGAGTCACAGCTCCTCCCGCAGCTCTCCTTTCAGAAACCTCTGTGAACAACTAAACGTATTTCAGAAGAAATTAAGCAATTTATTATTGCCTGCAAAAAAAATTGGTGCAAAAAAAATATTTTTTTAGAAGCTACTTTTGTATTATCCAAATCTAACACAAAATTGTTGTGAAAACAAAAGGGCAGCGTTGATTGTTGTTGCATCCGCTTATTTTTTTGCAGGTGAGGAAGCAGCACACGGATCGCTGTGTGAACTTTCTGGTGGAGGAGCTAAAAGTTCTCGATCGCGCTCAGGCGCCCAACCACATTTTCTTTGTGTCGGCAAAAGAGGTGCTCAACTCCCGAATGCAGCGTGCACAGGGCATGCCTGAGACGGGTGAGCATGTGACACAGCGAGACCAGTGGGCGTGTCGAGCACGGATAGAAAAAGAGCGTATGATAGTATTTCACATAGAACATGAATGGCAGTTTAGCATCTTTGTGTTTTTTTTTTTTTTTATCAATTATTGCCGTAAGTAAATAAAAAAACAAAACCAATAAATGTGTGTTCTAAAGATTAAATGGTAGGAGTACAGACTATCAATAAGTACGATGGGATTTCTTTTTTGAAGCTTTAAATAATTAACTTTTTAGGTAAAGCGCTGAGATACATTTAGGTAACGTTAGATGTAATATAATAACTTTATCCAACAGGTGGCGCTCTGGCTGAAGGTTTTCAGGAGAGACTGAAGGAGTTCCAGAGTTTTGAGAGGAGGTTTGAGGTATACATCTAAACGTGTATATATAAAAGATGTGGCAGCGGGCTTTGGTACCTTTACTTTTAATAATAATTTATTACCAGTAAGGTTGGCTCTAAAGTCTGATTATTATGTTTCAAACTAACTTCTGTTTTTAATAATGTGAACATTTTTTCACAGTTTCCCATCTCTATGGTGTATCCTCTCTCTCTGCAGCTAAGAGAGGGGGAATAGGAGCTGATTTAACAACTAAAAATAATAAATGACTTCAGCTATTAGAGGCCGGGTTTACGCTGTCCGATTGTCAGCCTCCTGAAAAACGATTTTTGTTGTGACAAAGTCCTACAGTCTATGGCTGGAATCTTAGCATCAAACAAAACCCTGGAAATGTTCTTTATGTCATTTGTTACATAATGGCCCATATATGGGTATGGTGCTGCCGTCTGGCATCCAAATAACGCGCTGGGACCCAAATCACGCGAGAATATCCTGAATCATGACGTTCCAGCTGTTGAAGCGGTTGTATACTTTAGCTGTAGGCTGCTGTGACCGACATATTTTTATGGTTTTCCCCCAGTCATGAGTGTCTCCAGCTATCACATTCTCCTCACCAACTTCTTCCTCCTTTCCTCGCTTTCCTGTCATTATTAGACAGATGTCTGTGTCAACACGTTCTGATGTCCATTCTCCTGCAGCAAGACGTGTCACAGTTCAGTGTTTTCCCTCATGTGGCATGAGTTAGCATCACTACTGAAGAGACTGAACTCTGCTTAATGTGACACATTTTTTTAGGCAATTACGGTTTCATAGAACTATTGCATGAAATAATGTCTACATTGAAGGGAGACCACATTAAGGCATGTGGTCTCCAAAAAAAGCTAAATGGCCACCAAATGTTTTAACGGGTGGTTTTCTCTCCCTTAACCCGCCTCCGGCTCCTGAGGAGTGCTGAGAGTTTATCTGAGCCAGATTCAGTTCTTCCAGTGGTGGAAATGTAAAGCAGCGGCGCTGAGCAGACAGCAGTTTAGCTCTGAGCTGGAAGCAGCGTCCTGGTCAGGTTGTTGTTCCTTCATTTCAAGCAGGCACCCATAGGGCCCCTTAGATCTGTGCCTGTCCTTCAACCTGCGTCTTCATTGCTGAAGTCTAGATTCACTTAGGTGAGGTGAACATTTATTTGGTTCCGTTTGACATCTGTTTGCTTTTTTTGAGTTGTGTGTTTTATATTTTGTTTCATCTCAGCGAAACCTTTAGCTCTCTCAGTGGACACTTTATTGTACCTTCAGGGAAATTGGTAAAATTATTTAGAAGTTAGTAGTTGTTGATTTTAAATGATGCTGTTAACTAACCTAAACTCCAGCTTCTCTGATTGGACAAGACGTCAAGCAGCAGCAAGTGTGTTTCCTGCAGATTTTAGTTTAACTTTTAACATTCAAATGCATTCCTGTGAGTGCAAATAATTATTTCTTTAACGTGCGATCCTGGATCTTATTGGATGTATTGATAGGAAAACAAATCCCTAAATGATTAACCTTAGACTGATCAATTAAGAAGCAACTTTTCCTCAAGTCAGAGATGAGATTCCTCCCATTTCTATGGCCAAATATTTATTCCCGCAGCAGATCCAGACGCCACACTATTCCTAAATATTCCTGCTTTGACATGTTTCAGTTTTTTTTAAACCTCATTTCTGTCTGGTTTGCCTTCGGTTTCTATTATTTCTTAACTTCTCTGCGGCTAAGCCAACACACAAGTGGGGACCCTGTTGAATGTGGGCGGTGGGACAGAAGGTACACACTCTGCTGCTGCCATTTTCACGCCTGTGTCTTTCCGTTTCCTTTTCCTTTCCTTCATCCTCAGTTAAAAGCAGCAGGTGTCTATCTTGTCCCGTTTTGTCCCCCCTGCGCCGCCCGCCAACTCAGGCGGGCGGTCCGGCGGCGCCCACTCTGCGCCCGTCACAGTAAACTTGTGTGTTGTGGCCTCGCAGGAGTGTATCTCGCAGTCAGCAGTGAAAACAAAGTTTGAGCAGCACACGATCAGGGCCAAGCAGATCACAGAAAAGGTCAAGACCATCATGGACACCATCAACATTGAGGCGGCGGAGAAGCGGTGAGCATCTTTGTACTCGACGTTCTTTCGCGCTCTCGGGTTTTAATTGAGAATTTTATAATAAATATACTAATATTGTCTTTTTTTATCAGTTTTAAGGGTTAAACAGGTAATAATAAGTCATGTAAATCTTCCGAGGAGTGGGATTTAAACATAATGTGATTTAGATAAATGCAGCTTTCGGATGATTCGTGAATTCGTGAACACCGCTGGACTTGTGCGCTTGTTCATATTTGTTTCTGGTGGGATGGGCTTTCAGAGTGGCGGCGATGGAGGACAGAGATTACCAGATAGACCGGCTGGAGTTTGTCAAGAATCAGCTCAACTTACTGATCGCAGAAATAAAAAAGAAGATCAAAGCTATCAGTGATGAGGTGGAGTCCAAGGTACCGTAAAACATGGAGTGGTATACCTTTGCCCCGCACAAGTGTCTCCACAAGACAAGAGCTGCCTGTCTATGCCTACAATAATACGATTTATGATCTGTGATGAGACATTTATCCAATCTTTGGATGGGTCTTGATCTTAAAGTGGACAGTCCTCACCTCCGCGCTGTCTAAAGATAATTTGGTTGTGACAGTAGATGTTTTCCCACTGATTAGTTAGTGCGGTTGGTAGCGCTGTTGCCACTTTACTGTCTAAAGCAGTCCACACCTAACTAATGCAAGCATTGCTGGTAATATTGGCAAGCAGGAGGTTAAAAATCCATCTTGATCTTTTGGCCATAGGCCCTTTAGAGCTTAAATAAGTTTCCTGGTAGATTATTAGGAAAAGACTTTTAAATCTCGTGTCTCTCTTAGGTGTCCATCGCTATGGGGGAGGAGATCAACCGCCTTCATGTGATTGTCGACGAGTTTCACGCTGATTTCCATCCTTCACCTCAAGTCCTCAAAGTCTACAAATCTGTGAGTAAAACGCTGGCCTCAAAAAACCTGATTGCTCACCAACAGGAGGAGGATTAAGGGAAACTTTGGCTGCAGGTTCTGGAAAAGCAATCAAACAAAGTAATTGTGAACAATAAGAGCACAATCACAGCTGTTTATAAATTTGTCTTTTCGCTGTCGGCCCAGTGGAGGACCCGGGTGGATGACTGCATACGTCCTCTTGTAATTCCTTTGTCTACATTAGAATACATTCAGTTAATAAACTGCAGCCTCTGTGGAGGTTTTCTGCAGACTTTCTGTCATTTATACTCGTAGCTGAGCTTTAGTCCTGCTTTCCAAAAAAAAAAGTAAAAAACAAAGCAACTGGACTTTTTTTTTGTAGTTGAAGACGTTTTGCCTCCTCTCCAGGAACCTTTCTCAATTCAAAAAGTCTGGAGTAATGTGGAGTAACAAGCTTTATACTACTGTCCAACAAAGGCCTTGTAATGGCTTAGATAACATGCAAATTCAACCAAAACAGGTCCACCCCTTAGTAATGGGGAGTCGTTTAAGCCATTAATCCAGTATCCTGCAGCAAATACCGTGGATCTACTAGCGGACCGGCTGTGTTTTGCTGTGTGCAGGAGCTGCTGGCACATGTGGAGGAGGGGATGGGGAAGAACCTGGCTTTCCGCTGCTCCAATGCCATCAACGCCTCTGTCCAGTCTTCCCAGCAGTACATGATAGGTAACTGACTGCTGAGATGACTAGAAGAGCCTCAGAGTTCTTATCTGAGGAAACTCCCTCCAGATTTCCAGTCAATTTATTCAATGAGACCAAACGTAATCAGAAGCGTTTGGTCACCTGACTTTGCTATATTTATCTTTGCTGAATGCCATCATCCCATGGCTCATTGTGCTACAAGTGCGTCACTGTTTCAGTCATGCAGGCTGTTCTCTCACATTAATGATGGTAAAATGCTAATGCTGCCTGTAAGGAAAGCTTTAGGGGGCCGTTATAAAACTCAGCCGTGAAGTTTGTTTTATTTTAAAATGAGGAGAAGTAGCTATATAATAATATTTTTTTATCATTTCTAATGTTTCCCATCTTTTTGTGTGTGTGACCTTTAAGAGAGCATGGTGCCTCTGCTTCCCTCTACGGCCCAGAGCCAGGTCCACATGCTGGTGCCCAACAGGACGTTCGACCTGAGCTACGACCTGAACTGCGCCGCCATCTGCAGCGACTTCCAGGAAAACATCGAGTTCCAGTTCTCGCTGGGCTGGAAGGCTTTGGTGCACCGCTACCTGGGTTCTGTCAACGCGCAGAAAGCTCTCAGACTGGTCGATCCCAACTACCAGGTACCTGCTGAGGTGGGCTGAATGGCTTTTCCTCTCATTTTGAACACAAACCGGCGTTAGAGTTAAAAAAGCATGTCATTATGCAGAACTCGAGATCAGCTGTGCCCGTAGCCCAAACCCCTTCGTCCGGTCCCCCGTCCATCGCTGCGGCGCCCAGCAACGACACGGCCCTCATGACCCAGGAAGACCTGATGATAGCCATGGCGACCAACTTTGCATCCATCACTTCCCGCACCTCCATGACCGTCATCGTTGTTGGAGGGGTGGTACGTTCCTCCTGCGAGCACCGTCCTTCGTTTTTATTAACCCTTAGTCCTAAAGCTTGTGGCTCGGCTTGATCTTCTCTCAAGGTGTGGAAAACGGTCGGCTGGAGACTCATCGCCATGTCGGCCTCGCTCTACGGCCTGCTGTACCTGTACGAGAGACTCACCTGGACCACAAGGGCCAAGGAGCGCACTCTGAAGCGGCAGTTTGTGGAGTTCGCCAGCGACAAGCTGCAGCTCATCGTCAGCTTTACTAGCGCAAACTGCAGCCACCAGGTCCAACAGTGAGTCCTAATGCTGAAGAAATATTCCCACAGCAGATAAATATAATATTGAAAGGCCTGTTTGAGGCCCTTCCCTGGTCGCTCCCCTCAGCAGCGTGAATCTGTGTTTGCAGGGAGATGGCCACCACATTCGCCCGGCTCTGTCAGCAGGTGGATCAGACGCAGAAGGACCTCGAGGAGAACATCCGTCAGCTGACGGCCAACATAGACGAGCTGGACACGGTCCAGAGCCGCTCAAAGGTCCTGCGGTGAGTCCTGAGCCCGTTCTCACACAGACCGCAAGAAGGCGAGCGTTTGTAGCTCGTCGGATAATTCGGCAAGTCCAGCTGTGCTTTGGAGTTTTTATGCCTCTTTATATGCGATAGACCAGGATGGAGTCACATCTATAGCTGGAAGCTGAACTCTCTTCCCTGGTGAAAAAATGCTTCCCCCAGGATTATGCTTCCTCCGTCGTGTTGTCTCCTGGGGATGTGGGAAACGGCACAGAGCACTTTTTTGTTTTTCTGTTAGGGATAACTTTCTTCCTGCCACTCTTCCATAAAGAGCAAATTTGTGAAATATAACAATAATGGCTGTCCTGTTCTCCTACTGGAGCAGTGGATCGCTACAGCTCCTCCAGAGCTGCTGTGAGCCCCTCGGCTGTTTCTCTGAAGAACGCAGCTTTGTTCCTGACCCGTCTGGATGCGTCCTTGTTGCTCAGGACGCTGCTTGGACATTAATGTTCTCTAGTAAACATCTGAGGTCACGCCGCACGTTAAAGATCTTCATTTGTAGAAAGAATCTTGCATCGTTTTCCTCACACTTCTCAATTTTGCGCTACTTTGTCGGTTTCTTGCATTGATAAAATACGTCGAAGGTTGTAGCATAAATGTTCACGGTGGCTTGGACACATTAGCAAGGGGCCGTCTCAAACTAGCCTCGTCTCACCTTTCTCTGGACAAACTGCTTTGGTGCATTTGGTTCATGTATTCTATGCCTTTTATGTTCTGCGCAGGCATAAAGCCACAGAGCTGGAGAAGCAACTGGAGGAATTTACGAGCCAGTACCTGCGGCCTCAGCAGTGAAGGCGCTCCTCTTCGTCGCTATCACGGAGTCGTCCTGCTGCACAATGCCCACCGCTGAAGCTGCCGCTGGAAACTCTTGAGAGTCAACTACTCCTAAACGTGGAAATCTGTCTGCGTACGTCGCCAGGGACGAGTTAATCCATTGTTGAACAAACGCACCCAATATGTTTTTCAAAGATGAAGACTTTTTATTTGTTTGTGGAAGATTTGTTGTTGTTGTTCAGAAAATCTTTGCTAATTTTGTAGATTTCACACTCAAAAAAAATAATTTAAGTATTTTTCTGGTTCTTAGAGCACCAGGCGCTCCCAAAAAGAGTTTGAATGAATAAAGAGAAAATGAGCCAAATTTGGACTGTGGTTAGTCAAGCTACTCGCCACCAGGGGGCAGCATGTGTTGGCCAACATGCAGCCTGGTGGACGCTGTATTTTTGACACTAACCTGCTGTGACTTTAATTATGAAAATGCCTTTTTTTTTTATTCTATTTGTGAAGGAAAATGAAGTCTCTCGCAGTCATGGTTCTGAGGGAAAAAAAATAATACAAGTAAAGTGAAAACACAACTGTAAGCAAATGGTTAAATATAGCCAGTGGAGTCGTGCGAGTAGGGAGGAAAGCATGCACTGTAGTTTCATTTCTATTTTTTAACAATCCAAACTGTATAGTTCAAAGACTTTAATACTCATATATTTTATAATCTATTTTATTTATACATAGTTCAATGGGCTGGCAGTTCTACATCACTGCATTTTTGTAAACTTCTGTTTTTCCTCCTCAAACGTGTGTTAAAATACTTTTGAGATTTGCCAGATTGCATTAAACCTGAAATTACCTAAACCTTCACAGCCTGTTTTTGTTCACGTTTATTTACGTTTTCAACAACACTGCAGCATTTTTACACTCTATGAATAGTTTTGATGCGTTTAAATGATCCAAGATCAGGGTTGCAGCGCATCCCAATTCTTTCATTCTTCAGTTTCAGGAATATTTAGCATTGTGGTTTATATTTCAAAGGGAAAAGACTGCGTAAAATAATATGGGTTGTTTCACACATAAGTGGCTGTTTTCTCAAGCTCCCTACAAAGTGTGCTGTTGAAAAGTAGAACATCGTCTATAGTGGCTGTTACCATGATCCTGACCCAGTGGTTTTAACCTCACCTGGCCCAAAAATACCACTGGACTCAAGAATTGGGTCCTGCAGACGGCAGTTTCTGAGGTTCTGAAAAACCTCCCTTCTGTATTGGATCTCCTGCATGGCGGACAAGATGACCCTGCAGAAGAAAGGGAGGGGAGCTGCATTCCCACCAGGATCTACTTCAGGCTGGCAGCAGGAACAACGCTCTGAACATGATCTCAGACTCTTGTTCACTCTTTTTGTACAAAAGGAGAACCAATAGGTGCCATTTTCTACCTCGAGCTGTTAGTAAGCAGGGCTGCGCTCGATGATGCCCTTATTTCATGTTTTATCCAATACTTTTTACACTAGTCGTCAATGATCCTGAGTAAAGCTGTATTGCTTGTCGCATGTTATTTGCTTCACATTGAAATGAGAATAAACTGATTTGACCTTTTTTGGACGTCAGCTGTAGTCATTAATTTGCCTAACCAGCCTTGGATGCAGAGACTCTAGATATGGGCAGTTTTAGATAAATTGTAATTCACCAATTTATGGAGATCACCCCTGAACGGTTTACTTGAAAGGCATGTTCTTTTGTTTTTACCGTTTTGTAGAGTGGCTAAGAGAAATGAGCCTTGCTGATGTGTCATATCTACAACCCAGACTAACAGGAAATTAATTGAATTACCTTTGCAACTTAGGATATGTCCAAAATTTGCATTGAGAATGTGCTACATTATGCAGCGATAAAAACTGTTATGCATTTACAAACATTACATGGGGTTCAAATGTTTGAGGGGCTGCTGTAAGGTTGCTAATGTGGGTGAAATGCAGGTGCTGTGTGTCAGAGCTGGCAAGGAAATGTTAAAATGTTTAACATTATGGGAATGGTTTGTTTTTCTGCACATTATTGCAACATTACAGTAGACTTCATGTTAAACAGCCCCAACAGACTGGTGCGAAGCTCCAAAGAAAAAGCTGTGGTTCAATCAAGGTTTTTAATCAAATCTGAATTTGCTTAGATTCATTGCCTTTCTGAACATTAAGCACCGGCATAGAAGGCCAAATTAAACCTCAGTCGAAAGCTTAACTTTTTCTGAAAAACAATGAGGATCAAAATGTTTGATTAAAAGTTTTTTATTGGTTACAATAACTCATGGCAACATATCAGTATCACCAAGCCACTGTACAAATACAAAAGAAAACAAAAACAAAACAAAAACACAGGTCTGGTGTGTGAAAAAGACTATAAAAATTATCTCATAAGTGATTCTAATTTCACACAATAGCACTGTAAGAGAGAGTTATCATGGCACCAAGTCCCGGGTCTTTAATGGCTTAGAACGAAACAATAAATAAAATTAAAACCAGAGTATCAGGACAGTAGGCTTGTAGTCAAAGGAGCAGTACAGTTCTGTGATGTTAGTGCAACGAAAGAAAAAAACAAAGCGGTGGAGTCACGGACATCGACCTGTTGTCATATTTAAAATAAACCGGAGCTCGATTCCAGACTGAATCGCGCCGGCCGGCTCATCGAAATGAAACATCTGGGGGAAGCGACAATGACGGAAAAGTGAAATGAAGTCGAGCACCGTTGTTGGTTTTACAGGTTTACTGTTCCACCTGCATGAGTGAACTGCACAGGCACGTGGGAGTCTTACGGTCCCAGGCTCCAGCTGTCGACGCTGAAATACGCAGAGACCATCGCCATCTCGTATGGACTCTCCCAGCTGTTAAGGGCCATGGTGTTTTTAATTCTCTTAGGAGGAAAAGGGGGGCATAAAAGCAGCAACGCTACGTCAACATTCAGGGAAGAAACCTCCAGCTCCCCACATTTACTCCAAAACTTCTCTCCATCATGATAGCAAATAATCCCAGGCTATGAACGATGCTATGCAAAACACACGGCATCACAATGTCCAATCGCTCCGTCAGCAAAATTAACCAAAAGCCACAGAAAACAGGAGGAAGGAGGTAGTGCAGCAGGAATTAAGGAAGAACAAGTTACTTTATGTGCACAACCCACATAGCATCTATCAGCACGGTTACATTTACGCCGCTCTCAGTAGGCTTTACTCTCGCTTTCATCTTTCAGGCACGGAGAAAGCCAGACGTAAAGCCCAGTGACTGATGAATCAGACCAGAAGCGGATCTTTGGAGCCCTACATGTACAGATCGATATGACGGGTGACGGTCTGAGGCGCAGACGACTGGGAAACAGACCCTAGCGTAGGTGAAACAGAAAAGCTTAATGCAGCTTCTAGGCATGAGCCGGTATAAGAGTACAAAGGCCTGATAACCTTGAGTAAAAAAAAAAAAAAAACGACCACCATTTCATATTTACCCTGAAAGCTAAAGCAGAAATGTTGAAAGTGACCCAATTGCCTTCAATTACAACAAAAGCACTTGCTCAATTTAACGTTTAATTATGATGCTCTTTAGCTTTGCCTGCGCTTTGTAGAGTTACATGGGAGAGCAAAGCCAGCTGGGTAATGGTTTGGGCTACCAACGCCAGTGTTCATCAATAAGAGGAACAGAGAGGCCATCCTTTAGTTTCCACACCATTGCTGTTTCTTGTAAATCAAGGGAAAAAAAAGGTGTAGTAGCACCTTTTCAGCCAGCTGACTGGCAGTGCACAGCAAATGCACTATTTAGCAGCGATGTTACTGTACGGCCCACATGATTGGAGGAAACTCCACCCACTTCGGCAATTTCTTTGGAAACGAAAAGGACTAAGCTTTAGAAATTATATTTATCCATTTTATTTAGCAGTTTTGATAAGTTTTTTTTTTTTTTTTTGGCCCTTTGTTACACCTCGATATCAGCAAACCAGCCCATGCTTCACTGCCCCGACGCTCCAAATGTGTTTCGCTCTGAGGCTGAAATGTCAAAAGCCCCAACAGGTCGGTATCTGGCCCAGCAACGGTGGTCCAGATGCTGATCTGTGTCCCTGGCTGCTCTGCTTCCCAACCAAAGCAGCACCACCACCAGGAGAAGTCCTAAGCAGATGCCTCTAGATCACTTCAGATTTAAAAACGGTCCACTATCTAGATCACACTCCGTCACAGAGCGGTAAGAATCCTGATCCTGCACTACAGAACATGCACTTTTGCTTATGCTTCCAGAACCAAGTCCTAGTGCATTAGTCGTCACTAGAGCAAGAAAAACTGCTGTTGAAAAAGAACGCAGCTCAAGTTATATTTTATATTGGTTAAAAAAAAAAAAAAAAAAAAAAAAAAAAAACACGACAAGAATGTGCCGACACAGTTGAAAGAAATTTAGACCCTAACACATTATTAAACGCCTTCCGGTCCTAAACTCGGGCATCTTCTGGTTGAACAATCGGAAAGTGGGTACTCCCAAAATGATGCGCCGTCTCTTTAAACCCAAACCATTCAGTCACACGAGCATCTGAAGCCTTCGGGCTTGTAAGCGGAAATGACACTTCTGGTTACAAAAAGTCACTGCGAGACAGAAGCAGCCAGCAGACTGCGTTTAAAATGACAGAAGGTTGGCACTTGAGTAACGCTAGCCATTTTTTTTTTTTTTTTTTTTTTTTGTCTTTTTAATGTTACAGACTAGTTTTCGGTTCACAGCTCAAGGTCTGTGGAGCACGTTGGCACGGATGAATGGAGGAACACATGTACATCATCAAATTACGCCCGTTCCTCTACCTAACACACACACACACACACACACACACACACACACACTTCACATCAACAAGGAAATCCAAGACATTTCACATCCCGCACGACTCCAGGATACCCTACAAACCATCGCTGCTGTTCAAACAAACATTCCCTCAGGATGGCCTAGTCAAAATCAGAAAGTGGAATCACATAAAACCTTTAAAATTAAAAATATTGACCAGAGCCACGCCTCTTAAGAGAGGAAATAACCGACGGCAGACCAAACCTTGTTAGGAAATACAAACTATACTGTGTTAGTTGAAAGCAGATTTATATATCTTTTTAAAAAAATAAAAAAAATAAAAAGTGGTGAGGAGCTGAACATGGTTTTCCTTTAAGCATGCGTCTTAGTGTTCACTAGCATCAGTGTTCGCCTCTGTTGGAAAGCATGAAACGGTCTCCCTCACAGGGTTCCCACCTTTCCCATCCATTTCCTAGAGTTCAGTTGTTTTTTTTTAGCCGTGGTTCAAGTATAAATACAAAACGTTCGCTATGAAGGTCAGGCTTTCCGCATGGTACCTAGGAAACAAAGCCGTAAGGGAGGAAAGAAAGGACGGCTGAACAACAGATTTGGAAAAAGGGACGGCTGTCTGCGCGGCCGGGTTGACGGATAAACAGACGGCGTTGTGAAGGGACTGGCAGAGAAAGCCGATGGATTATCTGAAGGGTTGATGAACTGAAGGACGGACAGGTTGATGGACGGATGGCTGGAGTGTCGGAACGAGAAGAAGGGGTTGGCGGATGACAGACAGAGGGGCAGATCTGACGCCGGCCGCCTGGATTGACTTATCAATGGATGAATGGCTGGACTGACAGACGAACGGATAAAATAAACGGGTTACTTGACGGCCTGGCAGACGGGCTGATAAAGATTGATGGATAGCTGGACGGGTGGGCTGGTGGACGCACGGATAAATGGATGGAGAGACTGATAGATGGGTTGGTTAGAGGAGGAATTGCTGGACAGGCGAACTGGGAGATGCATCTGCAGCGAGAGAGGCGTGGATGGACTGAGGGCCGGACAAACGGATGGATGGGATGATGCATGGATGGGTGGACGGACAGAGGGATGGATGAATACTAATTTCTGTCTTTTACTAAAAGCCACCCACCCATCTCTGATGTTAATAACGGAACGGGGAAGAATGTCTGGAGATGCACGGTTCTTGGCTGAACCATTTTATTTTTCTAAATTTACCTGGAAAATGGAAAATGATTCAGTCAGATTCCAGACAGTGCGGGAACCCTGTGAGGCGTTTGCCAAACAAAAACCTGTTATTGATGCAGATTTAACTTCCATTATGAGCGGCGTTCTACGGCAAAACAGAGACGGCGGCGGCGCCTCATCTCCCTTCGACACAAAACCTTCTTTATCCAAGTCCGCAAGCTTCAGAAAAAAAAAAAAAAAAAGAAGTTTATATTCAGAGTCAGGCCCCTGAGACAGCTGATGGATAGGTCCAACTCACACACGGCTTTTGTTTTAAGCTGTTTGAATGCAGGATGGAGAGCGAGAAACCTCCTTAATTATCACCATGGCTCACTTCTGTACTACTGCTTGTGAGTGCGCGTCTAGCTCTCTATTAGGTGTACGTTCTTCACTAGTTAGATTAAAAAGGTTATTAGATGTTTTTTTGTGTTTTTTTTTGGTGAGAAAAAAAAAATACTTAAAAGTCTTAATCTCAGAAGAAGAAAAAAAAAAACATGTCCTCTTTTTTTTTTTTTTTGTAGCAGGCTTGCTATGGCACTGGTGTGATTTCGAAGGGGCCAGAATCTTTTCCGTCGCTCGTGATAAAAAGGGGAGTTCAGTCCTTCTATGATAAGCTGACGCGGCGAGCTCGGGTTCCTGCAGGCTGCTACAGAGTCCGTTACGGTCCCAACAAGAAGCTCCTGGAAACTCCCGTCACCCAGACCCGACGGCGTCAGGTCGGCCTTGGCTTGTACTTCTGTCGCCGTTTCGCTTTCTGTCAATGACCGCAGCTTGTCCCGACGTTGAAGGAAAGACGAATCTTCAGCAGACCACGTGAGGTAGGGCCGTCACGACCAATGGACGCGGCTGTCCCGACATTCGGCGCCGCAGGACCTGAAACCACCGATCCAGAAGAGCCGCGGCCAAAATGGAGGCCAAGGGTCCTTTTGTCCGCCGACCCTAACCTAGCCTGACCTTTGACAGACTCTACTTTGGAGTTAAAGCTCGATCCACACACAACAACGATTAAGATTGACGCTCCTCCTGAATTCACAGTCTTACGATTCCCTCCCAAAACCAACGAATGTTTGAGCCAAAAAATGCTGGAGGAAAAAAAATAAAAAATAAAAAAATTAGCCAGGCTAAATTTTGACTCGTAACCGAGGGATTAGCCTTGCTTAGATTTGTCTTTTTAGGTTTGCTAATAACATTTCTGGTATTCTGCAGTTCTGCAAGTACGTCTATTTATAGTAAAACAAAAAAAAAACAAAAGGAAAAGCAACAAAAATACCTCAAGTGGCAAATGAACTACAAAAATATATACATACACACATTATATATGCATATATGATGCATATATACACACATAATGCTATACATATATACTGCCTTTATATATACATTTACATATTACACAGATACTAATTTTGTTTTGTACCCATAGCCGTAGATGCACGTAAATGCCCTTTAGAAAAAGAAAATAAAAGTTTTGTTTCCCCATTTGAAATAATTTCTTGGTTTAAAATCGGTCAACTTTTTATAAAGAGGATTTTGTTGCTCCATGATAGCCGGGTGGGGAAAAAAAAAATAAAAAATACGTTGAGTGTCTTTTTCTTGGAGGAATGAGAAGGGCGTTCCGATTGCGCTCCTTCAGGTCTGGCCCGGTGGACGAGTCAGGGCCGCAGACCCAAGGTGGCGGGGGCAGTGATTGAGTACATCAGGCGAAGGCGTTCAGTTTTAGTTCCAGATCCGCAGGAAACTGTCCCAGGAGCCGGTGGCCACGGCCATGCCGTCGTTTGTCACTCCTAAGCAGCTCACTCGGTTGTCGTGGCCTGCGAGAACGCCTGGAGGGGGAGAGGAGACAAAGCAGAGCCGCAGGCTGGTCACACCATCTGGTGGAGAAATGGGTTCATACGGCCCGCTACATTCTGACGCGCTTTGTCACGTCGCAGTCACAGACGCCACAGCGCTTTACTGGGACTTTATGTGAGTGACCAACGATCTATGACTGAGGTGGAAAAAAACAAAAAAAAAAAAAAAACTGGGACATGTATTTGTATTCTGCCTCTTTTGCGCTGTTGAACTGGGTTTTATTTCAGCAAATCAAAACGCTCTTCAGTAACATGTAGTCCCCAAACTAGTAAATGGACTTCAGCATCACTCAGAAAGCCGGCCACTGGCCCAGATTCTGCTGCTGATGTTGCAATGAGATTAAGGCAGTTTGTATAAAATACGTAAACTTCATTTGTCCCCAAAGCTTCAATGGGATCTTCCCTTTTGATCTTCACCGACTGACTTTTTTTTTTTTAAATCAGTAATCTGCCATAGCTGTAATAATTTTAACCTCTGACATGGAGTTACATTTATCTTCATCACTAGATCTTTCCGGACTGGTTAAAGCTTTTTTTTTTTTCTTTATCACATAGATGGTGTAGTAAAGATTTACTACAGATATGAACAAAGCTCAGGTGATTCATTTGGAAATTAAACACAGATGAAATGAAACCGCCAACAGCGCTGTTTCCCTTCGTAAAGTGTTAAAAAAAAAAAGATTAAAAACATGAGTTGCTTTTTACATTGATCTCTGAAGTATGCATCGCCTTCACAGCTAGATAATTTAGTGCTAATCTGTGGTACCAACGAGTCAAACGATGACATAAGAGGTTGTTTTTAGTTGTTATGGCCCCAAGTTCTGGAGGTTCCTCCTAGAGAACTCCGTTTAGGGGTCGGAATTACCTTTTTAATTGTTGCTCTAAAGTAAGCGGTATTTCATGGTAGTTACATTTAAACTTTATTGCGATATATTGCTTTTACCTTTGTTTCACATTAAAAATACTTCTGCTGAGATGATGACAAAAAAAAAAAAAAAAAAAAAAAAGACCGTTTGTATTTTCCCATAGTCCCATAGAACCTAAAAATCTTATTCCTTCACTTACGCAGGTTTTCCATTTCTCACAGTAAATATTTTAGGTCACTGCTAAACTAAAGTGCTCATCTTGTTTTGAGCTAAATGCTCTAAAGAACTGAAATGATAGCTATTCAAATGTCATTGGTGCAACATGTTATACACAAAACGACTAAAAAGGTATTAATTTTTTTTGGCCATCTAAAAAGACAACCATTTACTATTAAAAAGGTGGATTTTGGTCATCATTCCTTAGATATGCAACAATAAGACTCGAGACCAGAAACCGGACCTCACGCGCCTCATACCTGCTCGGTCCCCTTTCAGCGTGTCCCACACGTTGCAGTTAAAGTCGTCATAGCCGGCTAACAGCAGGCGGCCGCTCTTGGAGAAAGCCACAGAGGTGATGCCGCAGATGATGTTGTCGTGGCTGTACATCATCAGCTCCTGGTCGGCGCGCAGGTCAAACAGCCTGCAGGTGGCGTCGTCCGAGCCTGTGCCGAACGCGTTCCCGTTGGGGAAAAACTGCAGGAGAAACCTAATTATAGCATTAGCTGCCCAAATAAAAAAAAAAAAAATGGACCTCTTTAAAAACTTCAGACCTAATATCAGAAAAGAAAAAAAAAAAGAAAAAAAAAAAGAGAACGATCCTAACTGGAGTCTGAGCCCTGAATTTAAGCACTCACGCAGACAGCGTTGATGTCAGACACGTGGCCGGTGAAAGACTGCCTGCACATGCCGTCGCGGATGTCCCACAGCTTGGAGGTGGCGTCGCACGCCCCTGACACAAACGTCCTGTCGTCTGGGCTAAGAGACAGGCTCATCACGTCGCCCGTATGGCCGGAGAAGGAGGTGGCCTGCTGGCCCGTCTCGATGTCCCACAATGCACTGGAAGAAGAAAGAAGCACAGGTGAAAACCGAACGGGGTTGTACACTCCTAAAGAGACAACCCCAGTTAAACGCAAATAGATCGGTGCCAATTAAATGTCTAATCTTTGCAGGGCACGGTGGAAAAAGTATGTTTTGTCCACACCGAATGAGAGCCGCGGTGTTTGAGGTGGGAGGGCTGCTCACCAGGTGGTGTCTCCGGAGCTGGTTAGTATCTGGTAGTCGTCCAAGAAGCGACAGCAAGACAAATAACCTGAATACGAACAGAGAATTTATCACATGTGAGCAGAAATCCTTTCCAACCTGCTGCCCTGAGGAGCAAATGTAACAAGTTTTACAGCCGACATATCCAGAAAATTCCCCCCCACCCACCTGTGTGTCCAGGTAGCTCTCGGGTGACCCGCACGTTGCCCTCGCGGGTCTTCAGGTTGTATATAGAGCAGATGTTATCCAGACCTCCGCAGGCCACGTAGTTACCAGAGGGGGCGTAGGCGCACGTCATCACCCAGGAAGAACGCAGCGGGATGGCGTGCATCTAATTGCGAGCAAAAGTCAGAGTCAGCGACACGAAACTGAAGACTTTACTCAAAGCTTAGGGTACAGGTGGAGTTTAAGCATTTTATACAAACCGCCTTGTACAATTTTTTTTCACTTCTACACGATCTGGAGCAACAAAAAGCTTTCTGGGTGATCTAGTGCTTTTTTTAATGTCTTGGTTTTACTGCGGCTGAATAAGCTCACTGATAATTTAGTTTTAATTAAGCTCTCGCTGAGCATGATGCCAAAAATAAATTATGGATTGTTTGTCACAGTTGTTAAACTTTTTAAAACTAGTGCTCCGACTGTAGCTATGGACATATTGTCATCCTCTCTGAGCAACTGCTACTGCAATAAAATAATTAAACTTACTTATTTTTTTACATTTGTTAATGGTGGTGGGGATTCAGCATTTTCCACAATGGAAAAAAAAAAATGTAGATGGCTAATGTCGTACAAAAACCTTTCACTTATTAAATAAAAAGCAAATAGTTTTCCTCCAAAAGCTTTCCACCACTAAAAAAAAAAAAAAACATTTATTGCCACGGGTCATCAGAGGACTGGGACATGTCGGCCAATCAGATTCAGGATGGCCTGCGTCGATCAGGATAAGCTCACCTTGTTTGTTGTGTAGCTGTCCCAGATGATCAGTTTTCCATCCTGCGAGGCACTGACCAGTAACCTGAAGGCGAGGGAAGCACATCAGCGTGACGCTCGGCTCGCACGCAGACCGCCACCATCTACATGCACCTTGTTCGTTAAAAGCAATGAGAGGCAGCCGCCTTACACGCTGCGGTGCTGGATTGTCAGCCTGAACCACTACAGGAGGTTAAAAAGCAGCCATTGATGTCTCACTCTTCCTTTCCCACCCCCGAGTGATATTTAATACGTCGCTTATGCAAAAGTCCAAACTAAGGTTCATCTAAGCAGAGATGGTAGTGCGAAAAAAATAAATAAAAAAAGGGGGGTGTTAAAATTGGGGTGGGGGTTGAGCTGTAGATGGCACGCATGCAGGAACAGTAGGAACCCCCTCGCTCTCATCCTGACGGGGTGTTTCCGCCTCTCCGGGTAAAGGAAGTGGTTTGATGGCGCTGCGGTACAAATCAAGAGGAGAGCCATCGTGCTCAAATGTCAGTGGCTGTATACAAAACAAATACTGGTCCCCGGGGAGGGGATCATCTGGAAGGTGCTTGGCACGCCCATGCACACTCACGCCTATCAAGACGCATTTTCCGGGACTGAAAAGCAGCCACAGAGGTCGGGCCTTCACGCACTAAAGTCCCCGTTTGTCATTAGGAGCCGTTGTATCTTTAGATATAAACGCAACGGCATGTTACGTTAATGGCATTTACGCACCAAATCAGAGTCGTGGCGCCCGTTCTCGTAACGCACAGACAGAGGGTCAGAAAGACGAACCAAAGGAAAAGCAGTGAGGTCGACTTCGGACTGAACGGACTCGTGGTTCTTTGTTTTCTGCACTGAAAACCCCAGAGAAACACCCAGATCATCCTCACGGCTGTAGAGATTCACGTTGCCTCCCATAAACAGCTGCAACAGATGGATCAAAATCACTGGAGACGCACGCTTTCTGGAGCCACATTGGCTGTAATAATAGATTTATTTATTTATTTTTTAAATCAACCTTGTGGACAAAGGTTTTATAAACCCACAAGGTTTTCTTTTTTAGCTGGGGGAAAAAAAAAATAATAGATGTACTTGTACTCAAATGTAATTTTGATCCAGATAAAATTAGGATACAACACATGTGAGGGGGAAAAAAAAATTTAATAAAATAAAAACTCTCAAAACGGCTCAAGATTAGTGCACTGCATGCATACTTATTGTGAAATTTAATCCTAACGGTTAATTCTTTGTGCCTCTCGGTGTGCGTAATTGCAGCAAACTGTTAAAAAGAAAAAAAGAAAGCAGTTTGTAAGATCTAGCTTAACGGACATTTGCAGCCTCTTGCAATGTTAAAATTGGAAGAAAAACTTAAAGATCTTAGAAACTGCATCTTTTAAAAAAAAAACAAAAAAACAAGCGGGGTTTTTTTTCTGCGCCGGCCAAATATCTCTAATGTGCTCATGGTGAAGAGCTAACAAAGGTGCAGCGGGAGCCTTATTGTAAAGTGGCAGTAAAAGGTGATTATGGTAATATTAGTCATATTAGTAGAGTAACAGTAATGATACTGATGGTTGTACAGCCCCGGACCTGGGACTGTCGTCACTGCCCCCATTGCATTGCATTGATAGAGAAAGAAAGGGTGACACAAACAAACACACAACAAAAAGGAAAAGAAGATTTTATTACCACTGATCAGAACAAGCCTTCAGAGCCCGTACGTACTCTAAAGCTCTGCTGCGCTGCGTTCAGCTGCACAGACAGAACTTCAGCCAGAACTTTCTGGAGGCACTTTTACGTCAGCTAAAGTCTTTGATGGTGCAGAACCATAAATACATTATGCAAGATGATGGAATAATCTTTGTCCGTTTGCTCAGCCGGATTGGACTTTGGGACAGATTTGAGACCGATTATACTGGAACTGACTGAGCAAATTAAAGCAGCAAATAGAGAATACAAACACTGCTAAGGCAAGAAAATATTCACACATAGCCCAACCACAATCTTTAAATGTGGCGTTTTAAATATATAGCCTTTCCTTCAAAACAAAACAAAACCGAATAACGCATCGTTACCTGGAGTCGCTCCCCCAGTGCATTGCATATATCTTGGCCAGGTGTCCCCTGAGAGTGCGCCGCGTCCGCATCTGTATCCGGCCCACCGAGTCCAGACCAGCTGTGATCTGCGTAAACACAGGAAGAGGGGTCACCGCTTACTCTGGAGAGCGAGAGCGACTCCAGAACGGGACACAAGCTGAGGCAGCAAAAACAGGCCAAAAAAAGCATCAAGAATGAACAATACTCGAGGAAATACTGATGATACTGTGAATGGAACCTTTAATATACAGTGAAAAGCAAAACAAATATGCTTGTTTTCATGTTTTGTGTTAAAACCACAACCCAGAACATATTTCATCTGAATTTATGAGATACACTATTAGATAAACTATTACCTAGATGTGAAGGGAAAATGTCTGGGTTATGTCCATGCCAGCTTTACATCTCTTGATATTTTTACTAACATTCTTCTTCACAAAAACAGCTAAAGCTCAGTTATGATCTGAACATCAGTTTACATCTGTTCACTGATGAACTTTAGAGGCCTTCACAGTTGTGTTTAGACTGAGATCCAGTTGCACACTGATGGACACCATTCACCATTTTCTTTCAGACGGAACCAGAGTCACTGGACTTTCTATAAAGGGTGTCAGAATAAAAAACCCAAAACACCTTTGCTACTTTACAATGGTTTGAAAACCATTGATATTTTTCCTCAAACTTTTGAATCATGCATTACTTTGTGTCGGTCCATCTAATACTTTTCTAAGGAATTGCACAACGATTTGTGGCTGTAACATGACACAATGCAGAAATGTTGAAGGATATGAATACTTTTGCAGATGACGGCAGGTCAGCTGACCAGAAACGTGTCGTTAGGGAGGCACCAACATCACATTTTTCCAAAACGAGAGTATTGATATGAGAACTCATTAATGTCGTTAAAACCTCTAGCAAATATTTTCAAAATATTTTATATTTAGTCACCCTGTACACCACTTTTAGTGTACTTTACACATAGAACTGAACTTTTATTGCGGCAAATTGCTACAAAATTGTACCATTTATTGCAGATTTTCGTTTGAACCAACAGCTTTGGCAAACCCATCCCTTAAACACAGCCCTTACATTTAACTTGAAGGTCTGGCTTATGTGCGAATCCTGAAACCGTTCCTTGTGCAGGACGTCGCTTCCCTCGTGAAAATCTGCCGAAAAAGGCACCTGGCCGACGCCGCTAGTCCGAATATTAGCGGCAGTGTTGTAGGACTCGAGTCCGAGTCATTAGCTAAATTTAGAGACTCGTGACTTGACTTGGACTTGAGCACTGATGACTCGATCTTGGACTCGGACTCCTACATTCAGATCATTCTGACTCAGAATTTTTTTTATATCATTAGGCTATAATTTTAATATGTCATTAGAATATTATTTGGTGTATGATTTTAATATCTAAATTATTGGTGCAATGTGGTGGAGTGTGGATTTTTTAGTTTAAAAACATGTAGGCTATGCTTACTTTAGTGTGGAACTTGGACTCGACTTGATCAATAAGGACTCGACTCGGACTTGACTCGGATGAGTAGTGGACTCGACTCGGATATTTTTTTAATGACTTGGACTTGAACACTGGAGACTCGAACCTGGACTCGGACTCGAGGCATAGTGACTTGACTACAACACTGATTAGCGGCGAAACCAACGGCTGAACGTCTTCGACAGTTTTAAGGCAACGGCGTGTCAAGGACCGCAGCTACAAATCTCATTCGTCAGCTGAAGCACCCTGAAGATGTTCAGGGTAGGTGGCTGGGCAGTACTGGGCTGGAGTGTGTGTACACAGACCAAAGCCATCTATTGCAGGAAAAACGTAGCTCTAGTCACACCCGTACTGGGTCCCTAACTATTAATTACAATTATTTGAGGAGATAGCTGTTTTGAGTCTCCTCAAAAAAGATTTGTTTACACATAGTGCCTAAAGAAATAAATAAAAACAGCAACAGATGGAGAACAAAATAAAAAAAAAATCTGTTTTTGTTTACATTTGAGGGTTTCTTACCTGTGACAGGGTGGAATCACTGCAGGCTTTCCTGGCATCCTACAAGGAGACATCAAGTGTGATTACAACCACCAGACAAATCACTGCTAGCACAAAATGTACGTGTATTTACATTGCTCACAGATCGATGCGCAAGAACCTAAAATATTTGTTCACTGCGCCGATTAATCAGGTTATTAGTCTCAAATTCTTAAAACATTTACAGAAACGTACCCTGACCACAAGTTCTGCACAAGATTCTGAGAAGCTCAGAAGTTTGCCTCAGTAGCTGCATCATCCGAAACTACGCGAGTCATTTTGTAACAAACATGCAAATCTTTATTTGATTATATATTTTTTTTCCCCCTTTACCCGGATCTGATTGCGTAGTTGCTCGGCTTCCTGCCGCAGCTGTTCCAGCTCACTCATTGTCCCTGTGAGACGCGTTCAGGACACACTCCCCTCTTAAACACCGGCTGGGTTGAAGAAACACACGCGCCTGCTTGCACACACACACACACGCGCGCACGCACACACTCACTCACTCACACACATACAAACCCGTCACCAGCTGACACCTGCAACACAGAGACAGAAATACCCCAAGTTGAACAGGTATGCGGAGAAAGAATAGCAGCACTTCCATAAGACAAACAAAGGCTTCCTGTTTTGGTTCAGACCAGAGATGGGGCGAGCCGGGTTGGGTACGACGCTGCCATCCAGACCCACCGGGGGTGGGGGGGGGGGGGGGGGATTTCAGGGGCTGGGTGGCAGCCTGGAGGGTGGTCTGGCTCTTCAAACACCCTCACTCTGGTTCAAAAGGCCATCTGAACCGGGCCCTGACCTTTCCTCACTCAATTGGCCTTTTGTGTCGCCGCATAGCGCTGATGCTGCCGCTGGCACGGCCCAGCGCTGTGCGAGCGAGCTCTGAGCGTATCGTGTGGGCCGATCTGGATGGTTCAGACAATGTGTACAGCAGAAGAAGAAGAAGAAGCCGCTTGTGAGTGAAAGCACGTTATGTGAGCAAGTGTGTCAGATGGAGTCTTTATTTGCACATGCATGCGTGCGTATTTCTGCACGAGCAAGTTGCCACTTCCTCTACCTTGGGGAGCCTGAATGTGGGTCACAAAGCACTCAGAGAGTCCTGTGAGATGTTTGAACGGCCCCCCCAACACCCCCATCAGTGCTGCTGATGCTGCTTCACACCGTTTTACTGCAGTCCAGAAATCCAACGTATGGAGAATCTTTTTTTTTTTTTTTTTTTTTTGGGCCATGTTCTGTAATTCAACCATTAGGACAGACGGAGGCCTTCACACGTCCACAGGAAAACGCCGACTGTAAAGAAATTATTCCCACTTGCTCGTTGTGAATGACATGATTCGCCAAACCCCCTCAAGATTCCTTTCAGATTCATCTCCAGATAAGCCATTTGAAAAAATGCGCTGATTTAGCCCACTGCTGCCGTCCGCTGACAAGAGACGAATTCAACGGACCGCTCGGACTGCGAGCTCCCTCGTCTCGGCCTCTGCTGAGGCACTGCGACGCGGTTCAGCTGCCCATTAGCAACGTCACTCTGACGCAGCCCTGCTGGGAGGAGCGCAGCAGCAGCCCGACTCCAGCACAGTCATCTATCTGTTGGGCTCTCCGCCTCGGCAGGCCGGCGCGTCACATGGGGGGCTTCTTGTGCTCCAACGTGGGCCCCAACAATAAGCGGGCTTACCAGAACCAAAATAAGTTAAATAAGAGCTCAAACCGAAGAGTGGGGAGGGGGGGGGGATACTAGCGGTGGTGGGGAGGGGCCATTGGTTTCAAGAACTGTGTCGAAAGGACCTGCTCACGGTCTGACAGAGACCACAACAGGACACCGACATTTTGAAGGAGACACGCAGGCAGCGAGAAAAGCCGTCAGATAAATGGTTGCTAGAAAGTTGTAAGATGTAGTTAAAAAAAAAAAAAAAAAAAAAAAAAACAGCATTCTACCTAATTTCATGTGTCTGCATCTTTCCTGTAGTTGTGTGATTTCAGGAATGAACGTCCTCGCGACAACAGTACGGTGTCTTGCTTGGGAAAGCGGATGACAAAGGCAGAGCGGTGTACCGGAGCGGCCCATTGTGTAGAGAGCGGGCGGCCGGGCGGCGGCAGATGGGGACCCTCGGCGCGGTCAGACTCTGGGAGTGTGTGGCGCCAGGCGTGAGCGTCTGTTCCTCTGTCACAGACAGCATAAAATCTATCCAATAAATAACCGGCGCGACTAAAAACAAGACATCTGACAATCGGTCACTGAAAAAAATAAAATAATCAGAGACATATGACCGACGCATAACCGGGGTAAGCTTGTGATTGTTCTTTTTTGTCGCAGCACCACCATCAAAGAACCTGAAGCACACATTTGTTACGTCTCACAGTCCCGAGAGGCCAAAACAATAAATCAATATCAGTCACGGTTGAAGCATCAAACATTTTTTGAAACATTTGTCAAGCAGAATGTAGTAATATAATCCTTTAGTCTGCAAACAGTAAAATAAGTGTTCCTCTGGTGAATTATGCACATCATTAACTGTGCACTGAGGATTAATTAGGCTTATTATTTAAAATAACTTGCAAAAGGTTATCTAAAAACACCTGCATAGCAAATACAGTCTGCAAGCTTTTGAAATGCCTACTTAGAAAAAAATAAAATAAAATATGCTGATACAGATGTCTGATCTGCCAGTTCGGATTGTGACGGATTCCTGTTTTCTCTCCGTGGACTTAAAAAATAAATAAAAATAAAAATAAAAAAAAAGGACGAAAAGATGATGCAGTTCTTTTTACAGAGGTTATAGTTTAGAATCCAACAGAAAATGAAGGAATTACAACACTAACGGATATATCCCTACATTTATCCGATCTTTTAGAAAAAAAAAAGGGCTTCATAAATCAGGGTGTTAGCTGATGGGTCTGTAGACTGAAGATATAGTGACTGCTTATTTCAGATGCATTTAATGACCAGAGGGGAAAAAAAAAAAATGTGTTTGACCTGCCAATCACTGTTAGAGACGGTCAAGGGCTGATTTTTTTTTTCTATATTTCCTTGTTAAAGGCATGGTGAATCTGGAGACTTAAACACTTTCACTTTCATCCGCCCCCCTGTTAAAAAGAAGTTAGAAAAGGAGGAGGGGAAAAGCACGGACAAATGTTTTACTGTCATGGCGGCCGGTTACTTTGCATTTCCTGATTTGCTGTCAGTCCAATACTTATTCCATTGTATTTCCATAAAAAAAAAAGTTAATGTTCACTCGGAAGTGCTGTCATCAAGCCAGGTATTGCAGAGTATTCCCCCGAAAATCCAACAGAAACAAGGTTTAATCAAATAAATGTAAGTTTGATAAAAGGAACAGACATATTTGGTGAACTTAAACTGTCCTAAACACAGATGTTTAGACGTAAAAGAAATGACCTTGAAAATACGCCACTGAAGTAGATCAGAACCATACATGGCCTCGTTTTTGTCTATGGAGGTTTTTTTTTGTTACATTTTTCTACTTGGAATTCCCCCCCCGTTTTAAAAACAAGTCCTACATGTGTTAAATATAGGAGCATCATTTCATTCAGCATTTTCTTTTCTTCCCTCTTTTCCATCATATTTGTGTCATTTTTAACATTCAGTCTATTTCCTTTATTTCCAGCAGGCGGTAAAATCTAGCTGTCAAAATAGGTCGCATGATCAGAGAAATGTCAAATATTGGCCTGTATTAATCAGTTGTTAGCGAACCCTATTCTCCACCTGTACCTGCCTCCTGAGTGGCAAATTATTCAACATGGCTCCTTTTTCTAGTTGTGGGATCAAAAGTACAGCAAGATAAAAGCATTACATACTGTTTATTGTTGTTCTATGTTCTTTAACAGAGGAATCAGGTTTTTTTCCTCTACCTTTAGATTCGTAAACTAATACTTATATTAGCAAGAATGCACATTACCTGGAAGTTGGTGTTCTTTTAAAAATAACAGGATTTTCCCCCACTTTGGCTGAACAGACTGAGTGTTTATTACCTGGTGATTTAACACAGCTTGATCAAATTGCACTTATTAGCAGATCTGGATCGCAATTTTACCATAAAAACAAAACAAAAAACAAAGATATTATTTTGCCATATTTCCCACCCCTATAAAGACTCGGTTTTTACACAGTTCATAAAAAGAACAATGTGTAAAAAAGTCTCTAGTTTACATAATTAAGTGATGCTTCCAGGAACGTAAACCAAAGGCACAGGAATGTGGCATAGAAAAACAAAAAACAACAACAGATTAACATAAAAGAGGAAACAAGATGAGTGAAGGAAATTTTGGATAATTGCTCAAAGTAGAATTTGTAAAAAAAAAAAAAATAAAAAAAATGCACATTTAGGGAAAGAAAATAAATATGTATCCATATTTATTTATATATAAATATATTTCTGTAGATAAATACAATTTGGTATAGCCTTTATTAGCCAACCTTTAGATATTTTTCTATTTATTGATAAACAAATTCCCCACATACAACAGGGTCCAAAGAGAAAAATAAAGTATAGAAATTTGTTCACAGTAGGGCTGGGCAATATGGACCAAAAATAATATCGTGATATTTTTAGGCTGAATGCTGACGTTCCACATTTATTTCAATACGTTTTTTCTTTTCATAAAGTAATTATAAAAATAAATCTCTAAAGATTTATCTTAAGTGTCTTACAGGCAAAAAAAAATTAACAAAAAGCTACAGCCGTAAATATCAGAAACAGTGAAAAAGAACCTAGTGGAATACATAAACACAACATAGACCATCTCGATATAAGCGACATAGTTTCAGCTTGTATCTCTTTTTATTTTTTTTTATTTTTTTAAATCTTGATATTTTTAAAATCTCGATATATTGCCCATCCCTGGTTCACAAGCCTGGACAAATAAGTATTTTGGAAAAATTATTAAAGGAGCTATAAATAATACTGACGCCTTGTGGCTCTAATCGGTACAACAGCTTGGCAATCACAACAATCTAATTGGCCGATTTTAAACGCTGTGAAACCCTTCAAAATGTTTACCAACACAGGACAGGTATACGATGTTGTATTCTGTTCCATTTCTGATCCGCTTCTCTTACATCTTCCATGTTTGCAGGCTACTGCTCTTTTGCCAAGATAAAATATCAAAATGCTGCGCTCCGCTTTGGGAACCCTGGGAACTATCATATGATTGGCTGAGGAACCAGGAAGTAAACAAGGGCTACACTCTGAACCGAAGTCATTCCAGACCGTAGCTCTAGGTTCGAAAGGAGAAAAATGTGACTAAGACATTGTTGATGAAGAGGACTGATCGTTTATAGGGAATGTTACTTCCATCCCATGTGAGAAATGACAATGATTTAGGTTGATTTTGCAGTAAATATCCTACATATAGCTCCTTTAAACAAGCTCAACACACACATGTTAAAAGTATACTGTTAAAAGCTTCTTTTTTTTACCTAAACGCTCATATTTTACCACTTTGTCATTTCAGTTTAGCTTATTTATATAGTGCCAATTCACCACAAATGCCACTTTAAAGCACTTCACAACAACAACAACAACAACAACGGGTCAAAAGAATTCCAAATATCTGTGGCTTGACCTTTTCCCGTCGTCTTCTCGAGACCGTACGAGGCGGCAAATTTTCTTCCACCAGTATCTATCTCCCTCTACATTTCACGTCAACATTTTTATCACATTCTCTCCACACAAAAAGGGGTCAAAGACAGGCCCCTCATTTGGGAGAAAAAAAACTTCCCTCTGACCTTGGATAACCATTTTAGACATTTTCTCCACTGAGAACTAAACCAACTACATTTTGGTACGTCATAACTCGTTCCCGTTGACTAATACAGACATCTGGGGAATGAGGGAAATGATTAATCAGATTCCAGTAAGGTAAAAAAGGATGCGTCTTCCTTCTCGTCGACCTATTAATGCCATTTATTCAGAGCATTGATATTTACACCAAGAGGACTTTTGTTCAAACTCAAGAAATATTTGGTAATCCGCCTACTTTAATAAATCATTTCACTCCAATGACTTTAATCAACAACAAGAACATTATTGTCTTGTGTTTGTCCAGTTTGGTCCACTGTATTCAAATCAGTAAGGTAGGCAGAACTGATCAGCTGCCATTCATCCTAACATCTTTAACACAGATGATTATGAACTGCGTTAATGGATCAGACACCCGCCATTCAAAGATTACGTTTTACATGAATGGGATCTCCTTAAAGACCTTGACTTTTGAATCTGCAGTTCCTACGTCTTTCTCCCTAATTGAAACTTCCATGCAAACATATTTCTAGATATTTTTGGGGGTCAGTTTTTAAAAATCACGCTCTGGACATTGGAGGACAAGACATTTGCGCTCAAAATGCATTGTTAATTTATACACATTCTTTTTTTTAATAAAAAGAGACCATGTTTGCTACTCTGTTAAGCAACTGGATGGAAAAAAAAAAAAAAAATCAGTGCCATTTTATAATCTATCATGGATGGCCGATAAAATTCCCAAACAACTCTGGCTGTTTTTTGTTTTTGTTTGTTTTTACATCTGAACTACCTTAGATTATGCTCAACTAAAGAACCACTGGTCTAATTTTAAAGCTTGATTTAAAGATCAAGCCATTTATCTTTGTAAGGCGCAGGTCTAAAAAGCGATAAAGGTATAGCAAATAAGTTTTAAAATGCTAATTTTGTTCCCCCGGCCCATCGTTTGAACAAATTCCTTATAATTAGACGCAAGAGAAAGAGCATTCTCCAGCTGCATGGATCGCAGTGTAATGGTGCATTTTCTCACCTGTTGCTGCACACTGTCCGTCAGCTGGCTAAAAGAAGGGTCTTAAACCCTCCCCCTACAGTTTCCACACACAGACTTTTTTTAATTATACTCAATATTCTATTTATTTTAAATGCTCTGATTGGTGATTTGCAGATTAAACACTGAAAATCTCAATTTCCCCAGCGTATTAACCATGTCAAAGCTAAGAACGCCCACGATTTTTGGTCCACAAAACGCATCGTCTACGCCAGGGATGGGCAACTGGCGGCCCGGGGGCCGCACACGGCCCTCGTCATCACTCAGGGCGGCCCGCGAATAGAGCAATAATAATTTAATAATGATAAAAAAAAATAAAAATAAAAATGTAATTATACTTTTGACCGATAGGGGGCCGTACCCAAACAATAGAGGGCATGGGCCGCTTTGCCGAGAAAGTCAAATTTTTCAGACAAAATGGGAAGAAGTATGGACATGGGGAATTTTTTTATTTGTTGGTCTCTTGTCATTTACACACAACAATAAACCGTGAGAGCCGACGTGAGTTTTGAAACTGCAAAGCTTTGTCTTAAGCGGACGATCAGACGTGCATCTACACAGCACCGCGTTGAGTGTGATGCATTCGTGAGCGTCAGAAAGCTATGGTGCATTCAGGAGCATGGGACATTAGATTTTTCAGAATAAAAAGCTAACAGATGTGCATAAGCAAAAAGTAACAGAAATAAAATTATAGAGCATTCAGTATTGTAAGAAAGCCCACACCGTTTCTGGATAGACACATTATTTTTTGAGTTAAGTTCTGTTCCGTTTTATGCCTCTTTCCTTGTAAATTTGAAATGTCCCATGCTCCTGAATGCATTGATATGGAGGAGTTTAAATTCCTTTTTTGCAATTTTTTTTTAAAGCAAACGGTTTGTCTTTTGCTTAAGGACATATTAAATTCATCTAAAATTTGTTCTTATTGAGAATAATTTGTAGCGTCTTTCATATCCAATTATTTGAAGTGTGTGGTCATGTGGCCCTCCAATGGTCGTGCTGAAAAAAATGTGGCCCTCTTTATCATGGAAGTTGCCCATCCCTGGTCTACGCTGATGGGCTATTTCCAAGTTTAATAAAAACCAGCGAATATAGGATAGGACCTACGCTTTGATCGATCAGTCTTAATCTTACAATTGATTAATCTTTTGTAAGATTTAAAAACTACCGCCTCTAATCATTGAATTCCTCTTATGTGTTATAGACGTAAAATGAATATATATATATTTGCAATCTATCGCATTTGATAAAGCATTTGATAAACAACTCGTCTAAAAAGCATTTGACAGATGTTTCATGTGTTTTGTTTTTTTGTTTTTTTATCTGATCTTACTTGAATTGATTATTAGATCAACTAATGTGACAAAACAAAATATGAAATTTGACACATTCAGCTTTATTCGGGACACTGGATCCACCAGAACTAGTTACCGCTTGCTGATGACATGATGAAACCAGCAGACTGGTGACATGATTCCCTCCATTATTACTTCACGGCTTTTCACACATACACACACTGAAAGAAAAAAAAAACAGGTTAAATAGACTATACTACGTTATAATGTGTTGGCTTTTATAGGCTGATGATGTAGCGGAGATGAGTCTGTGGAGCAGAGCAGGGCCCCCCGGCCGTCACACCACCAGTTGATACCGATAAGGTGGCGGGCTGGCCGTGTCCATTAATTACTAGAAAACACGCAGGGAACGGTGCAACAACGAGAAAGAGAGAGAGAAAACGAGCTTTTAAAAAAATTTAGAAACAAAAGCGTAAATGCGAGTCAAAGACAGCAAGTTTGCTCGCTCGTAGTTTCCGCCCTACAAGGCGGTAAAAGGCCGCGTCAGGATAGCTGGTGGATTTGTAGGCTGTGGAAAGCTGAGGGGAGAAAAAAAAAAAAGGGGGGGGGGGGGGGGGTACGCGGAATTGAGCCATTAAAGAGACTGAGTCTGGGAGCCGTTATTCCAACCGTTATTCCAACGGCCGCAACCGCAGCTGCCACAGGGACGGTGTCACGGTTCTGGACGTTTCTGGGACTCCACTGAGGTTGCGAAAACAAAAATAAACCCGCTCCGAGCAAAAACAGGAAATAGCCCTAAACACACACACATACACACACAGAGAGACAGACAGGCGACCAAAACACCAAATACGAGACTGCACGTCCTCACCTGAAAAAAAAAAGAGGCGTTCTGTCTCAGTCCCGTTCCTCCCGTCCGAGTCGCACCGAGGTGTTTTCACAAGACAACCATGGCGTCGGCTGGTGGGGGGGAAGAGAGAGAGAGGTGGGGGGAGAAACCGTGGAGAGGAGCCGCGTTAATTTCCACAGTTTAAATCCGCTTTGAGGGTCAGAAGTGAGCAGCAGCCGCTCGGATCGGATTTGACTGAAATTTTCACCAAGCAGGCTAATCACCACACCCATGAAAGTGGGAACATGGCAACAGCCTACCGCGAGGGGTGCACGCTGGTTGGCGAGCTCATACTATAACTGTTTTTAAATCAGAACGTCGCGAATAAACACCTTATTCTACCTCTAAGTTGATTTATGTTTACGTTAATAATCTAAAACAGGGCCCCTGACAGGAATACACTCGCTTGCTAAACATATTTGGAAATGGTCTGAAACGGGCGTCCCCTCCCTGTATAATGGTACAGTCTGCCAGCCCCCTCTACAAAAAGGAACCGAGTGGGATACAGGAAACAAAATATTAGACTTGTAAAGCTTTTTAATGTAAGAAAGTAGTAACGGAAGTACAAGCAGTTGTAGTCCTACTTCACTTATTGGATTATTTAAATACAACTACACAAATACAACACATGCGCCTTCCCCCCCCCCCCCCTTTTTTTTTTTTGAAAGATACATAATCAGTGTTTTTCTTTCACTTACAAATATGGAGATTAAGTAAACCAACAGCTTGGGAATGAAGCAACGACTTCCAATGCCAGATTTCACAAAATGAGAAGTTTTAAAAGGGACACTGAAGAAATCCCTGCTAATTCTGCTTTTTATGTGCACTTGAGTCAATGACATCACAAGAATCACAATAACCGAGTGACTGCTGTTTACCAAAGAGTACCCCCATTTTATACCCACCACCCTTACCTTTGCTACTTCAGTTTCGTGCCTGTAATTACGCTATTTTATACCCATGTACTTAAAACTGCCGTGGATCAGTTTATTTGACTTTGTTACTATGTTTCATTGACCACAAATAGTCATAACATGCTAAAATCTCAAGTATTTGATTTCATTTTAGGTTATCCCCCCTCCCCAAACTTTGTTGTTGGACTTTATTTTTGTTGTTTTGGCCCTGATTCCTATTTGAATGCGTTGACTCTTAGAAAATCTGAGAACGTTGGACCTCTTTTCAAACCAAGATAAATCTAAGCAACCCACTGTTAAATATAATTTATTACAGTAGAAAATAATTTAACTTCTTTCTAATCCAAACAGGTATGAAATATTTGAATCGCAATAGATTCATGAAGTGTTTGAACAATGAGAATGGTAATAATAATAAAAGGTTTCTGTGCATATTTGACACAAAAACAATTAAATTGTGTTTTCTTCTTGAATCATGCTAGATTGTTGTATGCTTTGCTGCTTGCTGTCAGAACTCTAGCTTATCCTAGCCATTTTTCTCTTTCTGGTGAGTGATTGGATGGGATAGGCCCCCCCCCCCCCCCACACACACACACACACACACACACACACACTTCTTCTCATTGGTGCTAAATGAAATGATGCCAATGAAACAGGCTTCAACTTTGAAACCATGTCAATGTAAAACATTGACCATATCATTTTTAGGCTCAATATGATTGATGAATACAAGGGAAGACCTTTGAAGGAAGAATTTAATCAAAACATGTGACTAAAGGGTGAGTAAAACAAGTGAGACAGAAACGGGCATGTTCAAGACAACGCCTTGTGTGATGTCGCCAGAGGCCAATGAATATTAGGGGTTGTATTTGGGAGGGAAGGTTTTATCTTGGTTATGTAACAACTTAAACAAAACAAATAGAAAAAGTGATCATTAACTGTTTATGTGACAAACTACATCTGAAGTAATTTTGATTGATTTCACAGAAAAAGTATGGCCAGCAGCTTTAAATTAGATTACTTGTTTGAATGTTTTTTTAATGAGACCATCTGGAAATCACATTAAAAAGACAAACATCTCAACCAGAGCCAATCACAATAGTCACCCTTAAGCACAACAATAGTTTGGTCAAAATCTAAATTATTCCAAAATCATTACCCGTTTTCAATTCCATTTTTTGTCACTAAAATTCATAATTTCAATTTACATTTGGAAAGACAAACACCTCCAAGTAAGGAATGGTGGTTTGCCGTAGTTCACAGCTTATGTTTGCCCTTTAATTTATAATTCAGAGCAGATATAACCCCGCCATCTTGCAGATGAAAGCTGGATTCAGGATCGGACTCTTCCCTTCCTTGTTTACTGGGTTTTTCTTCTCCTCTCTCCCTTGATAGACGTGTAGTTATTCCACGAATCTGACACTTCCTCAATATGTACGCTCAGCTCAGGTCAGGAAACATTTAAATCTTTGTATTTTCTCACGGTTCAGCCACGCATTACCCAAGCAGTCATTCCCACCCTTTACCTTGGATAGTATTTTTCAGGTTTAGCATAAAGAGCGGGAAAAATAACCCTGGTTAAAGAAGAAAATAGAATATTTTTCAAATAATATTTTAGCAAGAAAACTAAAACGCAAAAACAAACAGTTCAATAGAATAACTTTAATTCCCATTTGTCAGAAACAGACAAAGAAATGTTCCCCTAACTTAACAAACACGACTGACGTTTTTTATTTGTTTCTTCTTCTAAAAACTGATTGAAAAGTTTACTAAAACAAAACTTTGAATCTAAAACTGTCAACCATTTATCGCAATTTCTTCTATAAAATAAGATGAACGGTAACATAAAATAAAAATTCCAATCCAGAACGGACCAGGAAAAATTAAGTAATCTGCTCGGCCCGTGCGTAGTTATTCTGATGCTTACTTAATAACGCAAACTGATACTTAGAAGTCATGAGAGAGTTTGGGTCAGGATAACATCCAAAACGTGCAAATGTCTAATTTTGCATTGTGCCAGGAGACAGCTGTGCCGCTGCGTGCTTCGCCTGCAGTGGGCTCATTCAAAAGGATCTCTCTCTCACACTCACTCTCTCCATTAGAACAGGATGAATTTTTTATGGGGCCAATGAAAGGGAGCAGTGGGATAGGCTTTTCCATAGCTCTGCACGAGCCGTAATCAATGGAGGGAGGATGAAAGTTTCAACAGCCCTTGGTTTCCTTTGGGAGAGGCATGGGGTCAGATTAAGTCTAATTGAATTCAGTTACACAGCAGTGGTTTAGGTGTGTCTTACCAATTTAGCCCTAAACAGATTATGAGGATTAGAATTAACATGATAGCAAAAGATTGTCAGAATGGGGTTTACCATTAGTTCAGCTCTGATAATATCATTCTTTCTTTCACAGGTATTCTTCCAAAAACTAGTAAATGAAGAGCAATTCTTCCATCTTTGCACTACTTAAACCATTTAAAAAAAATAAATAAATATATATATATATATATATATATATATATATATATATATATATATATATATATATATATTACAAAATAAGGCACCAAATTGTCTGCTCTAAGAGTCTGGTAAGCAGAATAAGGGTGAATTTCATCAGCCAGCTGGGTGTCACAGTCAGGAAAAGCATCTCCTTGGCCAATCAGGTCCCCTGTTCTATTGCTTGGCAACCAAAAGGGATGGAGGTAGGGCAAAATGACAATGTAAAAATAGCACATCAATAGCCAAAGAAAGGCAAATAAGTCAGGGAGGCTATAAATAGCTCAGTAGAGTCCATAACGGGCATTGTATACAGTAATTCATGTGTAATGTTGCTTGCATGTCTGACAATTTATTTGCATGGATGCAAATTCAGCTCGAGTAGTTCACAAGTAGCAGAAAACACTATAGCAGAGACACACAGTGACAGTACTGTGGATAGATTACATCATTTGAATAAGTTGTCTGTTTTTAGAGTTCATTGGAAACATCCCATGTTGTTTCTCCACCAAGAGAGGTTCTTCCCACCGTGGTCATCAAGCTTCTCCAGTATCCCACTACTTGTTGGATGTTTTGCATAAATGCAAATAAAGAAGAAAGGTTCGCTAATTTGAATGTGATAACACTAGTTTCATCAATAAACAGGTTTGCAAGTCAAAAGGGAATTTAGGGTTTAGCAGTTCACATGAATACGCACTTGATTTCTGGTATTTTCATATGGTTTAATAAAGGGATGTTTTTATTGGGCCAGATATTGAGTTAACATATGAAATTAGAATTTCACCAGACAGTAAAGCAAACGTTTCTTTGATGTCACTTTTCGGGAGGGAAAGCCGTTATCAAATATATTCGAGGTCACAAATTTTCAAAGAGGACTTCCAGTACGTGGGTGACCAAATCAAACACATGGACCTTTCCAATGCATGTTTAATATGCACGCCCTCCCCCTTCCTGACGTGGTGACACTGCCTGACAAGCCTCGGTGTAATACTTCCAGTGTATCAAAGGCAATTAAAAGGTGTAGCAAGAGTAAAACCTTAAAAGGTTTTATCTGGGCCGTCTTATCCAACAGACATCTCTGGGGGAGGGGGGGGGGGGGGGGGGGGGCTGGCCGTTGCTACAGTAACCATCACAAATGGCAACTGACGTCAAGAAGGTAGGAGAAATACCAGGGAGAGCCGGAGCTGCTATGCATTATGGATTATTGAAGAAAGGGCCCTCTTGAAGTGTGCAAAGTGACTTAAAATATGCGTGCCGGGTTGAGTTTTCTACCCCGTCTCCTCTTCAGATTCGCTGTGATGAGGAAAATAGATGATGACAGTGCCTGGGTTGTATTTGCTGACTGTCAGACCTTTAACTCGGTATGATTACAAGTGTACATTTTGTGTCAAACACGGTCTAGTATAATTTACCCTAGAAGAAATAATTCCCCACTCTCCAAAATTGAAAATAATAATCTTTTGTTGTGTGTTAAAAACCTCATTGCTGGCTTTTTGTGTAAATGAATGTGACTCAAAAGATTGATTATCCTTTTTCACCACTCGCCAAGTGCTCCCAGAGTACAAAATGAAACGGGCTAGAAAGCAATTGTAGTGGGGAAAAAAAAGGGAAACTTGCCGCAGAACTCTGTCTATGTTCTGCTACTTTGCAATCTGTAGTATAGTTGTTGAAAGTATTAATAGAGAATTTGGTAAAATTTACTAAGGCACTCAGCGTATTAGAAGAAAAAAACACCAGTAGAGATATGCAACCAGCTTTGAAACTAGTACAAAATATATTTAGAACTTGACATTAATAGCTTTGAGCCTACTCTGGAGGGCCTCCAGAGTAAGCTCAGTTTTAGGCCCTTTTGTTATTTATGTTTTGTTAATAATATTGGAAAGAATGTTTCTACATCTAAAGTGCACTTTTATGTGAATGACACCGTACTTCACTCAGTTAGCTGTTGACTGCCTTTCAGCGGCTGCGGGTGTCTGTGCCTCTTCTTGCATGGCATCCTGACCCCTGTTCTGTCACCCCAAACATACACTGACTGTACCACAATAAAACCCATTCTGCAAAGTATATTTTCCCTAAGTAACTTACAAACATAAATAAAATATTGATCTTGTATTAACTGGTTTACACATAACAGACAATTTTCCCAATCTAAAGTGTTACGGTGCCAAGAATGGATTGAAATGCTGTTTTTAAAGTTTTATACGTCATAGACTGTGTTTTAATTAATCGGTTATCAGTGAAGAATGATCCAGTGGAGTTCTGAACAGCCTAAATATGTACAATTTCAAACTAGAACTAGGCAAACTCCTTCTGGACATTTCTAAAAGCACCAAAATGGCTTTTTAATGTAGCACCAAACGATTAGCTTTAAATAATATACTAACTTTAGCGTATTCAGGTACATGCGTAGTACAACGAGTCTTCCTTCCAGTGCTCAATGCCAATTTAACTTAACATGCAGCAGTGGAGTCAATAAAGGTGCAAGCAAACATACCTTTTTCCTTATTATAATAATTTTATTCAGATCTTTAAATCAACCTTTTCATTTTAGTTTTAGGGGTTTACTAAAGTTCCATCATGCCCCGGTCTCTCAGGGAGAGTTTAAAGCTTCTTCAAAGACTTCTCTGACTGAAAAGCAAAAATGTATTTATTAACCTGAATGTTGTAGCTATATTTTGTTGACATATGTTAATGTTGAAGTCAAACTTTTAACTTGTAGATTGTAACTTTTCTAGATCTGGTATATCGCTTTTGGAGGGAAATTGGTGGAATACATGAAAAAATAAAAATGAAAAACACAATAAACCACATATTACACTTTGACCTAAGGTTGAGTTCTAGTGTAATCTGATGGTGCATGAGAGATGGTCATAAAAAGCAGCAAGTTTTGCAGATAAAGCTGCAGCCAGCTTTGCTTTAAGTACTTCGGCACCTCAAAACGATGAAGCTAGAGAGATGTGTGTGAAAGAAAATGGGCCATTTTGAAGATTTTTTTTAACCCAGTGGCAAAAATCTTTTACTGGAAAAAAAAAAATCAAACTTCTCAGCATGTCCTCTAAAATGCCTAATGTTACTACTTGAAAGGGCTCAGTGAAGCGCTCCATTTCTTTTTCTACGAGAAGCTGCAGAGGAAATGTACAAAGTCAAGAAGTGTGAATATTTCGTGCGAGGGGAATCCCAGATGCTTGTGTAAAAATCATGGGTTGACACAAGTCGCCAACGAGATCTGAGTTTCCCTAAAAAGTGACTCTCACAACACGGGCACAGAGGGGGAATAAATTAGAGGAAGTATGGAACAACCCTGGTGTGCTAATGCCACCCTTTTCAAATGCCTCCCATCACTGCAGCACCGCTATGAGATGATCATTAATTTATTACCACGAGCTCATAATTATTTTTGCTTGACATTTTGGTGCACCGCAGGTTGTGCACATGGGATAAGACCAACTTAGCTGCCTAATAACCAAACACAAGGCTTGACACTGGATAAATTGACATCATCCAAAATCCTGTTGCGTCATTACTACAGTTACAGATCTAGAGTGTTTTAGCTCAACAAATCTCCACTTTAATAAAATAATACATTTTTACAGAGGACATATTATAGAAAAATGTGTTTTCGTGAGCCTGTGGCAGAGCAGACGAGGTGACCTGACATCTCAACCCACACTGCTGCTCATGCTGTGCAGAAAAAAAAAAGCTAGATTTCATGTAAAAAACAGTTGAGGCTGGTCCTACCTTTTTGCTGAGAAGATGAGACGCAGAGGAAGTGACCTGCTTATGTCCCGAGAGGCATGGACTGACAGTCGCAAACACAGTGCTGTGGTTTCGCTTCTTCTTTTCAGTGGCGAGCGGAGTGGATGCTGGCTGGGAGAGGCCCGCAAGTTAAGGATTGTAAAAGCAGAGCTGGAGCACGTAGTGGCGAGCAGCCGAGTGGGAGGTGTGGGTGGGAGGAGTGGAGCTGGAGTAGTATTTTTATAAGAGGCCACACTGATTTCTTCAGTACTATTTGGTATTATGTGACACGGAGCCATGCACCTTTCTTTTCTGAAATCTAGTATATGCTAACAGCATGAAATTGGACTTCATATTATGAAAATTTGCTATCTTGAAGATAATGCTCAAATGCCATGAGCCAAACCCAACACCAGTGTTTTACTAACAATACAAATAAGCAAAAACAAGTCAAAAAAGGGATTTTGAACTGAATTTGCTTGTACAAGTCACTAGATGACATTTGAATTATTGAAATCGATTCCCCTCCTGTTGTGCCAAACTGCGACAGATATCGGTTGTGTTTGGGCCGGCTCTACACAGATTTCCCAACTGGGGCGGCAGTCTATTTTTAACGTGTTGCTCCTGGTACTGCATGTCCTTTTGGGTCATAACCGCGTGTCACATTATAAACAGGTCAACCTTGAAGCCAACTGGTGCATAAAAAAAATATATTTGGAAATGCACTTCCCTTATGCAACTCAATTTGTTATTGTGCTTGTAGGCATGTTTAAAATAGTAAAAAAAACAAAAACAAAAAAAACCTAACTTATGCCACTGCTAAATAATCTCATAAAATAATCTTGCCAATGACTTAAGGAGTGGGCCTGCAGTGCATGTTTAGGCAACTGTTGCTTATGACAAGTTTTTTTTAAACTTGAAAACTGGTTAGATATTTGTAGGATTTCATTTTCATTAATGAATGAATACTTCCACTAACTGTCTAAATGGACATGACATAAAGCTAGCCATTCTACTTTAGTCCCATGTTGAAATTGCACTGCTTTTTTTAAATTGAGCTTTGTTTTACATTAACGCATTAATATGCCCGAAAGTAGAGTCCAACAGCAAGTGTTTTGATAACCTAAAACTACAGTTATTAACAATGCTCGTTAATCATTCAAGTTCATTGACAGTGCTCTTCCAAAATAGTGTTTTTTTTTTTTTACAATTATAAAGCTTGGGTACAGTCAGCTAGTTACCAAGCACGACCCTTATGTGCTTGTAAAAAAGTGCACATTAACATGTTGAGATTGGAGCATTTGACCTGAATTTGACCTGAACAGAAATTATTCCAAACTTGTTTCATATGCAGGATTAGCATCAACATTCATGACTAAACGCCGCTTTAAAATTATTCCCAGGTTTTTCCACATTTCCTGCTGACCTTACTGAATGCAAAGGCAAATGTTTTGCACTATTTAACATCGTGAAAACTACAAAGATTTAGTGTTGCGGAAGTGCACTTAGAGGGGCATCACTCGAACTTGATGCCCTTGCGCCAGGGGAAGATCCTGCTGTAGTTTATCGTGCACGTCGACGGCCTCATGTACTGCTTCCAAGAATCGCTGCCCGATTCTCTTCCACCGCCGGTGTGTTTCTCGCCGCCGAAAGCTCCTCCGATCTCAGCCCCGCTTGTGGGAATGTTGACATTCACGATGCCACAGTCGGACCCTTTGGGCCCCATCCAGCGGAAGACTCTGCCCATATCTTTGGTGAAGATGCTGCTGGACAGGCCCTGCTTGACCTCGTTGTTCCAGGCAAAGGCTTCCTCTTCCGTCTTGAACTTGAGCACATAGAGGATGGGGACGAAGGTTTCGGTGTGGACGATGGGCGCGTCATGAGGCAATCCTGTAATGATGGTGGGCTCCACGTAGTTTCCAGGACGATCCATCACCTTTCCCCCCCAGACCACGGTAACCCCCCTGCTGCTTGGCCTGCTCAATGGCAGCCAGATACTGCTCCACGGCTTGTTTGGTGTGCAGGGGCCGTAGAGGGTGCTTGGGTCCCAAGGGTCTCCGATGCGAACTTGTTTGTAGGCCTTCGCCACCCTCTCAACCACTGTGTCGTGGACACTCTCGTGGAGCATCAGCCTCCTGGTTGTGGTGCAGCGCTGGCCGGCAGTCCCTACCGAAGCAAACACGGCGGAGGGAACCACCAGGCTCAGGTCTGCGTCCTCAAACACGATAATGGCGTTGTTTTCCGCCGAGCTCTCAACAACTTGCGTCCAAACCTCTCCTGCACCATCATGGCCACGAGCTTTCCGACGTGGGTGCTGCCGGTGAACGACACAAGATCCACGCGTTCGTCCTTGGCCATGGCAGTGCCGATGTCGGCGCCGCCGCAGGTCATGGAGCAGATGGCCCCGGCAGATTGTTCTGTTCCAGCACCTCAGCCACTATTTTGGTGACTGCAACACTGGTCAGAGGGGTGGTCGGGGCACCCTTCCAGAGGCAGACGTTGCCACAGGTCAGGGCGATGGCGTTGTTCCAGCCGTAGACAGCCACAGGGAAGTTAAAGGCCGTGATGACGCCGACGAGGCCAACCGGGTTCCACTGCTCCAGAAGCGTGACCGGGTCTTTCGGAGGGAAGGATGGGCCCA